>NW_021604565.1:31688834-31765863 GCF_004785775.1 Grammomys surdaster
TGTGTGTGTGTGTGTGTGTGTGTGTGTGTGTGTGTGTGTGTGTGTGTAGGGGACACAGGAGGAATTGAAGAGGAGAAAAGAAATGTGGACATAATATAAATATGGCATACATTAAATTCATTAAAATTCTTTAATGAAAGAAAGAGATCACTAATAGTTAAAAACAGATAAGCAATTCTCTGGTAAAACAGAAGAATGCATAGCTTTTACACTCCTTGCAAATGGCCCATGAGGTAATTGAAGTTCACAACATAGTAACACCACAATAAGGTGAGTCTGCAAATAATGAAAAGATATGCTGGGAAGATTTTGCTGTTGTTGTTGCTGCTGTTTTTCTTGTTGTTAGCATATTTATTTCATTATTTTAGGTATCCAGGGGCCCACTTTTTCATTATGTTCAATAGTTCTTGAGGAAACAAAATCACTTTATCTCAGGACAATGAATTGCTTCTTTAGCTGTAAAGTTATGTTGTAACTAGTTGTTTTTATTGTGAATGTGCTAGTCAGCTTCCTGCCAGTGTAACAGTAAGAACTTTCTATAGAAGACAAGGCTTCTGCTGCTGTTGCAGGTGGGCCCTTTGTTTGTTCATCTGATGTGCATGTTAAGTGGGAACTACAGAAGTGTATAATAAATCCAGACCAAGAAACAAGAGAAAAGGGGCCAGAGTCTCATAAATCTAGTCAAAATACCCTAAATGACATAACAACTTCCCATATGGCTCTGATTCCTAAAGGTCTACAGAGTCTCCCATTGATATTCTGGAGAGCAAATCCTTAACACAGAGCTTTGGGAAATTCAAGCTATAGCTGTAACTGATAGGAACTAATTTATTTACCAGCCAATGCTATATTAATTCTAAATTAAACATAATTTTGATTTTTTTCAGTCTCCTGAATATTGTCCAGAACCTCATTTTCCCTATAAGATCTAGGATGGGCAACAGAATGGAAACCACCATGGAGCTTTGAGAGAGAAAAAGAGCAAGCTCTGAGAATCCCTCTCATAGCTGATCCTGCTGCTTATACACAGAACACAAGCACTTAATCTCACCACACCTCTGAAGGGTCTGGAAGGTTAGGAATCATTACAAAGGATTCCATGCTAAAAAGGTCACTTTAATCACAAGGCTTACTGGCAAACAAGCACTTCTTCCTGTAATCCTGAAGACTGAGTGCAGTTGCCCCATGCCCTTTGAAACCAGACCCATTTCTTCCTTGATGCAGTGTGCTTGGCATGCCTGTTCTATTAGTTTACCTGCATCTCATTAGTATAAAGTAGTTCTGAGACTTCCCTGTCCTTCAGTGTCTCTTCCAAACATGATCAACCACCAGGAATGTATAGACCTAGTTGTTTTTAATTCTGGTGGAAGCGGTCTCTGGCACTCAGTAACAAGTCCTGTCTGACATTGTGTTAATATTATATTTAACAGGGTAATTTCATTTTCTTTTTCTGATATATCTTAAATGGATTTGTCACCTTTGTCTCTAAATGCATTTATCATGACCTTCACTACTCTCCCGAGGTCCTCAATTTACAAACACCTGCTTGGTTTCAGGTACTGATTCCTCTTTCAACATGGTCGCCAAAGCAAGGGACAGTGACCCTTTCAAAGTCAATGGTATCTTGCAATTGTTCTTTCTGGCAGTCTCTTCTTCAAAAATGTTAGCATTTATGGTATTGAGGACAACCAAATAAAGAGAAAGATACTGTCACTGATTTTCCAGATTTCCATTCTGAGGGGCTTCTCATCCAGAGGGCTCCAAATCTCATGCTTATATTGGAGTTGGCGATGTATTCAGAGTAGATCAGTTGCCTGGTATTCCTGGAGCAGTCAGTTCCATCCCCAGTAGGCTGCCCTTCGTGTAAATGAGATATTTGGTATGAGTTTCCATTAAAAATTATAGTATTCCAAATGTCATTCCTGCTCTGTCCTCTCATCATTGGTTGTCTTTTTTTTTTAAATCTGTCCACCTCATCTGCACTTTTGCCACCCCTTGATGCAAGTTGATCGGCTTTTAATGTCTAACTTTCCTGCCTCGATGATCACTTCCTGAAACATTAGTCCCAACCTTACCAAGTGAAGTACATTTTGGTCTGCTTCCAAAGGTAAGCTTAAAAAATTTCTTAACTGCAGCTAAGGTTTATTAAAGTCTATATTGAAAACAGTGTGCTGATGGCAGTGCAGCAGACATTGGAGCCTTTCCCCTGTCACAGCTGATGGCCTTGGCTGTGATATGAAGGGCTTTCTCTTACAGAAGTCTCCCACTGCCTTCCTGTTTGCACGTCTCATAATCTCAGTTTCTCTTGCAGCAGCCTTCGGAGGTCAGCACCATCCTTTATCCCCATTTTGAGATGAGAAGACTGAGGACCAGTGATATGAAACAACCTGTCATAAGTTAGCAAGTGAGATTACTGGGATCTGAGTAAATACAGCCCTAGCTACCTAGTGACTCATCAGGGTGACTCTGTAATTACAGCCCCTGTTTCCATCCTAACTAGGAAAAACAACAGTTTCTAAAAGTAATATCTGGTGATTATTTAATATGGGGGTTGAAGTAAAATTTAAGTATGACCAATAGAAAGTTCTCATCCTTAAATCACTGTCCTTTTCTGTGTTCATCCACAAAAGCATTTAACTCTTTAGCCTATATATATAACTATATATATAACTATATATATAACTATATATATAACTATATATATATATATAGTTATATATATATTAAAGTATATCTATTGTACTTATACTTACATGTGTATTTACACACCTACAAAACTGGGTACATATTTCAAGGTATATTTCAAATATATAAACTTAAATTTTTGCAAAATTCATAATAAATTAAAAATGTTTATAAACTTGTATACTGTCAAGTATTACTTCAGAGAGAGGTTCTTCCCTAGAATGACACTTATGGAGCAGATTTGATCTCATTTGCTGAGGGAGAATGACTTTCCGCTTGGAAATCCTGACTACCAAAGTCATGTTTTAATTCCATACTGAGAAGCTTCAGTCCAAACATCATCTGCTGTCACAGACTAATAAAGCATTTCTTAGTATATCCACCTCTGTTTTCACACACAGCTTACTGAATGAAATGTTTCTGTTTGGTGCTGACTTGTCTCTCATATCAGGGATAGGCAGCTGGTCCCAGTAGAGAATAAAGACAAATTTTATCTATTAATGAACTTGATTTGAAGGTCACATAAAATTGGAGTGAACTATCTGTGCCACAATAAACCACTATGCACATGCTCACAAATACAAAACATCCTTTACGTTGTCTTAAGTACCAAGTTAGATTTACTCTTAATGTGCTATCAAACATTTGTTCTGGGAAAAGGGGAAAGGATTTTTAAAAATTAGAAGTTGCTCTGTGTGTAATTAAATGGCCTTTACTAAGAAATGTGGTAACATTTAAAGATTAATATGGAAGCTCAAATTTGATTCTAAACTAAGTTGCATGCTCTGTCTTCTAGAGAAAGGGAAAAAGGTACCTGATGATGGTCAGGTAAAAGAAAGCTACAAGAAGATGTTTCTTACTCTTTGTTCTATTACACAAAAGAAAAAAGAATCATCAGGAGAGAAGGAACTAAGATTCCAGGAGATAAACTTCCTTAACTGAGAGATACTAGCTCTTTCAAGTGAAGAAGACACAAGAAAATCCCATTCTAGGGGCAAGGAATTTGTAAGCAGTCTAGGAAGACTGAAGACATCAGCTAGAAAAGTTAATCTTTGCTTTGCCAAAGCTGTAAGAAATTTGGAAAGACACTAAAATTCAAAATCTAGAAGCATCCAACTGACAAACACAACTTGATTGTCATTCCTCTATATTTTAAAAGTAGGAACTCTTTTAATGATGATAATTTACACCCTTCTAAAATAATCTCTGAGCATACATTATGTTATTTGCTGTACTTGTGAACAACCACAAGAAAAACACACAACTCAAATCTCATAATTGTTACTACAGAAATTTATTCACGAAGAGGTTAATAACTGGCCTAAGGTTATAGCTTCTTTAAGTAACAGAGCCAGGATCTGGGCCTCTTTCTCAGTGATCCATAAACCTGAGCTTTTAATCCTTAAACCAATTTCACCTTCCATAAAGCACTCTGCAGGTAATCAAATCCTAGCCATAGAGTACACCCTAATATTTAGCTGTCAAGACTGCTTATATTATGTTATTGATGAGAAATCTGAGATTTAAAATGATGTTAAATAAATTTTTCAGGCTTATATAACTAGAAGAACAATCAAGGTTCCAATTTCTAATCCAATGTCATCTACTGGGTATATTATTTTTAAATATAAAGATAATTCTCAGTGTGAAGTTGCATTCTTCAAGAAGTGAAGGCAGTAGGATTATGAACTCACAATCTCCCTGAGCTACATAACTGATCCCATCTAGCCTGAGCCCCATGGGGACAGCCCCTGTCTTTAATATCCTGTTGGGAAGTGAAGACAATGAGAACCAGAATTCAGCCACACAGCAAGGTTGAGGCCATGGTGAGCTACATGATACCCTATGTCGAGAAACACAGGCCAAGCAACAAACTGATTGGAAAAAAGAATAGAACTGGGAATGAGGTCCAGAAAAGAGCCTTTGGAAGTGCTCAGGCTCTGCAGTCAGTTCCCAGTATCACAGGTAGGATACATAATCATGTATTATTTGTCTACCTAATTTATACTAATCATTTCTGCGTATCCTGTAGATTCTTTTTAAATTAGCATCATTGATAAGTGCACAAAGATTCAACATTATTAAGCAACAGCCATCTCATGGGAGTATTCAAAAACAAAACTAACCAGTAGTCTGAATTTGCTGAGGATTAGGAGAAAGTGCGATGATGTCTTCCTGAGGACTGTTGGCACTGAACACTGCCCCCCCCAAAAAAAAACCAGGAAAACAATGTGAGTTGTTGGGTAGATCTCAATGAAGTGGCGATTGAGAGTAAAAACAGAACCATTACAAACATCATCTATCCATCATGCATTCTTTCATTCCCACAAACACCTAACTGCTACACTACCCCAGACTAACATAAATATAAGTGAAGGTTACAGCCAGAGACTCTATCTCCAGTAGCTAGCACACTAAGTAAAAGGGGACAAGGCAAATGTATAGATAACTGCAATCTTAGGCAAAAGGACAAGAGCATTACTGAACATCCAGAGTAATGTTTGCGTGTGTCCATCACACTGGAGTGAAATGATTTTCAGCCTTATGGTAATGAATGTCTAAGAATCTGAACTGTCCACATAAGATACAACAAGTGTAATAGGATGACATCCATCATCCTGCCCATGTCAGGTGTGATTTTCACCGTCTCTGGGAGATCCTACTAACTCGGCCTAACTGAAGCTTAGAATCCAAGGTTTAAAATGAAAGTTATCCTGACAGGGAAATCAGTGTGATGAAGTGGCTTTTGAACTGTGGACATCTTCATGGAAGATAAATGCCCTTATTGATTTCACTCAAACACTGACATCATTTCATATGATCTGTGTGTTGCTGTTTTGTTTTACCAAGGTGACTTTGAAGCTCTAGAAGAAAAGTAGCTTACAGGATATGTGCTACTCAGCGTAAACCTTCTGTTGTTTTCCAAGCTGCCATATTATTACTAGTAAAGATTTTGGAAAATAGTCAAATGAAGGTTTGACAGACCACTCTGTATAATGGGCTATGCCATTTTACAATAGATCAAAGAGCTCAGAGTGGGGGGACAGGAGACAACAGTTTGAAGATGGCAGGTAGTATGGACAGAACAATTTACATACTATATAATGCCCTCCAGAAAATGCCCACAAGACACTTAGTAGAACTTGAAAATATGTTAGCTGATATCACAGTTAGAACCATTTAGACATATTAATGGTTTTGAAACCAGAGCATTAGCTTAGACTGTCTTCATGGGCCCAGTGTTGTCAATGGAGTTCTGACAAGAGGAACAATAGGGCATCAAAGAGTAAAAGAAGATGTGTGACAAACAAATCAACAGGTTGGAGAGTTGTAAAGAACAGATGACAAACCAAGGAGTATAGACAGCCTCTAGACCAGTCTAATACTGCAACCCTTTAATACAGTTCCTCATGTTTTCGTGACACTCAATCCTAAAACTTTGTTGCTTCTTCATAATTGTAATTTTGCTACTGTTACGAATCATTATGTAAATATATGATATTCAGGATATCTGATATGCAATGCCTGTGAAGTGTCATTTGACGCCACACAAAGGAGTCATGATCCATAGGCTGGGAGCCACTGTCCTAAATATTCAAAGGACATGGTAAGTGGACGTGACGCTGAAGGTAGTAAGAAGAAGGCATTCCTGCCCACACCTTGAGTATAGAGTTGTGATCTCGGATCTTCAAACAGACATTCATTACCATAAACTTCTAAGTTTATGTTGATCCATCACAGCAATAGAAAACTAACACACTGTCCTATATGGCAGGATTTGGATCCTTAGCTCTCTGGAGAACCGTTAGGGAATTTAAATAGTACTTTATTAGCAATATGAGGTCACTGAAAGACTCGTCAAAAGGGCAACAAAACATACAAAAGCCAACTTTCTCAAAAATAGAACCAGGGGCTATTGAAATAACTCAGCATCTAATAGCACTTCCTGTTCTTCTATGGATAGTGATTTAGTTCCCAGCACCCAAGTACAGCAGCTCACAGCTAAAGCCTGCACCTCCGGCCCCAGGGGATGTGTTATCTTCTTCTGTCCTCCCTCGTCACCCACAAACATTGCATACATTCACACATAAAAACATACAAATACATATTCACATACCCATGAATTAAGATTAAAATTAGTCTTTAAAAAAAGGACATGAGACAGATCCTTTGTCTGCCTCCACCACGTTCTTTGAGGACTTAAAAAAAGGAACAAAAGAACAATGTGTATTTATTTACGTGTCTCTATCCATGGGTCTCTAGCCTATAAATCTCTTATAAGATCCTAGATTTGTGTGAGAGAGAAATGCTATGAAGAACACGGTGTTAATCCTTCTCAGTCAAATTTGCAAAGCGTGACAAATATTCTTCACATTTCTTTGTGTGATTTGATTTTTAATCCAGTTATTTTCTGATTTGGGCGAGTTTTTTCCTCATTTTCTTTATTTAATTTGCATTTTAGGAAAATGTTAGATTTATAGGGAAACTGAGCACACAAAGAGAGTCCTGTGTACTCTAGTGTCAAATTCATCCTCCTAACATCTCAAATCATGCTTATATAATATATTGAATATGTTTGGAAAGAGGAATGAACTAATATTGACACACTATTTCTAAGTAAAGAACACAGATCATTCTAATTATTGCTTATTCTAACTATTACTAAGGTTGCAGATGAAGAAACTAACTGAACATGGACTCGTGTGGACTGTCCAAAGCCAGGAATGTGTTTAGCAGCTTAGCTGCAGCTGGAGCCCAGTCTTTCCACTCTGAGCCACACCACAAGACATTTCTCCCAATGTCTCCAAGGCTAAGTATGATGAAAAATTAACTTTATTCCCCAAATTTGTCATCATTTTCCTCTTAATCTGAGGGTAGAATTTTTTTTCTGACTTCAAGGGAAATTATTTAAAACATCCATGTCACACTACATTCAGAAATAGGCCAGGGAGTTGAGACGAGGCCAGCATACTGGTCACTGCATCCTGAATGTAAGAATAGCTCTGTGCAGATGCTTGACTGTGCATCATCAACCCCCAG
The DNA here is from genome assembly GCF_004785775.1 of Grammomys surdaster. Taxonomy (NCBI): domain Eukaryota; kingdom Metazoa; phylum Chordata; class Mammalia; order Rodentia; family Muridae; genus Grammomys; species Grammomys surdaster. The sequence goes on from NW_021604565.1 coordinate 31,696,560, forward strand.
ACTTCCCATGTGAAACCTTTCCAGAAAGAGCTACCAAAGAGCTACCTTCCACCCCTAGCACTCAAAAAAAGGGGGCGGGGCTACAGATTCCATCCCTAAAAGGGAGGCAGAGGAAGTGAGCTGAGCATCCGTTACTTTCAAAAGTGCAGTGCCAAGGCATAAAGCAAACAAGAACATTTCAAAAAGCAAAGCCCATCCAGCTACAGTTTGGAAACCCTGCCCCGAAAAACGGAAACGTTGCTGGTAAACTGGTAAATGGATCAGGACAGCTGGACGAAAAATGTTTGTGGAGTCTGGGAACTCCCTGCTTACTGTCGGTTATACTCATCACGGGTGAGACCCCTCGAGGCAAGGATATGATTCTGCATTCCAGCAAGTGGCCTGGGAGACCCTGTAAACGAGAGGACATGGAATAGTCTAACCTACAAAGAAAGGGGCTTTCCATGGATTTCCCAAGAATATGCATTTATCTGAAAAGGAAAGTAGGAGAGAAAGCCTTGCTAGTCAAACAGAAAGCAGGTCTGTCCTCTGCACAGTGCAGCCACTGTTCCGTCTTCATTCTCATGGGAGAGACACTCATGACGCATACTGAGACTCACTATTGGATTCTCATTTGAGATGCATAGTCTACCCGATGAAATGGGCACTTAATAACCCTCTGTCTGAAAGAAAACAATTGAGTTAGTTGCTAGCCAAACATTTCTGTCACTTACCCTGATCAAACACCCACATCCACGAGGAAAGGGACTTCTCGTTCTTTTCACAGAGTAGCTCTTTCCTGTCCTTTCGCCTTTGCTGAGCTGCTCATTTTGTCTAAAGCCTGTTTATCTCTTCTGAATGTTTAATCACCAGGACAGATGACAAAGACCGTGTTGGAGCTTACAGTGGTGAAGAGCATAAAGTATGTGTGGTGTGGTGGTAGTCTCTCTGACATTGCCCCAAGAACATCTTATTTTGTCTGCTCCTACAACCAAAATATGATATAAATGCTCTAATTTGCCTCGTTTTACAGATAATAAGAGTAAGGGGCAGCAGGGTATTTTATACGTCAAAGAAGGGCAAAACAGTGCTGTACACAGAAACTTAAATGGACAACTTAAGGGTGTATGTGACGTCTCAGTGACAGCCACAAGCCTAATCTGAGCTCCACTCCTAGATCCTACCATGGAAGGACATATCTGATCTCCAAATATTTTTTTCTCACCTCTATTTGCACACTATGTCATGTACACACCTGCATGTACACACATACAAATACACACACACACACACACACACAGAGAGAGAGAGAGAGAGAGAGAGAGAGAGAGAGAGAGAGACACTAGAGAAGAATCTTTTTTCAGATGATTAACACAGAGACCCACATCTGATCAAGATGTAGAGAATAAGATAAGTAGAATGCTCGTCCCTAAATTGGATATCTGTATCATACTCCTTTCCTTTAGGCTTCTGAATTATCATGGAAGATGAAGCAGCAAGATTGTAAGAGCCAGTGTTAGTGGATGATTGAAGCAAAATGGCATTTTTCCAGACACCGACTACAGAACAGATGCATGTATAAACTCATAATGATGGTGATAACATGCTGAAGATGGGAACTAGACCAACCTACACAGCGATGCAAGCATGGACTGGAAGGGGCTTATTGAGTGCCACCTCTAATTGAGGAGGCACTGGAAATTAACGACTGCTCTGACAGGGAGAATCTTTTTTTTTTTTAAAGGGTCTGAACTGAAAGGCTACTCATACTCCAGTACATAAGCCTAATCTCTGACACTTACTGGCAGCACTAGATAGATAGATAGATAGATAGATAGATAGATAGATAGATAGATAGATTGACAGATTGATAGATGATAGAAAAATGATAGACAGATAGATGATAGATAGATAAATAGATAGATGATAGATAGATAGATAGATAGATAGATAGATAGATAGATAGATAGTTTTCAAACAATAAAACAATTCTTTGAAAATTATAAATAAAGGAGTTAGGGAAGAGTATTAGTAGCCAAACCACTGCAACCTTGATGTGTTCAATTTGATCCCTGATCCCCACCTAAAAATGGAAGAAGAGACCCAACTCATGAAAGCTGTCCACTGACCTCAGTATGCATGTAATGGCATACAGGAGTATATATAAATGCACTCACACATATGAAAACATAATAATAACAAATAAGTGTTTAAAATATACATAAGGCATGCATATGCATGAGGCTGAAACAGGAGAAATAGTGTGAGTTATAAACTAGTCTAGGCTACATAGTTAGAACCTATCTCAAATTAAGACATCAGACAACTGAAATGACTTTCTTAGTGATGCTTATTCAGAACTGTCTCATCTATGCCATAGGAACATTAGCCCAAAAGGTATCCTGGAACTGGGCTGATGACTTAGTATGTAACAGCACTTGATACATACAAGCATAAAAACCTAACTTCAGATCCCAGAACACACATGAAAAGCCATATGTGGCCAAGCATAGTCCTGTCGCCCCAGAACTGTGGGAGCCAAGATAGAAGAATCATTAGACTTGCTGATTGCCAGTCTGGCTTCAGATTCACTAAGAACCTGCTTCCAGGGGTTAAAATGGAGAAGGATGGAAGAGAATACACAGCATTCTCCTCTGACCTTTGCAAAATGTGCACGTGGGCCTCTGTATGGTGAGCACATAAGTATGTATAGTCATACACACATTAGCATACACCAAAAATATGTGTGTGTATATGCAAAGGAAGAAAGAAAGGGAGAGGGAGGGAGGGAAAATGAAAGAGAGAGAGAGGGAGAGAGAGAGAGAACATAGGAACTCATGCTTCCTTCCCACCAGCTGGAAGATTCTTATTCTTAAACTGGAAAGCTTTGTCCTCTATTTCTTGTCTCCCTATTCTGAGTACAATATATGGACTATAAACACTTGTCTTCAACTACATGAAAAACTAGGAACTACATCTCTGCATTGTGAATCTGTGGTCTGTGGCAAGGGCCACACTAGGCCAACTGGTTAAGATGTGATGAGCCTCAGCTTCAGCAGACAGTCAGGCACTACTATCAATTATCAATATCACCCCCACCTAAACAATGAAATAAAGTTGCCAATGGGGATAGGTTTCCCTTGATGACTGTACTGTGAAGCACGTTCTCAATGCCAATTTCTTCCCGGGTTCAGGTTTACAACTGAGTGAAGTTCAGATGTTTAGTAACTGGAACAAAGTCCATGAGAACATTGCAGAGAGACAGAAGAAAATGAAAAACTCAAGGTGGATAAATGGAACGAACATATGTGACTCCAAGTAATTACTCTTCAAAAATATTTATTGTCTTGATTTTTGCCTTGGAAGTTATAGATTGTAAAGGTAATATACTAGCATACTAACATCTGACTTGGTGTTCCAGCTCTACTCTGTACAATGTACAGCCTTAGGTAAAGTCCCTAATTTCACCTATAAATTAGAGATGTGTTTATTATGTAGACATACTGAGCAGTAATTAAACATATCAAGAACAATGGCATACTTTATTGTTATTACAAAATAGCTATTGTTATCTATCATGTGGAGGATCCAGGCTGCTTCCTATGAGCAAACACAACAGTTTGAGATTAGTGATGTTAAGTCCTCATGAAATGCAGTTTCTATGCCCCTGGACAAGCTCAGGATATAATTTTCTTGTATAAGATGCACAAATGCTCTGTTCCCTACCAGCCTGCATATTTTTTTAAATGCAGTTTTATAATGATTCTGTGTATGAAAGGTTCACACATGTCCTTCTCCAATTCTAAATAAGTGAGTTTTGGTCAATAGAAGGAACAGATTTTAGCTAAAACATCCTATTTATAAATGAAAAAAAAACATGCTTTAAAAATAACATCACCAGTATCTGTAATTACCAATGGAGGAGATGTGTGTGAATCAGGTAGACACTCAAATTACAGACTCAAGAGAAAGTATTCATGAGAAACCCTCAATAGAATTTGCCTGTTACAAGACTGGAATGGTTGGTATGAAATACACACAAATTTTATCATCTTGTCTGGAGTTCAATTTTTATAAAATTTTTAAGAAATGAGACCTGGTCTTCAAAAGTTAACTATTAAAAAAGAGATAATTTCCCAAGAGATAGATTTAATAACTTAGAATTCTCTTACGATAACAAATCTGTTAAAGAATGAAATGTAAAGATTCACTATATTCAGAGAATCTAATCTTGACTTCAAATATCTAACTTACAGGAAAAAATGCAAGAGAATAAAAAATCCTACTCAAATTATTTTTCTTAGAAATGCATCTAAGCTGTTTATTTTTATACAACAGAAGTAGCCCATAGAAAAATATAAAGGGAAAGTGGGACCCCTCCCCCTTTTGACCCAGACCTCTCCAATAACAACACCTTGTGCAGCTGTAATGCAATAAGTTGACGAGTGGGCTCGTTAGTTCTCATTGTCAACTTGATATAACCAAGGGACAACTGGAAAGAAGAAACTTCAATCAAGAATTACCTGGGCATGTCTGTGGGGCACTATTGTGACTGCTAATTGATGCAAGGGGGCTCAACCCACCGTGGCAGTGCCACCCCTAAACATGTGGGTCTGAGCAATATAAGAAGCCAGCTGATCATGATCCAGAGATTGAGCCAGGAACCAGCAATCCTCTTGGTTTCTGCTTCAGTTCCTACTTGACTTGCTGCCCTGATTTCCCCCAGTGATCAACTGTGACCTGGAAATGTAAGCCAAATTAAATCCTTTCCTCACATTTAGTCATAGTGTTTGATCACAGCAACAGAAGGCAAAGGAGGACAACCAGGAGATGAATTTTGCTACAGTCCTACAAGTAGCTCAGAATTTCATTTCACTTTCGATCTTTGTTGAACACATGCCCTTTTTAATCATGTGTGAAGATTCCTCTGACTTGCAACACAGACAAGATAGTGGTTATTCCCTCCAGAGCCACTACCCTACAGGGCCAATTCCTTCTACCCTTCCTTAACCCATTCTGCATATCTACAGTGTGCAATTGTATGTCTATTGTAGAAAATTGGTAGACAACATATAGCACTTGCACTTCCTCTTTAAACACAGCACAGCATCCCAAAGTACCAACAGTTCACTCTATAATAGGCTGCATTGTATCTCTTGTACTTACCATTGTTTATTTAACTAGTTCACCCAATGGTAAACCTTACAGTCGTTTTAATTTGGCAATGTTACATTTTTCTGTAGCTTTTTATATAGAACTTAAAAGTTTTCATTTCTGAGATAAATTCCCAGCAGTTTAAACTTTTGATCATCTGATAAATGCAGTTTTTATTTTTAGAAGGAAACTTTGATGCATCCTTTCAGATGGGCTATGAGTATACCATGTCACAGTTCTAAGAGAAATGTGGGAAGTTCTCAGTTTTCTCAGTCATCATCAGTGTTTCCCGTTATTGACATATGTGTTTTAAAAATTTGATTATATTGTTGAGGATTTCATATAATTAATTGTGACCTTCAACTGCATTCACCTCCTTCCCTAGCTACTCCTAGGTTCAGCCCCCCTTCCCTACCCACCCAACTTAGGTTTTCTTTTTCTTCACCCTTTAAGTCTAATTAGTACTCCCTATATTTATGGATGTGTAGACATCCATGAAGTATGGCAACATCTTAAAGAAAATTGGCTCTCTCTTTGCAGCCTCTAGATGCCAACAGTTCCTGAGCAAGGATTGGGAGTTATAGCTCCGTTCCCTTTTCAGGCTCAAGTTTTCATTCAACACTTCTAGATCCTAGTCTTTCCTTAATTTCTTCAGCAGCAATCTCTGAAACATTGGAGGACTGACATGTATGATTTACCTATTTTTTTCCCTTTCTACTTCGAGCAACAGGAATATTATTGGTTTTTCTGGGAATAACTAGGGATTGAATGAAGTACAAATGAATCAAGTGTCTAAATACAGACATAGAAAAATATTTCATACCACTGCTTTACTCCAGACACAGAAATTATCAAGTTTTACATTTTCCAAAGGATAGCTCCCTTTGCTCTATATGCTCATTCTATTTACATATATGCATATGTAAATTAGTATGAAGAATAAATATTCAAGGAAACACCAGTCATCAAATTTGAAAAAAAAGGAATTTTCTGCTTCTTTTCTTCTTATTGCAACCTTCCCTACATAGACAATAGACAAAAAAAAAAATCTTCAAAGTAGGCAATTATTTTAGGAATTTTCCAAATATCATTTCAGAAGGATCATTATGAAAACATACACTACATTAACTTATAACTGATTTTTTTCACTTTATTTAGTTTTGTGAATTTTACATGTTTGAATCATGTTCACCTCCTCCTCTAAGTCCTCCCAGATCTACTTCTCCTCCGAACCAAACAACTTTGTGTCCTTTTATTTCTGATACCTCCCAAGGCCAGTATGAGCTACACTCATGGATGGGTAGCCGTCCCAGGAGTACAGTCATCTTCCCAGGAGTACAGTCAACTTCCCAGGAGTACAGTCAACTTAGTATGCTCTTAGAAAGACAGATTCTCCCTCTCTCCCAGCAGCTATCTCTTGCCAAGAGCTCTCTGACTAGTGGCTCAAATTCTATCCAACTCCCCTCTCCACGTCAGGATTTAGTTGCAGATCATGATGGAAATGTTAACATATCCTGTGCGCTGACTGTCGTAATCACTGTGAGTTCACATATGGAGACGTCCTGATACAGCCACAAAAGTGTTCCTCTGAGGTATCCACTGATTTTTATAGTCTGCACCGTCTCTCCTTCAGTGATCCCTTCATTTAAATATTAAAAAATCATAGGAAAAACAACATTGCTTTTACTTAAATCCATGTATATCCAGAGTCTCCTCAGTGGATTTTCACCTTTTACTTGAAGGACAAGAGGAGCTGTGAAGACATTTTTAGTCTTTCAAGGTGTCCATATTTTAAAATAGTTTTCCTTCACTATAATACTTTGAGCAAGATTATCAGTCCAACTGAACTACAAACATCCCCCTGTGCATAGTTTTAGAACTTATTTAATTCTATGTTAACTGCCATGCTATGTTTCTATTTCCTTCTGTCTTGTTAATTCAGTCGATAATATGTTTTCATTATTTTGATAAAATGCATGTAGAGTAACCAGATATTTGGCAGATAACCAGATATTCGTATTTCAAGTCTCTGCTTCCAGAGATGGTGCTTCAAAGGCAATATCTCAGCTGCCTCAGGGATGTCTTAAGGGATAAAATGATTGCATATAATCATGAGGATTGAGTTTAGATATCCAGAACGCAAGTGAAAGTCTGGTGAGTATAAAAGGCCATTCATAAACCTGGCCCTTGATTGTTAAATCAGGGACAGAGGAGCATGAGAAAAAGCTGACCATCTAACCTACCTGAATTAGAGCATTGCATCTTAAGTAAAAATCCTGCATCAGAAAATAAAGTACAAAAAATGATCGAGAAATACACTGAAAATCAACACACACACACATACACACATACATAGATGCACACACATACAGACACACACACATATCCACTCACACACATTCATACACACTCATGTACTGCACATGCATCAAGTCAAGTATAAACACATAAACATATCAAATAAAAACAGTTCATTGGAAGCTGGAAAGAGTAATATTTTGTAAAACGAAGATAAAAAGAAATTTCAACATAATAATGTCACAGGTCCAATTTATCATCAGAACATTTAACTCTGGGAAAGTAGATGGCGCAAAGGACTGTTAACATCCATGGTAGTAACATCCTTATTTCCAACTTGAGCTGATTTGGAATCACCTAAGACAGTTCCAGAAAAGTTTAAACAAGAAAAGACAATCTACTCTAGATATTACATATATACATATATATACATATATAGAGATAGATAGATATAGATTAGATATAAATTAGATATAGATTAGATATAGATTAGATACAGATATATTAGATATATACATAGACACAGTAATAGACATAGGCATAGATATAGGTGATATAGATATTAGCCATTCCAGGAGCTGAGTTCCTGATTAAATTTAAAAAGAGGGGGAAGGCAAAAGGAGAAAATCCCATGCATTCTGGCATTCTTCATTGTCTAATTCCCAATACACTGAAATGTGAAATATGAGCAGTCTCCCAATACCCCAGAGAATAGCTGGTCCTACTGCCATGTCTTCATGGATTCCATAATGAATGGAATCCTCTGCACTGTGAGCTAAAGCAACCTCTTACTCTTTAAGTTGCTTCTTGTCAGTTATTTTTTCACAGCCAGAAGAAACAATTGATACACATTCTTCACTTCTTCCTTAAATAAACATTCCATTACTGTTATTGTATTTTTTAGCACTCAGTTCATGGTGCTAGAGTTGCAGAATTGAACACAGCAAAATGTTTCTGCCTGGCTAGGAATACTTACAGAAATAGACTACTTACCATTAAGGTGGAGATGAAGACGTGATGAGAAGTCTTAAGCTGTCTTACATGAGATGCCAGTCAGGTTGTGCAAAGCAGAGGAAACCATGGAGGGAAGATGGATATAGAAAAAGTACATAAGGACAACTGAGGTGAACCAGTCAGTCTGTCAGAGTTAATTTGGTTTTTGTTCAGTTTTGAGGAAAAGCTCAGGTTGTCTGATGCACCATGAAACTTCCTTGTCAGAAACCTGAGATACCAGATGCTTCTGTTGGACAACCTAAACATGTGGCTAAGTGGGTCAAACATGGCCCAATTACAGGCAGCTCAATTTAGCTAGAATAATGCTGCTCTCAGTTTGCCATGTGACAACGGTGCTCTAAGATGTTCAAGAAGCATTACCCAAGCCCAGGGAGGTTATCTTTTTTTTTGCATAGATTTGTTTTATTCTGGGCAAATTTTCAAGGTCTTCATTTGATACGGAGAATGAATCACATCAGAATCAACAGATTGGTGATGGTTCTAGCAGAGAGATTCTACAAGTTTTAGAAGTTGGAAAAGCAAGGCAAACTCTAGTCACTCCTCAAGGCTCTATTCAATTGCCAAGTTCTTGCTGATACCTCCCCTTGTCTTAACTTCTGAGCTTTCTAAAAGTCATCTAAAAATATAGGTTTCCCAAGCTTAGGCAAGAACAAAAAAGAGATTAATAGAGTCAGTCAGGATAGGAATTATGGAAACAACAGGTGTAGCTGGAACTCGAAAATACACTCTCCTGGTGAGTGTGTGATCTCTGCTTAGGGTATCATAGCTATGATGCCACTGTATAAAAGGGTACAAGAGGAAGGACAGAATTCACTCAAAAGGGAAAGGCTACTACAGGTTCCAGTTATGATTCTAATCATACAGAATCATGGGACAAAGGACTAGGCTAGGACAGCACAAGCCAGACACTTGAATAAAGACAGAGAGGGGACGGGATATCTGATGCAGAAATTCAGTTGTGTGAATTCAGGTAGGAAATTCCTAGATGAACTCTCAGCCATCAGGGAATCAAAATACTGTATAATCACACTCTAATGCCCACCTACAGTTAGGTTGGACTTTTAATGTCTTCTTGTTCAACAAGACTAAATTGTAAGTAAGCAGAGTTAGGAAAGACTGTTGAACAGAGTTGAGGAAGGCAGAAGCTGATACCCTGTTTCAATTACTTTATTTCTGATTCTTCTGTGTTTGATGAAATACATAATTCAATGTGTTGTATAATAATTCTACTGCATATGCAAACATGAATATAATACATGCTATATTATGCATATTTAGAATGGCACTTTATATTTAATATGTGCTTAAAATCTGTGTTGAAGAATGGCCTATTGTGGCATACATGTCAATTATTTCTACTTTCTAGCTTTACCTGGGAGTAAAGTCTCATAGAGTTCTCTATTTTCGTGATACCTTAGTAACACATGACAGCCATTTGCTAGAAGGCTGCCACATAGAATAGAGAAGTATATACACAAGAGCTGATGCCCAGGGTTAGGGTCACTGGTGAGTCCTGGTTTTGGAGAAACTCATGAAACTGACTGTCAAGAGCTAAAGCCATAGCTTAGATGCTTGACTGCTTGCCTTGCATGCATGGAGGCCTGGATTCAGATCCCAAGAACCATACAAAGCTGGTACATTGGGAAGTGAGGAATAGAATTTCAAGGTCATTCTCTTGCTACACAGGGAATTTGAAGTAAATATGAGTTATATGAAGTGCAGTCTTAAAAAAAACACTCAGATATGACGGAGAAAGCTTTTATTCTGGATAGTAGGATAATATAAAGTAATTTTTAACATTTCATGTCAAGTCATTTCAGAGCAAGTCCAGAGCTCTGACATGTCAAGAGTTTCCTTAAAAATCTATCTTAAAAATCTTGAAAAATATCTATGTTCTTCTTCAAAGCTCTTCTTACTCTTCTCAAACCCATCATTGATCACACTTACACACACAAACAACACATATGCATGCTAATGCTTGAGCATGTGTACATACATAAACACATTGACACACACATATACACACAACTAACACAGAGATGCACATTCATACACGTATGCACATAATCATATGCGCATATGTACATGCATATAAGTATATTTGGATGGCAAGACATATAACCTGTATCTTGTAGACTTTCTATAATTCACAGGCTAGAGTTTAGAGGAAATTAGATATTTTATTTATTGACTTAAAAACATTATTTCAGGGTCAGAGAGATGACTCTGTGTTAAGATCACTGCTGTTCTTCTAAAAAATTCAAGTTTAGTTCCAAGTACCATGCTGGGTGGTATACAACCACCTGTAACTCCAGGCCCAAGAGATCTAACACCCTGTTTTGAGTTCTGCAGATTTCTATATAGTAGTCGGGACAATCACTCCCATTGACACACACACACATGCATAGACACACAAATAAAAAGAATAAAAACAAATCTGTAAAGTATTTTCAAAATAAAACTGTGTACAGTTTTCTTATCATTTCTCATGGTTAACATTTATGAGGTTTAATGGATCAGTAGTGTTTATATATTTCTGAGAGTAAAACTTCAAACAAACAAGCAAAAATCCCATTCCAAATAGACCCAAATCCCTATATAATTACTAAAGCCTTACTAACAAAGGGCTGTGTCCCTGTGCTTACACCATTTGGGACGGACTACCAAGAAAGGTTGAAAAAAACCAAAAGAAAGGTTGCTGTTCTCTAATTATTTGTTTTAGAGGAAAGAATCAATTCACATGACAAACCCTCCGCCAAACAGAGCAGCCAACACGAAGAGCCCTTTGTGCAAACCCACTTTAGTCTCCCCTTAGATAAAGAAAGGAAGGAAACCAGAGAGTTTATTTTAAGGACCCTATCCTGTCTTCCATCACAATGTAAACAAGCATCCCCTCTTCTGGCCAGACTGGGGAAGGGGGAGGGAAGTGTTCCACTGCCTTTCACAGACTGGAAAGCAACCCACACTGAATAACTGCGGCTGGCAGAAGATAAGGAGCAAAAAGAGTGCCCACATAAGTTTATTTATTTTACCTGTGACTGCAACCATCGGGGGGGTGGGGGAGACTGTAAATACCATATACTTTATTCTAGACAGGCTGTCAGCTTCAAAGAGAGGTATTTGAAGTGCCTAGGACCCTCTCTCTACCATTATGTCAAGCCTGGCCAAGTTAAGCAGAAGTTCTCCAGTGTCTGTGAAATAAAACACACACTCATAGGTTGTAATATTGCTGGCAAGGCAGGTGTTATTGGGAAGGCCATTGCCTTTTTAGAGGGTCGAGAGGTGCCAAAGAAGAAACTAAGAGAACAGTAGACAAGAACTGGAGTCTGTACTAACCCCTGGCCCACGGTAATCCTGGCCGTGAGCATTACTCACTGGAAGGTATTTTAAGAAAGAGGACTATGTTTTCCGACTGTAAATGTGAGTGCAGCAGGTTGAACAGGGTTACACCAAATATTTTTCTAACTGAGGGAGAGCAGTGTAGAATTTAGATGCCAACAGGATGACTAAACAGCCATTTGTCTCATATTTACTCATTTAGGGATGAAGGGAATGGAAAGAAACAGCTGGTCGGGGCTATTTGTATTGGGAGGCAACAAGATATAGCATGCCTTAGGAGGGTATTTTAAACCCAAGGAGGATTACAACCACGGGTCATATATAGATCCTACAGTGTTTCCATCTCAAGCTTTTTTTGTCAGTCTATACACACATACAGAGAAGAATTTTAACTAGATCTCATTAGTAAGGTTTTTGATCACTGATTTTTCTTCTAGAGCATTTAATCTTTGAATGACACTATCTATTGTATGTGTGAACAAAAGAAAAGAACCTTAGCACAAATTAGAAGTTCAGTTACCTTATGAAGATTAATGAAAAGAATACAAGTTACAGCATGTTACCTCCTTATGCTGAAGAATGCTTATTCTATCAGTACTAGAACACCATGTCTTTATTTTCTTGTGGGACCCAGAACCACTGAGCATCCCTGATTTATTCCCTAAGTGGTGGTAACCAACTCACAAAAGCCTCCCAAGGACTGAGTTCTTCAGAGCATTCATTTTTTCCATTACTAATACTTCCAAGACACCCTCCAAAGCCAACTATCCAGTGTCCATTTACCAGGAAAATAATCCAACACAGTGATTCTAGAGAAGTGTTTGGAAGGGCAGGAGTGACATTTAAATTGCCTTTAATGTCTTAGGGAACTCCATTCAGAAGTGCACTTGTAAGGAAAGTTCTGTGCTACCACAAAAGTTGAGAACCAAAAGAAGTTCTCCAAGATGGGTATCCCGTTTTGAAGGTTCTTCATCAAATAGTGAGTTGCCTAGCACTTGATAAGTATACAGTTATTGATTTGTTCCCCTCTAGCTCTCCACACCTTTATTCTAATATTGATTCTCATTTTTCTTACTGGTGAAAGGGAAGGGCTTTGGAGGAGTCTACTGAGAAGAACAGACAGTAAGTGACCAAGAGGATATGGCTTTGCTGCTGTTGTCTGACTGTTTTTGTCTAAATACCCGGTAGTTACCTATCTTTATTGCAGGTGGCATCATGGGTATTCTATTCTGTTGATTTCGTATCAATTCATTCCAGTTTGTGTTATACTGTGTTTGTTTATTTGGTTTTTTTTTTGTTTTGCTTAATTACTGTGGAGCAAAACACACTAGATAGCTGGTGTTTCTCGGAATGATGTAATGGGGTAAGAACTGGAGTGTGACATCTTCTTGTGTAGCCCAGGCTGGCCTTAAATTCAGGGTCCTTCTAACACATTCTCCTTGCTCTTATATCACTCTGAGCCTAGTATTCCCCCTAAGCTAAATACACTAACACACATACACACACACACACACACACACATACACACACACACACACATACAGGCACACATGCATGCATGCATGTACACAGGCTTCTATATTCCTTGGCAATTATCTCATTTTATCATTCACTAGATATTTGTATCCTAAAGCAATTATAGAAAGCTAGTGATGTTTAGAGCACATCCCACCCCACTCCACCCTGCTATCGCTCCTAACATTTCTTTAATAATAACACTTGAGCTCTGGGTTGGAAACTGTTTCACAGAGATGCTGTCTAACAAACTTTCATCTTACCATGTCACAGAGAATGCAGAAAGATTGGCCAATGGCTCCTCTGAGCTCCTATGACAATATATCTTCACAGCTGCAAGGTTGGTACTTTTTTTTTACTAACCCAAGCCAGGACTTTTATCCAGAAGAACTAATATTCTTAGATTTAAAAAATAATAAAGATGCATTATGTATCAACAAAAATACTCACCATGCTTCTCAATGAAATTAAATTTGATTTGTGCCATATCAAGTAGTATAATCAGTACCAGAGGGGACCAGACAATAATGGCATGAATGGAGTAACTTACATCAACCATGAAATGAAGATTGAGCAGAGGGACAGGGAAATATTCGAGAGTTAGAAAAGTTGGAATTTCTATTTGGTAAGACCTTAATAACAACTTACACATTTATGACTTCTAAAAAACATATACTTCAGCATCAGATGATTTTTTGATTGCTTCTAGCGTGGCTATGCTCAAGATTATACCTTGCTCCTGGTAATTATGACATGAGAGGAGTCTATGTATGATGTGCCTCCTTCCCTTTCTGTCCTATTAGAATTTTAAGATTTCTGGATAAAAGTCACTGACTGTAGTCAGTGAAAAGTACTAAACCCAAGGCTGGAAGGTGTGTGGTTTCCATTGCTCTGCATGCTGTCTTCCTACATCTTGTCCGAGGAGATCGTAAGAAAGTGGATAGAAGGAGCCTCCTTACAGAGCTTTCAGCTCAGGGTTAAAGGTCACCCACAAAGAGGACTGAGAGTGGTTGTGGGGAACTCTAAACTTTGTCAGCTATTTAGAGTAGCTTGAAAGTGGCAAAGTTTGTAGGAACCAATGGTTGCATTTCAGAGGATGGTTGGAGGCTCAAATGAAGTCCCTAGATAAGTCTTAAAAGTTTGTGTGTGTGTCTGTCTGTATGTATGTATGTATGTATGTCTGTATGTCTATGTATATAAGTGTGTGTGTGTGTGTGTGTGTGTGTGTGTTCCTCATGTGTTGCCAAGCAGAAAGCCAACCAAATATATTACAAGTAAATCATGCAAAACAGGTTTAGATAGAAAAAATTTTAAGTTGAAAACCTTATTTCCATGTTTCCATAAATCTAGCCTAAGGGTTCTCAACCTGGGGGACATGACCTCTTTGGCAAACCTCTATTACTGAAAACATTTACATTTGGTTGGGGTTCACTGCAGCATGAAGAACTATTAAGTGTGGCAGAATTAGAAAGGCCGATAATTTCTAGGCTAGCCTATCTAGATTGACCGAGGTGAAGATTTCTGGAAATAATTTATCCTCATTCTCTTGATTCCAGGTGACTTTTCTCCAGGTTTCCCCATCCCTAAATGAGAAACCCTTTTTAACTTTTTACTGGAGGAGTTTCAGTTCAGACAAAACACAACTTCCCTTTGAAAGACTGGCTTAAAGTTTTTTTTTTAATTTTTTTTAATAATTTATTTATTTTTTCAAATCATAATTTTTACTCATTCACACAAGGGTTATAAACACAAAAAGGCAAGATGTGGGGAAGGGGATGACACTGGAGTGTGGGTGTTCAGGGGGAATACAGATCTTTCAGAACAAGGTATTGGCTGGATGAAAGTTCAGGGGACAGGTCACTGTGACTCTGCCTATGATTCACTTGTCCTTATCTAAGTTGGCATTGTCTTCCAAGGCTACCTCTTTACAAGGTCTATGACTAGGCAGGCTGGTAAATTTCCACAAAAGCTGCCTGTTTACAATAGCTTATAGCCATCTGTTTCAATGTTTTTCCACAGAGACTCAAGACTTGGTGTTAGTATACATGTATGACAGACCTATTTCTGATTTTAGGCCTATGGCTGATTTTAGGCCTTCAGTGTATAAGCAGGGATGCCCCTGACATCTCCTTCCTTCTCAAAGTATTGAAGGGCTGTGGCAATTCTAATCTTGCGAAGGCGAGGATAGAGGCCTGACCTCCAGTATTTGAAGGGGACCTTGTAATGGCTCCAGTCCCCCTGTCATTGTCCAGTGAGGCATGAGGGCCATACCCATCCGGTGTCTTTTTCCTGGAGAGGGGATACTTTTGACATCAACCCCTATGCAGTCAGGCTTGTCCCTCAGGGAACCCAGAGGGATATTTTTAACTTTTCTTTATATTCCCTTGCAGTGCTTAGCCTCGCAGCCTAAGCAAGAAATCAGATCGCCAGTCAGAAGGGGTTCTGGGTGGTCCCTCTCTGCTTGGTCTAGGGGTGGGAGTTCCCTCTTTTATGTTGGGTGGAGATGGGTTTTGGGAACACCCTGGATAGAGTAACAACCTCATCTTGAGTCTCATGGTCCTCCATAGCTAACTTATGATAATGTATCTGAATAGATTTTGCTACCAAATTATTTATCTGTTGTTTCGAAGAGTTAGTCAGCCTATTTGAGGCCCAGGGACCAGAAGAAATAAGCAAAAATAACCCAATTAATGGTCCCAAGATGGGAGGAAGTAGGGTTGACAACCATGGAGAGGCTGAAAACCAATTCTTATACCAGCATTCATCTGTCTCTTTCTCTCTCTGACTTTTCTCAGGGCCTTCTCTGACCTTTTTCATGTTCTCTTGAACCCTCCCTGTCTTGTCTATGTAAAGACAACATTCTTCTTTAAGGGATATACACAGTCAAGAGCTGTACACTGACTTTTCTATTGAGTTGAGGTTTCCATGGTGTCCCTGATCACCTGTGGTCGCCTTGCTTCCCTGGGTAATCAAACCCTTCATATTTAAAATCTAAGAAAGTTGGAGAAATTCCATAGTAGCAGATAATATACATAACTGGGGCAAAGAGTGCATGAATCAGTGCTTGCAGGGCCTCTCAGTATGCTGCTTAGCTTAAAACTCAGCCTCCAAAACATTAGTACCCTAGGGATTAGCTTGATCTTCCTTCTTTGAGCCATTTTCTCAGTATCTTCTTGCTACTGTTCAGTTAGTGTAAACTGAGCTACTTGGGTAGCTTTGTGAGCTCCAAGGCCTTGGTCTTAGTATTATCTCCAGACTTCTGTAGAATCAGTAAAAAAAAAAAAAAATCCTCGCCACAGAAGGCCATGCACAGCTGGGGGCCCCGCTTTATCTTGCTCATCTTATCTCTCCATTTCTACAGGCCCAGGAGAATCTACAAGCACACCCTGACAGACACCCCCAGAAGCCCTCTTTGGAGGCTTTTCCTCTCCAGGGAAGCAAATGTTATCCAAATCCAAAACCCTTAACTATAGTCCTCCCTAACCCCTCCAAGCCCACTTTGGCTGCATCATGGATGTCTGGATGGTGTTTTTCATGGTGATCTCCATTTTATACAGTTGTATTTTTCTTTTTCCTCTGCTGGACTGTAACAAACCTAAGGATAATACCCAGTTCTTCTGAAGCACCTAACAATAAAGGTCTGATTTAGGCACACATTTTGGTTGTAATTTTTTAATGCCAAGTTAATCGTCATTAGAATATGAGAATGCATACTCAAGAAACATTGATTTATGAGGAAGACACTTCAAAAATATGTAGCAAATATATAAAAAGAAAAGAAAATACATAAAACATAAGTAAGAAATGGTCTAATCGAAAGAGTGAAGGAACCATCAGGATTTTTGCTTGAATGGCCTACTGTGATGAATCTATTCAAAGTAGCTGCTAAGCTCTCTCAGGTTCAAAGGTCATTATATTCATATTTTGCTCTAAAGATCAGCCCCTTCCTTTAAATAGCCTTCAGAATATCTACTCTGCCTAATGAGCAAGGTTTATTTAAGCTTATTCTCTAGGTATGTCAAAACTATTTTTAAAAACTCCATAAAAAGTAGATTTCTACCAATTTGTTTTTACTATTTGAATTAATGTTTCTGATGTTCATTATAGGTTTAGATATTCATATGTGTTGTGCTTTGATTATTTACAACATACATTGCATCTGTATAAACAGTAATTATTGTTCCATATCTCTATCAATGAATACTTAGGTTTTTTCTGTCTTTCCTACTGTAAAGAAACCTATGAAAAATGAGACTTTCCATGAGTGTATTTATTAATGTTCTTAACATTTCCTTGGCACAGATTCCAATATTAAACTTCGTGAGTTCAGGTTATGATTACTTGTATCAAAATTCTCAATTGGTACTTTTTCTTCACACTGTCTTTGTAAAAGACTGTGGGGTCCCTCACTTTTAGATGGATTTTTTAATCGTTTCAAAATCAGTAGTTGAAAAAGAGACTATTGTTGCAATTTTGATCATTTCATCAATGAAGTAGTGAGTACCTTCAAAAGTATAGCTGTGTACATTTTCTCTGTAGGATATTTATATCAGATTTTACTCAAATCAGATTTGATGATAATGAAAATATTTGAACATCACAGAGCTACTCACTTTTTTACATATTATTTTGAGAACATATTCTCATACTATGACTGTTGTCCTTTAGTTGTATTCAGGATATGACCAAAATTCAGTGTACTCTCCACATAGTGTTTCTATAATGCTGCAGAAATGACAAATCTATTACATATATATATCAATGTAGCAATAGTAAAGAAAAGGTGCCATGAGAGAAAATGAATGGAGAAACATGAGAGGATAAGGAGGATCAGGACATGGGAGTGGGGTGAGGAAAGTAAGGGGTACCACTGTAATTGTATGCTGATTATGCTGATTAAAATTAAAAATGTTTATTATCAAAATGTCATATCTGGCCTGTGATTTGGAAAATGAAAACTTATAAGATATTATTTCTTCCTTAAACAAAATACCTTGAAAAGTTAATTTATAAAGAGGACATGTTTATTTTTGCTAATGGTTCCAAAGATTTCAATCCATATACTACTGTCTTGGGCCTGACAAGAAGGAGAGCATTGTGACAAAACTACATGGCCATAAGGTTGCTCAATATAGAAGCTAGGAGAAAGGAAGAGGGAGAAAATGAGGAGGAACAGAGGAAGAAGAAGAAGAAGAAGAAGGAGGAGGAGGAGGAGGAGGAGGAGGAGGAGGAGGAGGAGGAGGAGGAGGAGGGGGAGAAGAAGGTAGTGGTAGATGGAAGAGAGAGAGAGAGAGAGAGAGAGAGAGAGAGAGAGAGAAAGAGAGAGAAAGAGAGAGAGAGAGAGAGACAGACACAGACACAGACACAGACACAGACACAGACACAGACACAGACACAGACACAGACACAGACACAGACACAGAGAGAGTTGAACTGTCTTGTTTCTCATCTGTCATATATCACAGCCCTTAGCTGCCCATAATCCAATGTCTATAATTATTTTAGGGCATAGGAAGACAGTTATTCTACCATAATCAGGAAAGGAATTCAAATGTTTTGTATCTTTGAATGTGAGGGGTGCTTTTGGCTTTCAGACTGTTTGGTATTTGTTTAATCAATCATATATTTATTGTTCTATACCTGTAATGAGATTCTGCCTGTCTGGTATACATTGTATTTGATATGAGATGGAGTGAGAAGCATAGACATACATAACTACATAAACATTTATAAAAAGAATATATGGAAGTATTTTAGAATATTTTAGAAAGACACGTGGTTATACAGAAGCCAAAAGTAGATTTCCCTAATAACAATCCTTAGGAAGGTTCCAGTAGACTCTATATATGTTCTGTCAAACCTTTCCTATGCCTCACAGTGAGAATTTCACTTTTTCTTTGTTCTTTGAATAATTCATCCTAAATTCTAACCTCCTTGTTTTTGGTAGACATTGTCTAAAACATGTTACTTTTTTCCAGCCTCTTGAATATGTATCATCAATGAACAGGACATGGTTGTTGTTTCTAATTAGTGCTAATTTTAGCAACTCCACTGCACAGATGAGCAAACTTAAATCATTAATTTAGAAGTATACCTTCCCACTTGCAATATTTATTCATAATCGTCCATATGCAGGCATGCCACATGAGTCAGAATTCTGGCCAAACTATATTTAAAAAGGAGTCTGAAACTGTTTTTTGGAGATATGAAAAGATGGCATTTATATTAATTCTTGAAACACTTAATAACTCTTTTGAAAAGATGATCCCCATAAAAACAAGCACTGCTTACATCCAGATATGTGTAGCAGACTCAGCATCACTACAATACAATGACCATTTGGTTTCTGAGAATGTTTCTTTAGCATAATATTCCATATAAAGAGATCATCTTAAAATAAACTTTATTATAGAAACTTGCAAATAAAAAAATACACCATGCACTAAAGATAACCAGACAAGAAGTCTATATCTCAGTGACCTTCTATAGTTAGAATAGCAATTCTAGAGCCATGATACTTCACAATATTTTTTCTAGTAGGAAACAAAAGCTCTAGTTCTGAGTACATTTAGAATGAGGAAGTGACCAAGCAGTGGGAGAGAAGGATGAAAGAGAGAAATGGGGGATGAATGTCGTCAAAGAACATATGTACATGTAAATATCTTAAGGAAAGTGATTGCATTCTTTAATTGATACACTATGTAAAAGAAAATGAAGCAGAGATTAACATGTGTTATCATTTTTTTTTGTGCTGTCTACAAAAAAAATGCATTTTAAAAATAGATTCTGGTCTGCCAGGCAGTGGTGGCACACGCCTTTAATCCCAGCACTTGGGAGGCAGAGGCAGGCAGATTTCTGAGTTGGAGGCCAGCCTGGTCTACAGAGTGAGTTCCAGGACAGCCAGGACTACACAGAGAAACCCTGTCTCGAAAAACAAAAAAAAAAAAAAAGAAAGAAAAAAAGATTCTGAAAACCATGAGTTGGCTCTTCCTTAACAACCTGAGTTCAAAGCCTGGAACAAGCATGGTAGAACAAGAGAATCAGCTCCAACAAGTTGCCCTCTGTCCTCTACAGACACATGCGCTCTCTCTCTCTCTCTCTCTCTCTCTCTCTCTCTCTCTCACACACACACACACACACAAACACACAAACACACACACAAACACACACACACACTACGCACACAGATGGAGAGAGAGATATTGAATACATACATACATACATACATACATACATATATACATACATACATACATATAAAATCTACTTCTTTACATGTTCTTCCTATGCATCTTCATGTATCTTTTTCCTTTCTGCATATCTCTGTGTCCCATGGTTTCTGTTTTTTGGACAATTGTTCTACTTTACTTTGTTTTTGCTAATTTTTAGAGAAAGTAAGATCTAGCCAAACATGCTATTTGCCAACAAATCTCTGTAAAAATTGCCCTTGGCTTCTCTTGCTGCCCATTTGGATGCTTTTCAATTCTTTGTTCAGATTAATAGCTGTGACTAGAAGGGGAAGAGGGAAGATAATTTCTTATGTTGTATAGCCACCTCCTTATCCAGGCATGCATTCGTGTGCTTCTGCAGATACAAAATTTCTTTAATTCCTAAGGCCTGATCCCTTATCACTGTTCAAATTCTGCTGTGTTTTCTCCTAGCAGAGTCAGGTCTCTTTCCATCCATGCATTATTCTCTTCTCTACTGACCTGGTTTCTGAAGACGTAGCCTGTAGGATGTTGTGTTCACTGTGCTGTTAGAAGAATGTAAAAGGATGCTGGTCTGCATCTATATGTTTGTGGTTTTATATCTGGTAGGTTAAAGTTGGACAGAGGCAAGAAGAGAACACTGTGACCCTCAAATATGGGACTAGGCATTAAGTTATGATAGCCTAATTCTCCTATTCATAAGAATTTAAGTAGGACTAGAACTTAGGTCCATTGAGTGAGATTTCCACAATTTAGATAAGAGACATGGCTTTAGATTCTAATGTATTGGCTTGAAAACGTAGAACCAAAAATGTCTGTTTATACCACTAGATACACAAAAGATCTATTTAATCCTCAAAGATGTCAATACCCACACCTTCAGCAACTTAAATTACAGAATCTATGATAGAGTTACTATAAAGAGCACAGTTTCTAACGTATTATAGGATGATTCTCATAGCTGAATCTACTTCAATATGTATACAGCATCATAATAAAATGAAGGTTGGAGGATAAGCAAAACAAAAGATGTGGACCAGCTCACATGCAGACAGGGGAGTATCCCTCACTTTGGTCTGGACACTGCAGTCCTGTTCATTCAGCCTCAGATCAAATTATCCTCTTGGCAGTCTCACACTGGTGAGTCATGCTGGGCTGGCTGTCAGCTTCCATTGGTAATCCCACTCACATGAGCAGCTGTTTAGCTGCATCTCCCCCATTCTGGCTAGGTGTAGCGCAGCTCACAGCCTGAACTGAGTTTACAGAGCCCTAAAGTTGTTTCATTTACCAGCATGGAAACTTAACACACAGTATAATGACCATGGCACAGAGCTGAAGCCATCTTGAACTGCTATTAATTTGTCCTTTAAAGCTGAAAGTCTGTATAAATCAGACAGGAATTAGACATAATATCTATTTCCTCAACCTGTCATGTCCAGAATCAACAGTTTTCTTCTGTCTTCCTGGTTAAAAAAAAGATAGAGAAAGAGAAAGACCACCCAGACGCTTTGTATCCATAGTCTTCTTACAGAGGACTTGCAGAGAAACTGGAAGATTTAAGCACAGCACAGGAGTACTGCATGCTTCTGGGCTGGTCACACAAACTTTTTAAATTTATTTCTGAGGCTTATATGTTTCAGTGGAAAAGAAGCCTCCTTCACATTGACCTGGCCACACTGAGCAGAAGCTGACATTTTCTGAGCACATTCTCTACTTAGATGTAGGCACATTGTGAGTGCTATTTTATTTCATCCTTACAACAACTCTGCAAGCTACACACACACACAAACACACACACACACAAACACACACTTTCTGTTTTATAGACAGAACTGTTGTAGTAGAACCAGGGCTGGGGGGAGGGATACAAATATTGTGTCAGATTGCACAGAAAGCAAATGAATGACACAGGACTTGATTTAATTTTTCACTTTGTCTGAATTTAAAAACTAATGAATAAGTGCAAACTGATTATGTGGACTTCACTTGGCAGTGCTGCAAAAGCAGTCAACTGGGGGAGATAAGGTCTGGAGTGAATGTGATCTGACTCCTACAGGGAAGGGAGATCATGAGATAACACACTTACTTTGCACATATTCTAGAACAATGCCAAATCAATATTCAAGTGCTTGTTAAGGCCTTTAAAATGATTGAAAAAATTATCATTAAATCTACCAAACCTATAGCTTTTGATTATTCTGCCAAAGTCTATTGTGTTCCTGAGGAAGCGGGAACAGAAAGAATATGAAACAGAGTATGGAGAGAAGTTTTAAGAAATGCTCTCTTTTGATATATTCTATAAAATGCTCCTTTTTTGGTATAATATGGCTATTTCACTCAACTCACTGCAGCTATGGTCACCTGAAGACTACCTGCATGAGGTCAAGCCAACATCATCAGAATTCCAACAGACAACACTAACTGAACTCAGTGGATTGTTTATAAAATAATAAAAATGAATAACAGGGAAAGAAGGTGGGAATGTATTGAAGATGTTTGTGTGTAGTGTGTTGTTTTTGCCACCCTGCTTTAAGCTCCTGGTGGACCAAGCTACCAGCCCCACCCAGGTTCCCTCAGATCCAGAGATGAAGGACACACACATGCATTAGCTTATTTTTATATTGCTTTAGCTCAATTGTTGGGCACTTCTAATGTTTCATGGGTAGTGTGCCCTTCCCAATATTCTTAGCGTCTTAGCTCAGCACTCTAAATCTACCCTCAACTTTAGTTGCTCAGTTACCTTCTCCTTGTTCAGCAACCCAAAACTGACCTCATCTTTAGTTTCGTTTCTAATATCCCATCTGGGGAAGTGGCCTATTGGCTGCTCCACCCAAAATCTCACATGACTGGTCACCTTTTCTCTTTCTGGAGCATGACAAAAAATTTTCTTTCCTCCCTTGCATCTGCTAACCTGCCTGCAGGAAAACTGGAAGTCCTGCTTATTCCTCTCAGTTCATTGGTTGCTAGCATCTTTATTGATGGATCAGGAACCAATTGGGGAACAGGAACTTAGTATCAGAACCACCTTCTACACTTGTGGGAATGATATGAGTGTTGAGGATAGATATAATCAAGATACATTATAAGAAAAACTATTTGACAAAAAATTAAAATGCACAGAAAAGAAACTTACTCTGCCTTTTTAAAATTAATTGTGTTCTTTGACAATTTCATATGTGTATATAATGCATCTGCTCCTTGTTACCTCTCTCTCACCTTTGGCAGAAAAATAAGATATCAAAAACTCTTTCATATTTATGACTATATGTTTTGTCATGCACTTAGTTTAATAGTCGAAGAGAGGATTTCTTTCTCCTAGAACCTGTTAGTAGTCAATAGTTCAATGGTGAAGAGTAGGGTCTCATGATCTCCTTTCCATCCAAGGCTGACTATTGGTATAGACAGTCTCGCACTTCCCTGGCACTGCAGCTGCTGTGAGTTCATAATTGCACAGACTGTGTTACTTTTTGAAGACGATATTCACAGTCCTTCTCTAATCTTCTCATCCTTATGTTCTTTCAGCATATTCTTCCCCAAGAATGTTAGTCCTACAGGGTTATAAAAATCTTCTCTAGGTCTGAGTCCTTGATTGTCACTTATTCTCAGCATCAGTAATATTTATGAGTCTTTGCATCCACCGTCGTTCACTACAGAGACTTTTCTGATTAAGGCTGAGTGTAATTTTTTGTCTATGAGCACAAGCATAAATATTCTGATGATAATTTGTTGTTATGTTCATTTAATTAAGCAAGAGTAGTAAGTTCACTACTAGGGCTTATGCCTTCCTTGTGGATAATTTTGGATTTGAGTTTTTACATTGTTGCTTTTGTTGTTATTGTTATTATTATTATTATTATTATTATTATTATTATTATTATTTTGAGTTTACAGTACCAGGCATGGATTCCCTCCAGTGGGGCCAAGCCACAATCCAATCAGAGAATAAGATTTTTTTTTTTTAGCTCCCATGAGAGTCATGCCACTGGTGTCTGTGTGCACATCTTCCCTGGTAAGTAGGTATTACAGTCCATAGGGTTCACAGCTGACTCATATTGTTGATATCTTTTGTGTCCTAGTGACCTGTGTAGTATCTTCTGGGACTGTGAAAGGTATCTTGCTATAGAACTCAATGTTGGGAATCTCATGTGTTTTAATCCATTTCAATATCAACTTTAGACTACATTCTATAGTATAGTAACATGGTTTGGACAGAATCCAATGCATGTGAAAATACTCCTTCCTTTTAATCAAATATTACAATATGCAACACTGGTTGCTGATTTAGTATGAATTTTTAGATAGTATACTTTAGAAGATCTTTAGAAAAGATTATAAACCAAAAAGTGTTCACGTGATTTGATCCTCAAAGTATGAGTCCTTGAAGGTATTTGGTCTCATGATATTACAGGGGGAAAAAGGAGCGGATTGTTGTGGGAAAAGAGAACCATGGTTGTAGATAATGGCTGTTAAGAGTAGCATGCAATGTCTGCTACAAATGTATAATTAATAAATGAACTTACCGAAAATTAGAATCATAAATCTCATCCAGCATTTTTATTCAATTCCATTATTAGATACGATGAAGGACAAGAGAAGGTGGAAAATGTTATGTATGAATCTAGGAAGGAAGGGACATGAGTCTGGTGACAAACTAGACTAAATCTCTGAAACGGAAACTAATTTGATAAAAATTATAATAACAATAATTAATCAAAGCACCCATGAACTTAAGCTAAAGAGACCTAGTTTCTTTGCCCTTCATTCTTACAAATTGTACTTAGAGTCACTAGCCTTTAATACACACTCATGGAGTTTTTGAGTTTTATTGGTTTGTTTGTTTTTTTTTGTAATAGGACAAAATGAAATATATCTGAAATTGCTTTGAAAACTCATAGGATTTATATTCAATTTCATAATTGACTTTGAATCTCAGATGCTTGGAAGTTGCTTTCCTATAACATGCAAAAAGGAGAAATGAAAAATACAGAAAATATTCAGAATTAATTTTAATAAAGGGCTCTGACTGGGGAAAATATAAAATTATTCTTGCAATAGTATGTTTCCATAATCAAAAGCTTTATCAACTATATGCTAGTTGCTACCTATTTGCAAAGTAAACAAATTGTATCCTGGTCTCAGGGATATCTATGTCAACGTCATACATAAAAAAAGGAATTTTCTGGCTAGTATCAACTTATAAGTGAGTACATACCATGCATGTCGTTTTGGGACTGGGTTACCTCACTTAGGATGATATTCTCAAGTTTCATGAATTTGCCTGCAAAATTCATGATGTCTTTGTCATTAGTAGCTGAATAGTATTCCATTGTGTAGGTATACCACATTTTCTTTATCCATTCTTCAAGTGAGGGACATCTAGTTTCTGGTTGTTAAAAGTAAAGCTGCTATGAACATAGTTGAACAAGTGTTTTTGTGAGTGGAATGTTGGAGTATCTTTCAGGTGTTTGCCTAGCATATTCCACAGACTCAAAAAAGCTAAACAAGAAGGAAGGTCCAAGAGAGGAAGCTTGAATCTCACTTAGAAGGGGAAATAAAATAATCATAAGAGGCAGCTGGGGGAAGGGAACTGAGAGAGTGGGTGGGGATAAGAAAGGGGGGCTTTAGAATCAGGTATGGTGATAGACTGGTGAAATAGCTAGATGGTCATGAAAATGAATGGAAATCTGCAACTGACTGGGGTGAAGAGGTGGGGGGAAACTCCAGAACAAGACAGAGACCTGGGTTAAGGAAGTCACTCAAGAATCACTGTGGGTGATCTTATCTGTGACTCACTACTTTGGGAATATTGAACATGAAGAGGCCACATCCTGTAGCCAGGCAGGAAATCCAGTTGAGCGATAGAGATACCAACCCACCCACAAATATTTCAACCCCAAATTTATCCTGTCTACAAAAATGATGGCATAGAGGATGGAGCAGAGACTAAAGGACTAGCCAACCAATAACCAACACATCTTGAGACCCATCCCATGGGAAGTACCGATGTCTAACACTACTAATGATACTCTGTTATGCTTTCAGACAGCAGCAAGTTGTCCTCTGAGGTGCTTCACTCAGCAGCTGACTCAGACAGATGCAGACACCCACAGTCAAACAGTGGATGGAGCTTGGGGTCTCTTATGGAAGAATAGGAGAAAGGATTGAGGGCCCTGAAGGGGATAGGAACTCCACAGGAAGACCAACAGAATCAACTAACCTGGGCTCTTGGGGATCTCTGAGTCTGAACCACCAACCATATGTATATGTGTGTATATGTATATGTATATGTATATGTATATGCAACTAGTTGTAGATATCATCTGGCATTAAGAGTGTTCACTTTTGTAGAAAAGCCAGGTTGAATTTCCATTACCCACATGAGGAGAACTACTTGTAACTCCAGCTTAAGGGGATCCAACACCTTCTTCTGGCCTCTCTAAGTACATATAACATGCACATACACACCCCCAACCCCCTTCACACAGACACATAAATATTGTAATAAATATAATTTAAAACCCCAGGGAAATGGATTCTCTGTCTAAATACAAACAATAAAACTATAAATATCTTAGAACAGTGTTTAAAGTAGAATATATGCAGGGATTGGTGAGTAGTTTTTTGGATACAAAAATCACTGTTCAGAAAATAGAAATAAATAACAAACTAAACTTAATGAGCATTTCTGATTTGAGAAAGTCACCCTATGACAAGAATAAAAAAGCAAACTGCACACTGGGAAAAGAGATATGCAAACTATGTCTGAAAAAGACTTGCATGGAGACCATGAACAGCGCACTCAGTACTTCAAGATAAAAAAGAAAATTGTTCCTTAAAATAAAGCCAAAGGCATGAAAAAGGAGGACAAATGTCACAGAAAGAAGAATACATGGGTACAGAATAAGCTCTGAACATTGTTCAGTGTAGCTGTCACCAGAGAATTGAAAGTTAAGAGCGTATCACAAGGTCACTAAACATCTGCATGAAGAACTAGAGAATAATATTGACAATGGTGAGAACATAGAACATGGGCTCCTACACCAGGCTGATGGGAGTATCAAGTACGACTGCTACTGTGTAAAACCATACAGAAATGGAAAACCATTGAAGCCAGATAGGGCAGCAAAACTAGAACTAGAATATATGGAATGTACAGGCAACAGTTTTGGGGATAGCCCCTGCTCAGTTGTTTAGGATCCGTATGAAGAGCAAGCTGCATATTGGCTCCATATGTGCAGGGAGGCCTAGGTTCATCCTGTGTATATTCTTTGGTTGGTGGTTCAGACTCAGAGATTCCCCAAGGCCCAGGTTAGTTGATTCTGTTGGTCTTCCTGTGGAGTTCCTATCCCTTTGAGAGCTATCAATCCTTTCTCCTATTCTTCCATAAGAGACCCCAAGCTCCATCCACTGTTTGACTGTGGGTGTCTGCATCTGTCTGAGTCAGCTGCTGGGTGGAGCTCCTCAGAGGACAACTTGCTGCTGTCTGAAAGCATAACAGAGTATCATTAATAGTGTTAGACATTGGTACTTCCCATGGGATGGGTCTCAAGTTATGTTGGATATGTGTGTGTGTGTGTGTGTGTGTGTGTGTGTGTGTGTGTGTGTTTTTACAACTTTTGTGACTATATCTTGAGAAGAAGGAAAACAGCTGTTTCTCCCAACACATCTGACTACATAATAGGTAGGTTAAAATTTACCATTTTTCTTTTTTGAACTTAAAAAATTTTATTGTACTACATATCTCTAAACAGTTTATCCCCTAATTATCAGGCCTCCATTCTCTTTCATTTGCTTTTCATTACACAAAGGGGTGAAGAGCAATAGACAGTCACCCTGGACATCATGGCTTTCACAGTGTCATAGAAGCACAGTATTCAGAAAAATTAGGAGATATCACTTGGGGCATCACTGAGTGAGGAACAAAACTGAAGGCGGAAGCAAGCAAACATTTAAAAACTTCTATTCAGTCTCTTCACACAACCACCTTTCTCTGTGTCCCTTGATTGTTTTCCTCAAGGACATCAGCTGAGGCCAATCAAGATCCAGTCTACTTTGGAATGGCTTCCTCTTAAGTTCATCTTTTTCTCATTTTCTTTTTTTTTTCCCCTTTTTTTTTATTCGGTATTTTATTTATATTTCAGATGTTATCCCCTTTCCCCATCCCCCTTCCCATTAATCCCCTATCCCATCCTTCCTCCTCCTCTTTTTGCTTTTATATCATTTAAATTACATGCAAGTATTAAGGTCAGTTCTAGGTCGAGGAACTAGCAATACAATAGATGCAAATAGTCAGGGAACAAGGAAGACAATAAACACAAACAAGCAGGACAATAAACAGAGTCCCATGATCACTCCTTTCTAAGGGCTTATCAGGATGGCCAAAATATCTGAGCCTACTTCCCTGTCCTAGCCCAAAGTCATTTTCATGCCTGAAGCCTACTTCTTTGTTCTAGCTTAAGATTTAAATTGCTGCCTGTAATTACTTCTTTCTTCTAGCCTAATATTTAGATTCCTGCCCGAAATATCACTGACATTAGGCTAGAACAAAGAAGTAATTTCAGGCAGAAATTTAAATCCTAGGCTAGAACAAAAAAGATAATTTTTTCCCATTTTCAAAGAGGTAAATACTATGAAGTAAAGGGTTAGGACTTCAACACTTGCATTTATGCTTCAGAGTGACAAGAGTCAACTTAGAACAGAAGCAACTGTAAAATTCCTTATGTATATCTTGCCTACAGCTTACAAAGAAACATGGACAGTTTCCTGTAGAACAATGTTCTGAATCTACATTAAGTATACCATCCCAGAATAGAAAGCGTATGCCAAGACTCAGACATGAGATATGATAAGAACAACATATCCAAGAAATTTTGTAGTAAGTGTGCTCATTACTTTTATTATGGAAATATAAAGGTACATTTCATATTACTGTGTAGCACCATATATTCTGTAATAGTAAATTGCAGCTTTGAAGGGCCAGATTTTAAATAGCATCTACAGTTGGATTTAATAACAAATTTATGTGTCTAGTTAGTGAGGGCAAGTTTCCCCATGCAAAAGCATCTTGGCAACGGGATCTATTTTTACCTAGAGAGGAAAAGAGGAGCTAAGGGGTATTTAAAAGGACAGAGTCCCAACTGTTAGAAATTATGAGTCTGTGTGTCCTTGTTTAATGGCTTCCTGGACAGCTGCCTCTCCTGCTAGAGCAGCTCTGAAGTGCCACAGCACATCCACAGCCTCTCCAGATGCCTGCTCTGCATTGCCTTGGCTAGTGTGTATGTTGCATGTGTGATGGGGGTTGCCAGGCAGCCAAGCCTTCCATCATCTATGAACTTGTCAATAAATGTTTGTCAACGCAGAGAATGCTGTGAGGAAACAAGTGTGATATCTACATCAAGGACTCGATACAATTTATTTCAATTATTTTGCATAAACAGTCTCTGAATACTACTGCAGCAGCACAGTGATGTGTACTGGAAACTAATCTTGGCTCAGAAAAAAAAAAAGATCTTCATTTGTGGTTCACTAGCTGTTCCTTTAGCCTCTGTACAGCTCAGATTCTTATTTTTTTTTATTTATTCTTCTCTTACATAATGCATCCTTCCCTCCTTGTCTTCCAGTCCTCCCAACACACACACACACACACACACACACAAAACTTCTGCCCACCATTCACTCTTCTTCCTTTCTCTTCAGAAAAGAGCAGGCCTCCCAGGAATATCAACCACGCATGGATGGCATATCAAGTTGCAACAAGACTAGTCACAAGGTTGGACTCATATCAAGGCTGGACTAGGCATCCCAGAAGGAGGAAAAGGGTCCCGAAACAGGCAAGAGTCAGGACAGCCCCTACTCCCACTGTTAGGAGTCCCACAAGAAGACTAAGCTACACAACTGTAACACATAAGCAGAAGTCAGATTTGTGCAGGCTCCTTGATTACCAGCTCAGTCTTTGTCAGCTATTATGAACCCAGGTTAGTTTGCTTAGTGAGTTTTCCTGTGGTGTCATTGGCTCTTCTAGCTCCTTCTTCACCCTTCTCTACAGGAATTCTGTATTATGTGGTACTGTGGATGGATAGCAAAGCATTTTGGCGTGTTAGGTAAGCACTATACCAAATGAGGTCTATACCTCCAGCCTCTTACCTTGACAGTTCTTTCTTCGCCTTGTTCCCCATACTGCCTCCAATGCTTCTAAATAGTGTTTCATGTTGGTGTATTTTTTTTTTTTTGCTCTGCTTTATTGGGCTCTAATATCTACCACTCTTCCAAACCGTATTCCACCCCAGTCTCTTCCAACACCCCAATACTAGATTAGAGAGAAAGAAGGTTAGAGGGGAATAGGGAGTGTAGACCACTTTAGACTGCTTCCTGCTGATTAGAGACATCAGGTTCTTTGGGGCAAATCCAATCTTTGTTGTCAGAATATCTCCAACCAGGAATCCAGCAAAAGAGAGGGAGCAGCAGCAGCCCCAAGCCCTCTCAGGGCTCTCAAATTTATACCCTCTTTAGAGTCCCCTGAATGCCAAACATAAATTATCTGCAGCTGGCAAAAATCACGGCCCTGCTAGAGCATGAGACAATCAAAGTTAGTGGCTGTGGACAATCTGAAGCAGCTCCATATCCCACACCTGGGATTAAGACAAAAACATACTCACATAGCATAACTTAAAGTGTCCAAAATTCTCACTACAATTTCATTATACGTGTGTGTGTGTGTGTGTGTGTGTGTGTGTGTGTGATGGCAGCTTCATTTTTTGGCATAAGTATATCATTCCTTCTCTTCCCCTTTCTCCCCTAATCCTCTCCCACGCACCATCCCTTTGTTGCTTCTTCGCTCTGTCAACAGCTTTCCATCCTGAGCTGCCTGCAACTGTGGGCTTCTGTTCAGGGGGATAGATGGTTTAGAGATTCCTCCCTGGACGATGAAGTAGACTTGAGAACAATGGACAAAATTTTCTCCGACGCCTTTGTTCATGTCGTTGTCATATCTCATACCTGTCATACTGGTGTCACTCTCAGTCACAATAACAGACAAGAGTCTATCGGATTCTGAGATCTAGTCACTGATCCGATCGGCTTCATTTCATGCTCACATGAGCCTTTCCATAGCACTCTGGGGTGGTAGGTAATATTCTTTTCCAGCTAATGCAAGCCTCAGTAACTAGAAGGCCGATGTGACAGGATGGGCAGACTCAGACTTTAGATACAGAGCTGAACTTTCTAGGTGGAAATCTCTGTTCAATATATCCCTTATTTCACCCAAGGATTGTCATATAATAGCCTTGTGTCCTATTGTTATAATTAAACTAAGGGTGATGGTTATGATAAGATTACCTGTCTCGTAGGAATAGTGTGAAGATTAGATTTGAAAGCATACAGGGCTTTGAGTCCATTTCAGAGAATAGAAATTCAACAAGTGTTTGTTCTTTTATCTCCACTGATTAGGTGAGGAGATAGGCTCTGGGGAGCTGAATGATTACACCGTGATTGCACAATTTTTATATAGACAAGCTGAAATTTAACCCAGGCAATGTGATTCTCACAGCCTGAGCTCAAAACCTCTAATACTGACCATCTACAATAGGGTTTAACTGTGAAACCCATGAGCCACAGAGGAGCTGGCATTGTGCCAACTAAATCCACAGGCCAGGGAGTGACAGAGATGACAGGGCCTCACAGAACATCCCAGGAGGCTGATGTGAAAGTGAGACGCAACTCTGTCAGGAGATTGCCCTGACACTCTCCAAACAGGGTGGAGGCATTGTGATTTAAACCCCTTCCAGTCGTGGATATTGAGTTGCAGCTAAGGTCAAGAGCTGGGATATGGGAATCCCTCATTTTCTGTTTGAAGGCTGGGCTAACTGGAGTTTTAAAAGGAAGCAATTATTGCATTTTGCCTTTTTTTTTCCTCTTGGGTTTGGTAGACTGAAGTGGAGGACAGGCTGTGCTGAGACTGAGTAGAGAACAGAAGTTAGACACCCAGGCTAGTACAGGTTGCTGAACTGAGAGTGGAACACAGTTTCTGCATCCCAGAGACTGAGAATGATCAGGTTGCCTTGCTGGGGTGTTTAGCTTAGGTGCTGGAATGAAAAACTAAGGCAAGCACAAGCCCCACAATGCACCCCAGGTACTCACCTAATGGTTATCTCATGGATTCATTAGCCACAGCTGTGCCTGAGTTTTGACAATGGAGTGTTGATGATAAATAAAAGCTGTGACTCTATTTTATAAGAACACACACTTTTACCCCCTTCCTTGTTATTTTTTATTATGTGCATAGACCCGAGCCAAGCTTTTCTGGGCTCCAGGACTTTCTTGTTTTGCTCTTTTTTTTTTTTTTAAACTCCCTTAAAACTGGCATGGTGAATATTGCACGACAGAAGTGATTCAGAAGCAATCTGTAAAGCTGCTACATGGGGGGCCTAACCAGTCTTAAATAAAAACCAGAATCGCAAACCCTGGGGGAGCCTAAAGTTTGAGAACAAGCTTTGCAACGGGGAAGATTGCCAGGAACCCCCCCTCCCTGTTAGAAGAAGTTCTGGATGCTTAATTAGGCATTCCAGGTTACTGTGTTCTCTGCAAGGCTTCTAGGAAGCAGTGTATATGGCCAGTGGCTCCTTGATTTGATGTTTTCTGTTGTGATTTATGTTTAGTTTAAAAGTGGGCTCTGATATGTCCTTTTACGGAGGCCCCTTTATTTAAAGCCGTGTTCATTGTTCTTCCCTTTGGTCGTGTGTGTCCTTCACCATCACCATCTCCCGTTTTATAACTCCTAGGCTTGGGTAAGTTCATTCAGATCCTAGAGCTGAATTTTTTTTTCTTTTACAGTTTCTGGCCCCAACATAGAGCTCATGTTTGAAATACACACTTCCTGCCTTGGTCCCATGAAACAGCCTTGAACCCAAGAGATGTCTGCTCCTCCTCATGTAGACACAAAGGGTTTTATAGATAACTGCACTCACTTAACTAAGAGAATCTTCAAATTCCTCCTGATTACCAACTAATGAGCAATATCTTGGAGATGCTTAACTTCTAAAGTATCTGGACAGTTACTTAGGGAAGAGCAAGGGTTAGTCCTTTCTCTTTTTCTCCTCTTCCTGGTTCTCTCTCTACTTTGTCACCTCATTTTCCATTTTCCCTCACTTCCTTTGCAGTCTCTCTTGCTCTGCACTGACAATTATAAATTCCACTAAGACTTGTCATTGGCAGGCATAGCACTGCCCGAACATGATCAGGACCAGGTACAGATTTATTGTCTATCAACTCCCAAACCATTCATTTCCCCACCCTTCCTGTAGGCATTTTTACTCTGCTTACTGGATGAGTAAGGTGTGCTGGTAGAGGATTTCTTCAGCTTGGCAGGAAAAAAAATGCTTCCTGGAGATAGATAGATAGATAGATAGATAGATAGATAGATAGATAGATAGACAGATATATCTCCAGGAAGACTCCTACACCATATTTTCCAAAGCTAAATATCTTCAGTGACCATTTTATGCAATGTCCTACCCTAATAACCCTAATCAACACTCCTCTGCTGCAAAGCATGTTATTCCCCAGGACCAGGTCCCAGCATCCTGGACTCAACCTCCAGCAACATCCATGGTTGAAGTGACCATCTCCCCCTGCGATGCTCCTCAGATGGCTTCGTGTTCAAGGGAGCTCCTTTGGGAGAATACTTCCCTATAAGCAGCTTTTGGGAGCATTTTGGACAAAGAGGACTATTCCTGGATGGTTTACAATGGTGGTTGTTTTCCATCACTGTGGCAAACTGTATAGGATAATAAAGTTCAGTTTACATTTTCTAAGCCTTCCATCCACTGCTGCTTCATGATTCCTTTGGATCTATACCATGATAATACTCATTACTGTAATATGTAATAAAGTAAACTGCTCCTCTCATGGAGACCAGAAAGCAAAACCAAGGAAGAAAAAGCCCCAAAGATCCAATGACCTAAATTCCCATGCTTGCTACAAGCTTTAAAGTGTCCACCACCTTCCAGTGGCACCAGGGTCTTTAAGACTTCTAACCTCTTTCTCTCAACAGCTTCCTCCAACATTTCACAGCATACTGCCTATTCTGCCTTTGTAGTCTGAATGCAAATGTGACTTCTGGAGTTATGTGTGTATTTATAAACCAACAACATAAAAGATTCATACAATGGGATTATAAATGGACTGAAGAGATAAACACACTGATCATACATGGAATAAGAGAATTAAACTCATGCGTGTGTGCACACATGTGCGTGTGTACGTGCACACCCACACACAAAACCAAGGAGGATTGAAGGATTGTGCCCAACTCACCTGGCTGTTCCTAGTATTGTTAAAACAGTTTCACAAAAGGTAACTAGTACCACAATGGAGGTGAAGAGATTACCAGCCTGGGCTCTGTCTGGATAATTACCCTACTGTGTAAATCTCCAATTATCTTACATGAAAAGAAATGAATGTAAAAAGTTTTGATTCCAGAAAAAAAATGTCTGTGGGTAGCAGGTAGGGCTTATTCTAATCATGCTTCCATTAACTTAACTCTAGATATATTATTAGTCTCTAATATTAATATATTATGATTCAACTTGTCTATAGTAGAAGGGTTTATCTTGCTTGGGGAAAGTGATCTTTTTTGCTTTTTGTGAGAGAGAGAGAGAAAGAGAGAGAGAGAGAGAGAGAGAGACAGACAGACAGACAGACAGACAGACTGATTGATTGACCTTGTTTTACAAAGGATTTTTTGCCTTAGCATGGATATGTATGTTCAGGTTTAATGTATTGCAACTCTGAGCTATTCTCACTTGTATCTACCTAATGTGGTAAGATTAATAACTTTTTCCTTCAAGAAATATAAATTCAAGTCCAAGACATGGTCCCATTTGGTATCATCATCATCATCACCATCATCATCATTGTTAGCATTCTGTCTAAGCTCCGCCCCACAGTTGCCCAGGTATACCTGACTCACTATAAAAGGAGCTGCTGCTGGCCCCTTCCTTTCTCTCTTGCTCTCTTGCCTGCATGCTCCCACTCTGTCCTCTCATCCTTTCCCCCTTCTCTTTCTCCATTCCCCTTTCCCATCTCTCTACGCATGCTTATGGCCAGCCTCTACTCCTCTACTTCTCTCTCTCTCTCTCTCTGCCTCTCTCTGTCTCTACAACCCTCTCAACTCCCCTCCCCATGCCCTGAATAAACTCTATTCTATACTATACCATTGTGTGGCTGGTCCCTCGAGGGGAAGGGATGCCTCAGCATGGGCCTGTGGAGGCAGCCTCTTACCCCACACCTGACTATACATCCACCAAACATAGTCCTTTTCTCCTTTATCTTTAAAAAAAAAACACAACAATTACCATATCATCATCAGTAGTAGTATTAATTAGTACTACCATTATTGTTATTGTTTTTCAAATTTAGTATTTTAATGATCCTTAGTACAGTCTCCTGAAATTCAACAGGATTCAGGGACAAAAGGAGACAATTAGTAGCAGGCAGTATCTCAGGACCCCTGGCATCTAAACTACTGATTCTAGCATTTATTGAAAACACAAATGTTCTATCTAGAGGACACAAAGTCCTCTACTCTGGTTTTGAAGAAAAATGGAGGGTATGATGCAAATTTCGACTAAACTGTATTACACATATCCTCTGCCCCAGATTTCCCATGAAAGTATAACTAAGCATTGTAGTGAAGCACCCCTGAGGACTTTAAATGTACCAAAGGCTTGCATATAAGAGGTCAGATGTTATGGAAAGTTAGGAAACACCAGGCATGGTGGCTTTCGTTTGGAGGCATCAAAGCTTGGTATCTTAATAGAATCTCTTGAGAAAGAAAAGTAGAGAAAATAAGGACTGTGAAGCAATTCAGGAAGCAATGAAATGGGTCTTGGAGTTATGAATTTTCCAGTGTTTGGGGAAGTCCACTCTTGCCAGGGACAGCATGAGAAATCTTGTAAAAGGACAATTTCCTAATGAAGGAGAGGGAATTCTGCCTGAGAATGGAAAAAAAAAGTCTGAAGAAAAAGAGTATTTCCCATGAGAGGTTGGATTCAAGATCTCATGCAACACTTCTTTCCAAAATGGCCACTAGGTTGTTGGAAAGACAGATAGGTTCCTGAGACCTGAGCAAGGCATTTTGACTTTCCCAATAGGAAGCCTGAAATTTAAACAAGCACAGTGCAGAAGATGCCATGCTTGTTTTACTGCCTTAGGATACAGTTACTCATCCCTGCTGCTGCCAAGTGTTGACTACTGTTTTGAATGACAGTTGACTTACTCCCCAGGAATTTCCCAGGTCTGTAGGGAAATACCTACTGCTGAGTCTTTTCTTCTGCCTTTATAATAGCCCTACCCTAACTTTCATGTAATTACTAGTTGATACAGTCTGTGGGATGACAGAGACACAGTCTCTTAATGCTTTGTCTGAACTGAGGTCAATCAGGAGGACTTTTCCATCTCCAGAATCCCTAGACAATTAGACTAAGGCCTCCATTGCCTATTAGTCTTGCTGTAGCTTTTTTCTTCTACCTATTTTTGCCCCCTTTCACTAATTTACAGGTGTTTTCATGGGTGCATTTTGCTTTAAACTATCTGGAAAACCAAAAGTTAATTACATCTCAAGGTATTTCAGGAGGAACAAATGTAAAATATATAATATATGATTAAATATTCAGAATTGATTTGAGGGGTTTCTTTGTGGACTTCAGGAATAACCAACAATGGTAAAGTCCTTCATCCTGGATTGTGTAGTATAAGCCGCCTGAGTTCTCACTCATATCAGTATTGTTGGGATAATAAAGGAGAAGAAGTAAAGGCCAAGTAGAAGGGACATTACAAGGAGACAAGCTAACTGTAGGTGTGACAGTGGAGTGACAGTTACAAAACAGAAAACAAACAAGCAAAGCAAACAAACAGTCTAAGGAAAGTGAGAGCATAGAATCAAGGAACTCCAGGGTGTGCCTTGCAAAGACAGGTTCTAAGGGTGCATCCTGCAAATAAAAATGAGCTGCAGTCATGCTGGGCAAAAGGAACAGCATCCAGCACCTCTCCATCCATCCATGCAGGAAAGGGTTGAGGCAGAAACTTCCAGAACTTGGAGTACTCTAAGGTATTTCATGGAAGATATGGTTGGCTTCAGTAGCCACAATGACACTGCTTCACCAGATTTATTCATGTTGACTTGTATTACACGAGGAAAAGACTTATTGATTAGGGCCCGTGGCTGACACTCTGTCTCTCTCCTTTTATCTTCTACATTCTGGGCTCCATGGGCACCATGTGAAAGAGGGGAACCCTACTTCATAGCTGTGCTTTCTTATAAGCGGTATGTAGCTCACATGTACTAAACCAAACTGTCTTCCTCAGTGTGCAGTACATAAATTATACTCTTCATATCAGGTAATTTTTCTTTGTTTCCTCTAGCATGAACGTCAATGAAATTCAATAATGTATTGAGTTCATATTAACAGAAAGAAAGTGACATTTATGGACCACTGTACTGTGCCAGGTATTCAAAGGAGGCAAAACCTAATTGCAAACTAAAATAATAACAAGACATCTGTTACACATAATCTTTTTTTTCCAGAAAATAATCATATTTGGAAATCATGGTAAATAGCTAATAAAAACTACCCGCTCAGTCCAGACCAACTCAGCGATGGAACAAACTTCACAGCCTTCTTGTTCTCCCTCATTAGGGACTATTTTCAAATCTTAATGGGGTTTCTAGCTTCCCATTAGCCAAGTGGACAATTTTAATCACCTCCAAATAACTTTGTTGTTCTTTGTCAATCAATGTAATGTGTCACTAATTGTCCTTCAAGTGTTTGAAGAGACCTAAAGCTCATAGATAATTGGATGTTTGAAGCCTTATAAAGATAATTAACCAAAAATCTCATGACTGAATCAGTGTCTACTATATACTCTAAAGTTAAGTCTCCCTTAAGTCTACCAACTTATTTTAAGTAGAAAAACATGAACTAATTTACTTTATCAGTGGGTTTAGAGGGAAAGACTTGGTCTGTTATCTGTTCTCATTCACAAGGGTAGAAGGGAAGAAAGAAGAGTTATTGCTGACCCATGTTTATCTGACTCCGGAAACAGCAGTTACATCAACTCTAGAGAAATAATTCAACTTTTATACATGAATTCTTACCCAGTGGTAATTCTGCAGGCTACTCCTTATCTTGTCTATGAAGGAAATGACTCAAGCATGAGGAGGGAAGAGGGGAACTAGCTACAGCATCATTGGATTTGCCCCTTGCCAGATAAAGTCATCCCCATGGAGACATTTTCTTAAACAAACCTCGTCCAGACTGGGCTTCTGTCCATACAGTGAGATATCATCTCTATATGCCCAGAAGTAATTCTGAACAATTTGGAAAGTGGCCACCTGCTGGGATCACAGCAACTTCAGCAGCCTCAGTCAGTCATCATCTGGGAAGGTCACTGGAAGTTCTCAGCTTCCTTTGTGCTCCTTGATTTCTGAGTGTCCTCTGCCAAAACTCTGCTTAGGGAAAGTTACAGATCACAAATCAGTACCTAGATCCTTGGTTATATGGAGTAAGCCTTCTTTCAACTGGGGCCAGGTGTTTGAAAAGTAGTAACTTCAGTATATACAAACGTAATGTTTCCCTCCCTAGGACTCAAGACCCATATTTAAGCAGGAAGTTGTCTAGATAGCAAAGACTGATTGGGAGCTTAAATCTACATTCCCCTGGGATTGATAAAACCATTCTAAAGGGACAAAGCTCTAGTTTCAGAGTCTGTTCAAAATCAAACTATATATTTTTAAAGGATTTGTTTGGGTCTGCTATGGAATGGTTTTTAATTCATGGCAATGAGTAGCATGGAAATAAAACAATCTTCTGTCATTAAAAGAATAAATGAGGAGTAAATTAGTTTCCTATGTGATCTGTTTTTGGCTTCAGTGGTGGTCACTCAGATCTAAAGTTAACTATCTTCAAAATTACTTCTGACTATATAGAGATAACATCACATTGTGTGGACAGAAGTGCAGCCTGGACAACATCTGATCAAGAAAGAGCCTCCACCTTTGCAAGAAGTCAAAACTTGGTCAATATGAAGAAAACACTTGGCCTTGGGGTTCCTAGCCCCTATGGATAGATCTACAATTGGAGACATGGCAGAAATAGGCTTGGAAAATTTTATAAAAGCCATAATCCTGTGAAATCTGCTATGGGATTTTGTCTCCTAGAAGGACAGGGAAGCTTCTGCGATGATGTCTCAACAATTTGAATGCCTAAACAAGACCTGATCAAGGACAATACTAACAGACATGCTAATGTGGAAAGGGAGAAAACTCATGGGGCCTCAGTCCTAGATGAAGAATTACAGGTAACTAAGGAAGGCTAGGAATGGGAGAAGTAGTCTTCCCCTGCAGAAAGTCTCTCTACTTAGATACATAATACCAAATGATCAGCTGTGAAATCAAGCACATGCAATTCTGAAGAGGCTCTGTAAGTTGTATTCATTTGTGTGTGTGTGTGTGTGTGTGTGTGTGTGTATAATAACAACAAAAAAGAGGAGAACTTGAAAGAAAATGAGGCAACAGAAGGAGTTGGCATAGAAAACGGAGGAGTGAGTGTGGGTAGGTCAGAGGAAGGAAAAAGAAGAGGAAAATGATGTAACCATATTATTTTAA
Organism: Grammomys surdaster; assembly: GCF_004785775.1. Classification (NCBI taxonomy): domain Eukaryota; kingdom Metazoa; phylum Chordata; class Mammalia; order Rodentia; family Muridae; genus Grammomys; species Grammomys surdaster. Next base: position 31,736,727 of record NW_021604565.1, read on the forward strand.
AAATGTTTTGAAAATTTTCAAAGGGTTTATGGGAATGACCTTATCTGGCAAACGGGGAAATCCAATGATGCTATAGGTATTTTCCTACTAGATTTATGCAAAATTGATGATATTTGGCATTACACCATATTATGTGAATTCAGCCACATTTGTTAGCGTTGTCTGTGTTCCTAGTACAGTCCTTGGCTCTGAGACATAGAGTATGTCTCTGCTTTCTGATTTTTATGCCCTGTGTACTAAGGGAGTCACCAATCAAGGAAATAAATACATATTCTACTCTGATCATGATAAATGCTTTTTAATAATGTAAAAGAACATAATAGAAGCCCTTCTGCCCCTGCCTGGTCCTCTGGGCTGGAGCAGACACAGAGTCGGTCTGCTCCTGTCCTGTGGAGAAACTGAATCCTGAGTCATCCAGGAGCCACTGCACTCAGAGCAGCTGGTAAGAACTCCATCTCACTCCCTAAACCCCAGAGATAGATCGGGGAGCCAGGGACATCCAGGGCACAGCAGCTACCCAAACCCCGCCCCTCCGGAATTCCACTTCCCTTCTGCCCCTGCCTGGTCCTCTGGGCTGGAGCAGACACAGAGTTGGTCTGCTCCCGTCCTGTTGAGAAACTGAATCCTGAGTCATCCAGGAGCCACTGCACTCAGAGCAGCTGACACAGAGTCGGTCTGCTCCTGTCCTGTTGAGAAACTGAATCCTGAGTCATCCAGGAGCCACTGCACTCAGAGCAGCTGGAGCCACTGCACTCAGAGGAGCTGAAACTGAATCCTGAGTCATCGAGGACCCACTGCACTCAGAGCAGAAGGATTTCCAGATCCAAGAGGTGGCCTGAGTCCTAGGAGTTATTCCACCCAGGAGATTAGGAGCATAAGACCACAGAGACCTCTGGACTCTGAGGAACTCTGCAATAAGCAAGATAACTGGAAATACAGACTCCAGTTTTACACAGTGAGGGCAGGTACCACTAGAGTTAACCAGATGGCGAAAGGCAAGCGCAAGAACATAAGCAACGGAAACCAAAGTTTCTTGGCATGATCAGTGCCCAATTCTCCCAATATAGCAAGCCCTGAACACCCCATCACACCTGAAAAGCAGGATTCAGAATTAAAATCACTTCTCATGATGATGACAGAGGATTATAAGAAGGAATTAAGTAACTCCCTTAAAGAAATACAGGAGAGTACAAGTAAACAGATAGAAGCCCTTAAAGAGGAATCACAGAAATCCCTTAAAGAAATGCAAGAAAACACAAAGAAGGAATTAAACAAAAACATTCAGGATCTGAAACTAGAAATAGAAACAATAAAGAAAGTTCAAAGGGAGACAACCATGGAGATAGAAAACCTAAGAAAGAGATCAGGAGTCACAGACGCAAGCATCACCAACCGAATACAAGAGATAGAAGAGAGAATCTCAAATGCAGAAGATACGGTGGAAAATATTGACACAGTTGTCAAAGAAAATGCAAAATGCAAAAAACTCCTAACTCAAAACATCCAGGAAATCCAGGACACAATGAGAAGACCAAACCTAAGGATAATAGGTATAGATGAGAATGAAGATTCCCAACTTAAAGGGCCAGTAAATATCTTCAACAAAATTATTGAGGAAAACTTCCCTAACCTAAAGAACAAGATGCCCATAAACATACAAGAAGCCTACAGAACACCAAATAGACTAGACCAGAAAAGAAATACCTCCCGTCACATAATAATCAAAACATCAGATGCACAAAACAAAGAAAAAATACTAAAAGCAGTAAGGGAAAAAGGTCAAGTAACATATAAAGGCAGACCTATAAGAATTACACCAGACTTCTCACCAGAGACTATAAAAGCCAGAAGAGCCTGGACTGACATCATACAGACACTAAGAGAACACAATTGCCAGCCCAGATTACTATACCCAGCAAAACTCTCAATCACTATAGATGGTGAAACCAAGATATTCCATGACAAAACCAAATTTGCACAATATCTTCCCACAAACCCAGCACTTCAAAGGATAATGGATGGAAAATGCCAACACAAGGAGGGAAACTACAACCTAGGAAAAGCAAGTAAGTAATCTTCCAACAACCCCCAAAAAAGATACAAACATAACTTTACCTCTAATAACAAAAATAACAGGAAGCAACAATCATTTTTCCTTAATATCTCTTAACATCAATGGTCTCAATTCCCCAATAAAAAGACGCAGACTATCAGACTGGATACACAAACAAGACCCAGAATTTTGCTGCATACAAGAAACGCACCTCAGTGACAAAGACAGACACTACCTCAGAATAAAAGGGTGGAAAACAATTTTTCAAGCCAATGGTCCCAAGAAACAAGCTGGAGTAGCCATTCGAATATCAAATAAAATCGACTTTCATCCAAAATTAATCAAAAAAGATAAGGAAGGACACTTCATACTCATCAAAGGAAAAATCTACCAAGGTGAACTCTCAATTCTGAACATCTATGCTCCAAATGCAAGGGCACCTACATACATAAAAGAAACTTTACTAAAGCTCAAAACACACATTACACCTCACACAATAATAGTGGGGGATTTCAACACCCCACTGTCAGCAATGGACAGATCATGGAAACAGAAACTAAACAGAGACACTTTGAAATTAACAGAAGTTATGAACCAAATGGACTTAACAGACATCTATAGAACATTTCATCCTAAAACAAAAGAATATACCTTTTTCTCAGCACCTCATGGTACCTTCTCCAAAATAGACCATATAATTGGTCACAAAACAAGCCTCTACAGATACAAAAAGATTGAAATAATCCCTTGCATCTTATCAGATCACCACGGACTAAGACTGGTCTTTAATAATGACAAAAACAATGGAAAACCCACGTACACATGGAAACTGAACAACTCTCTACTCAATGATGACTTGGTCAAGGAAGAAATAAAGAAAGAAATAAAAGACTTTTTAGAATTCAATGAAAATGAGGACACATCATACCAAAACTTGTGGGACTCCATGAAGGCAGTGCTAAGAGGAAAGCTCATAGCTCTAAGTGCCTACAAAAAGAAACTGGAAAGAGCACACACTAACAAGTTGACTGCACAACTAAAAGCTCTAGAACAAAAAGAAGCAAATACACCCAGGAGGAGTAGAAGGCAGGAAATAATCAAACTCAGGGCTGAAATCAACCAAATAGAAACAGAAAGAACAATACAAAATATCAATAAAACCAGGAGTTGGTTCTTTGAGAAAATCAACAAGATAGATAAACCGTTAGCCAGATTAACCAGAGGGCACAGAGACAGTATCCAAATTAATAAAATCAGAACTGAAAAGGGAGACATAACAACAGAAACTGAAGAAATTCAAAAAATCATCAGATCCTACTACAAAGGCCTATACTCAACAAAACTGGAAAACCTGGATGAAATGGACAATTTCCTAGACAGATACCAGGTACCGAAGTTAAACCAGGAGCAGATAAACCATCTAAATAGTCCCATAACCCCTCAGGAAATAGCAGCAGTCATCAAAAGCCTCCCCACTAAAAAAAGCCCAGGACCAGATGGTTTTAGTGCTGAATTCTATCAGACCTTCAAGGAAGACCTAATACCAATTCTCTTCAAACTATTCCACAAAATAGAGACAGAAGGAACACTACCCAATTCGTTCTATGAAGCTACAATTACACTCATACCCAAACCCCACAAGGACCCGACAAAGAAAGAGAACTTCAGACCAATCTCCCTTATGAACATCGATGCAAAAATACTCAATAAAATTCTAGCAAACCGAATCCAAGAACACATCAAAACAATCATCCATCATGATCAAGTAGGTTTTATCCCAGGAATGCAGGGATGGTTCAATATTCGGAAATCCATCAATGTAATCCACTATATAAACAAACTTAAAGAAAAAAACCACATGATCATCTCACTAGATGCTGAGAAAGCATTTGACAAAATTCAACATCCCTTCATGATAAAAGTCTTGGAAAGATCAGGAATTCAAGGCCCCTACCTAAACATAGTAAAAGCAATTTACAGCAAACCAGTAGCCAACATCAAGCTAAATGGAGAGAAACTTGAAGCAATCCCACTAAGATCAGGGACTAGACAAGGTTGCCCACTCTCCCCCTACCTGTTCAATATAGTACTGGAAGTCTTAGCCAGAGCAATTAGACAGCAAAAAGAAGTCAAAGGGATACAAATAGGAAAGGAAGAAGTCAAAATATCGCTATTTGCAGATGATATGATAGTATACTTAAGTGACCCCCAAACTTCCACCAGAGAACTCCTAAACCTGATAAACAACTTCAGCAAAGTGGCTGGTTATAAAATCAACTCAAACAAATCAGTAGCCTTCCTCTACATTAAAGATAAACAGACTGAAAAAGAAATTAGGGAAATGACACCCTTCACAATAGTTGCAAATAATATAAAATACCTTGGTGTGAATCTAACCAAGCAAGTGAAAGACCTGTATGACAAGAACTTCAAGTCTCTGAAGAAAGAAATTGAAGAAGATCTCACAAGATGGAAAGATCTCCCATGCTCATGGATTGGCAGGATTAATATAATAAAAATGGCCATCTTGCCAAAAGCAATCTACAGATTCAATGCAATCCCCATTAAAATCCCAACTCAATTCTTCACAGAGTTAGAAAAGGAAATTCTCAAATTCATATGGAATAACAAAAAACCCAGGATAGCGAAAACTATTCTCAACAATAAAAGAACTTCTGGAGGAATTACCATCCCTGACCTCAAGCTGTACTACAGAGCAATAGTGATAAAAACTACCTGGTATTGGTACAGAGACAGGCAGGAAGATCAATGGGATAGAATTGAAGACCCAGAAATGAACCCACACTCCTATGGTCACTTGATCTTTGACAAAGGAGCTAAAACTGTCCAGTGGAAAAAGGACAGCATTTTCAACAAATGGTGCTGGTTCAACTGGAAGACAACATGTAGAAGAATGAAAATTGATCCATTCTTATCCCCTTGTACAAAGCTCAAGTCTATGTGGATAAAGGACCTCCACATAAAACCAGATACACTGAAACTAATAGAAGAGAAGGTGGGGAAAAGCCTCGAATACTTGGGCACAGGGGAAAAGTTCCTGAACAGAACTCCAATGGCATATGCTCTAAGATCGAGAATTGACAAATGGGACTTCATAAAATTGCAAAGTTTCTGTAAGGCAAAGGACACTGTCAATAGGACAAAACGACAACCAACAAATTGGGAAAAGATCTTTACCAATCCTTCATCTGATAGAGGGCTAATATCCAATATATACAAAGAACTCAAGAAATTAGACTCCAGACAACCAAATTACCCTATTAAAAAATGGGGTATAGAGCTTAACAAAGAATTTTCAACGGAAGAAACTCGAATGGCCGAGAAGCATCTAAAGAAATGTTCAGCATCCTTAGTCGTCAGGGAAATGCAAATCAAAAAAACCCTGAGATTCCATCTCACACCAGTCAGAATGGCTAAGATTAAAAACTCAGGTGATAGTAGATGCTGGCGAGGGTGTGGAGAAAGAGGAACACTCCTCCATTGTTGGTGGGACTGCAAGATGGTGCAACCACTTTGGAAATCAGTCTGGCGGTTCCTCAGAAAATTGGACATAGCATTACCCGAGGATCCAGCTATACCACTCCTAGGCATATACCCAGAAGATGCTGGAACATATAACAAGGACATATGCTCAACTATGTTCATAGCAGCCTTATTTATAATAGCCAGGAGCTGGAAAGAACCCAGATGTCCTTCAACTGAGGACTGGATTCAAAAAATGTGGTATATTTACACAATGGAGTATTACTCAGCTATTAAAAACAATGAATTCGAGAGGTTCCTTGGTAAATGGATGGAACTAGAAATTATCATCCTGAGTGAGGTAAGCCAATCACAAAAGAAGACACATGGTATTCACTCACTGATTATTGGATATTAGCCTAGAACCTTGAAATGCCCAAGATGCAACTCACAGGCCACATGAAGTCCATAAAGAAGGAAGACCAAGTGAGGGTGATTCGGTCCTTCTTAGAAGGAGCAACAAAATACTCAAGGGAGCAAATATGGAGACAAAGTGAGGGACAGAAACTGAAGGAGGGGCCGTCTCAAGACCACCCCACCTGAGTATCTATCCCATGTGCAATCACCAAAGGTAGATGCTGATGTGGAAGACAGGAAGTGCATGCTGATAAGAGCCTGATATGGATATCTCCTCAGAGGCCTTCAAGAGTCAGACATATTCAGAGGCAGATGCTCACAACTAGCCATTGAACTGATCATGGGGTTCTCAATAGAGGAGTTAGAGTGAAGACTGAAGGAGCTGAAAGGGTTTGTGGCACCATGAGGAGAGCAACAATACCAACCAACCACAGCTCCCAGGGTCTAAACCACCAGCCTGGGAGCACTTAGGGGGGGATCCAGGGCTTCAGCTGAATATGTAAAAGTGGAGGGCCCTGCTGGGCATAGGTGGAAGAAGAGAACCTTGACCTCATGAAGGCTGGATGCCCCAGGGGGTGGGAATTTTGAGGGTGGGGAGGTGGGAGTGGGGGGGTGTAGATAGAGGTTACATCCACAGAGAAGAAGGAGGAGGGGTGAGGGGATTGGGGGTTCCGATGGGGTGGTGGGGGATGGGGTAAGGGGACAACATAGGAAATGTAAATAAATCATCCAATAAAAAAAAAAAAAAAAAAGAACATAATAGAAGACAATGGAAGGGATTAGAGGATCCCATTCCATAGCATGGCCAGGAAAGAACTGTTGAGAAGGTGATCTGTATGACAAGAAGAAATCAACCATGGTATCTTCTTGGAGAAGAGTGCTTTGGGCAAAGTAAATAGTAACTGTTTATAGTCCGAGAAATAACAAACTTGTCTTGGCCAGAAACAGAAAAAAAGAAGTGTAAATGTATAATAAATACAGAAGAGGTATGTTTAACGAGCAGTCATGAAAAGAGAGAGTGGCAAATGTATTAGGCCTCATGGAACATGGTATCCTGAGCAGAGTGACATGAAAAGGTATCTAAGTAGGTGGGTGATAAGCCTTCCAATTACCTGTTTCATAAAGAATTAAAGAATAGCAAGAGCAGATAAGACACAGAAGACTCTGACAAGGAGCAAGCACCCTGTGCTAAGAGCTTGGCCCAGGACAGTCATGGTAAGGGTAAAAAGATGTACAGGAAGATGGAAGGCATACATTTCTCTATCATGGGGAAAATCTGAGGGTCACCCAATGTTTATAAACAATAACAGCAAAACAAATCTGTAGAGTTTCTCTAAATTTGAAATGGTTTTCCTTTCAGTTTTCATTTTTAAATATCTATAACACCCCTACAGAGGTGGTGGCAGGGGCATTGTTATACTCTTCTACCTTAAACAACTGTAGTATTGAGTAAGAAGTGGACCCAGTGGAGTGGAATGAGAACTCCAATCCACTGGGTGTCAACAACAGATTCTTCCTCCTAGTGTTTCAGTGTTTTGGATCTCCTGATACTCTTATTTTGTCAGATACAAACTTGTCTGTACTGAGTTTTATTCTGGATATTATTAGCCCACACTGGATTCTTACACACTTAATAAGAGAGTATTAGACTTTTATTGAAGACTTAGAAAATAGTTAAAAAACTCCAAGAAAGAAACAACCAAGACATGATATGATATGGATTTTGATATCAACTTGATGACACCTGGACTTTCCATGGTAATATATTTCTGTATGTCTTTACAAGTGTATTTCTGGGAAAGTTTAACTGAAAATGAAGACTGACCTTAAATGTGGGTGGTGCCATCCTTAGGACCAGGTTCTTATGGAATAAAAAGGGTAAATTAAGCTGATCCCAAGAACTTGTGTCTTTCTGCTTCATAACTGCCAATACAATGTGACCAGTAGCTTCATGCACCTGCAATATGATGGACTGTACCTTCAAACTGTGAGGCAAACAGCAAACAGACCATTCCTTTCTACTTTCTCAAGTTTATCACACACACACACACACACACACACACGTGTGTGTGTGTGTGTGTGTGTGTGTGTGTGTGTATATTCATATATATGTATTCATATATATATCATACAACACACACACACACACATATATCACATAGGGTCATTTACATATCACCTGTTCATGTTTTCTTTGTGCTGAGATGGCAGAGGTGAGAATTTTCATGGCATACCATCAATCCATCAACACTAGAAATGTGAGCTGTCTTACTTCATCAAAACATTGCCAAGCCTTACTACAGCATGAAGAGACTTTAGCAGTGCACTACTGGAACTAGAATCCATAATATCTCTGCTCTTTACTGAGGCTGTAATACCAAGTGTGTCTGGTTTTATGGTAGTTGACAAAGAAATGAAGAATTCTTAGAAAATAAAAAATAAAAAGCTTTAAAATATGGATGAATTTAAATGAAACCTGGGAAAATAGAACATCAAGAGCCCTCAAGCCAGGAATGCTATTAGATGTCTCAACCTACTTTTTAAAAAATGATATTTATTATCTTTTTTCTTTGTGTAAAGACAATACATATTTAGCATCCTAGAAGAATACAAAAAATGTATACAGAATATAAATTAGCCATTTTGCTAGAACTAGATATAACAACATTTAAACACTGGTCATTACAAAACTCAGATGCTACTGTACAAAATGGTCATGTTTTTTTCAAGTCTGACTTTCTCCAACATTCTCATATAGTCTCTGGTTACCTTGTGTTTAGTGTCTGGCAGTGTTCCATTTAACTGTTATATAATGTTAACAAACCATTTTACTGTTGCTCATGTTAGTCAATTTTAATTACTTCAGGATGTTGTTATTTTTATGAATAATACAATAATAAACTTGCTTATTGCTTTGCTTCACTCTTTGATCTTATTGATAGAATTAAAATTGTTCTACTTTGGGCAACTTTGGAGGATGCATAAAGAAAGAACTCAGAGACAAAGATTAATTTAGTTGATCCGGTTTCCCTATCTCTGTGTCTATGATGGTTCCCAGATTTCCAAATAAAAACAATTTGGGAGATTTCTAGGTGGCATAAGAATCATTTGCTGACATATTATCTTACACCAAGCATGATATTTTTTACACATCCATTTTAAACTACATACCACTACAGTGAGGAAAACAAAATCCTTCCCTTAGAAAAGAGAGACAATGATCTTATCAAAAATATTTTATTTACAAAAAAATCAATTATACTATACATCCTATAATGGAAATACATTGAATAATTGCTAAAATAAATACAAGGCAATTAATTCAACTTTTTATAAGAATGAGAAAAATTGACATTTGAACGTTATCAAAGCTTAACTTAGAACATAAATAGTTAAAAAGGCAAACTCAAGTTTTAGTTTCATTTATTGTCAGGGTGTGTTTCCCACAAGCTCTCCATACAGCGAGAGTTGGGATTTTTCAGAACTTAAACGGACCTCTTTGTACTCACAAGGTAGAATGTGCAGCTTTTCCTCGTATCGTATCTTGCTACATTAGTGTGGTGTAGAAGTCTGCAGACTAAGGAAGCAGAACATTGGCACTCTGTCTGCTTCACCACAAGGGTTTTGTCCAGCTATTCCTGTGCTCTAAGTGTGTGTCTAACAGGCCTACACAGCACCAGCCACAAGACAAGATAAATCATGCAAAAAGTCAAATTGAACAACTGAGGCCCCATAACAACTGGATTATCAAGTTTGGAGAAACCGGTGCATCACTTTTTGTATTTACCAGTTCTTAGTAATACTAATTACATATTGACATCATTTCTACTTGTGGAGATTTTTAGGAAGGCCAAGTACGGAAGAGATGGAGAGATTACCTGTATAATTGAGAAAAAAATACCCTTCCTGAGAAGTAGAGATGACACTCTGAACACAAATATGCCAGTTCTGAATTGTGTCGCGTATCAGTTACAGTTCACCCATGTAAACATCACTAACAGGCAGGGTGAATTGGCAAACTCAGATACTAAACAGGGGGGAAACACACTTACTATGCATATGTTGAGGTCTGCCACATTCAGGTCACAGAAGAAAACTTTTGATGAATTGCATCGTGTTTGTCCCAATCACACAGATAAAGTCTCACCAGCTTTCCATTTTTCTCTAGGCCTACACAAATACTGCAACCGTCTCAACAGAGGATCCGTCTTGGATGTTCACACTTATCCAATACAAGGAGCCCAGTGTTTTGTTTTGTTGTTTTGCTTTGTTTTTCCAAACACTAGCATTCCCTTTTGAAAAAAAATGTTTTCAAAAATTGCACTTTTCTACCCTTCGGCCTCAACTTTGATGACTGGCTCTTGTACACATGTGAGTATGTATTTTTACCTAAAAGTTGACAGGTATCTTGGCCCTTTCTAAAAGAAGTAAATGTTAGAGTGTTGAAAGTTTACATTTTTTCACAGAAATAAGTGTTCAATTATAAAATGTAGAGGAAGAGAGAAACATTTTATTCTTTCATGAACATCAGTCAACCACGTTTCACATTGTAGGCAGGTTAATTTTTTTATAGTATGGATTTTTTTAGAACCTATTTTATTTATTATATATATATATATAAAAAAAGAACAAAAGTGTATTTTGCCAGAGAAGTAAAATATATACTATGGTGTGAAATTTTGTTTTTAAAAATGGGATACAAAATTTAAAAACACAGTACAATTATATCAAAATACAGCATAGCCAGTGGCTTTTCAATTTTCCTTTGGCATTTCATTTGGTAAAGACAAACAATTTTCCTTAAAAACAAAAATAGAAAGAAAATAATCAGCTATCAAAACAGTCCATAAGTTAGGTTTGTGTAGGTTGAAAGAATGTTCCCTTGAGTTTTCAGAATCCTTTTCTTCCATGATCACCCACGTAAAGCACAGCAAGTGAGGTATATAGAACAAACACTGTCAGGTGGATGCACAGTAGGGGAAAAGTGCATAAACCAAGACGTCATCCCACCATCCTAAAACTGTCGGGTTCAACTGGACTTTCTTCTCACTGATGTATCAATTTGCTTTGGCAGAATAAAAAATAACAACCCATCGAATGTTTTTGTTCAAGTCCCAGCAGCAGTGATATGTCTCCTGTGGTGGCAGGGTGCGATGCCACAATACTGTACAGCCCGGCGAGGAGCTAAGATGTGTGTGTGTGTGTGTGTGTGTGTGTGTGTGTGTCTCCAGCTGTGACTGCAAACATCATCATAAGATCATACATCAAGCACCATGTCGTACTGTTGCCCCTTCTTCCGCCTGCCACATTTATTGATGAGAACCACATATAGAGTCAAAAGCATGACCCAGTAGCATGCATAGATCAAAGTTCCCACGATAAGAACAGTCTGTTTGGATTCGGAAAATGGCTTTTTAGATTCCTTATAAATGGTGAAAATCACACCACCTAGAAGGATTGTAAACCACACAGACACTGGAATAAGTCCTATGAAATTAACAACAATGGTCTTCCTTCCAGACGTGCCCCACCCAGCTTTGTTTATGGTTGCAATTGCAAACATCTTGGCAGGAAGTAGACTTGACATGTATAACACTGAATAGAGAGACATGAAGACCATGACGATATTTCCTCTAAGGCAGCTGGCGAAGGATGACTTGATGAGACCCACTAGCTGGACAGTTAACAGGAAGAGGAGGATGTTCCAGATTTTACCCCTGTAGAAGAGCTGGATGACTGTGGCAATGAGAAAGAAAGGAAAGAATCCAGTGATAACTGCTTCGTAGGTCATCCACAAGTGATGCTTGTGAAACCACATGGCATTGTACAGCCACTCTCGGAAGTAGGACTTGCTCCAACGGGTCTGCTGGTTCAGCCATCTCAGATACTCTATGGGTGTTTCAGTAAGGCACTTGGACCGAGCTGTGTATTTAGTTGCATAGCCCAGACTCAGCACTCTGTTAGTAAGATGCCTGTCGTCACCAAAACTGCATTGGTTACCCATGAATTCCTGATTGTACCAGTCTTCCACAAACTCATGTAGCAAGGAGTTTCTGTACATTCCCAGAGGACCGCTTATGCACTGGACACAGCCGAAATAAGACTGGCAGGCCCTTTCTATATTAAAAGCCATCCAGTACCTCACACTGCTGAGGAAGGAGATCCAGGAATCGTACTTGTTTAAAATCTGCAAGTAGAAGAAGTACATGAATAAAAGTTGCCTTTAGCCTAATAATGCCAAGAAGTTCCAACGTATCCTGAGATCACTGTCTGACATGAAATCTGTTCTTTCTGACTCCATTTTGTCTTCCCTCCTTTCTGTCATTTTTTTTATCTTGTCTTCTAGGAAGTCTTCTAGGAAATAAGCTTGCTTGGTTGGCTATGTATATGAATGGATTTTTACTTCTTTATTTTCATCTTCTTGTGATATTATCTAGACTCGTCCATGCTGTTGGGCTGGATTGTCTAGTTATAATTTTAACCATCAGTCATCAATTCTAAACTTTCCCAGGTATAAATTACCATCTAAGATTCGAAAGCTGTAAGAACCTAGAGAATTCTCTAAATCCCCTTAGTCTTCTTCATTCTCTACCTAAATTTTGTATGTGACTATTTAGTCACCAATCTATCTCTCTGTTTATCTCATTATTGTCTTTGTCAAAGGCATGTACACATGTGTCACACAACAATACGGAGGATCATGTCTCTGTGCCTCTCGTCTGTTATTAAGATCTAATGACATCAGATTCCATACTTTGGAAGTATTAACCTTTGCATAGTTTCACATACTCACCTTTCTGTCTGAAAAGCTTTAGCATCCCGCCATTAGTGATTGTTTCTCTGTTGCCAAAAAGTCATGAGCCATTTCTTAAGTTTATCTTTTCTTACTGTTGTAAATTTAAATGGCTATTTCTTTTCCTCTTTTGTGGTTCAGTTTATATGTATTTTAAATTTTGTGTATACGAGCGCTTTGGCTGCCTGTACAGATATGCGTTATACACATGCAATGCCCACAGAGCAGAAAATAACAACAGAGTTCTTGGAATTAGAGTTATGTATGGTTGTGAGCCATTGTATGAGTGCTGGACCTCTAAGTTTCTGCAAAAATAGCAGATGCTCCTACAATTCAACCATCTCTCCAGGCCTTCATACTGTACTTTTAACCAACCCCCTGGTGGCCAAGCTGTGCCCTGACAGTGACTGGTGGATACCATGACTCATCTATACATTTGTGTCATATGTAACTTTTCAGTCACTATAAATACATGTTATACATCAGGGCTAAGCATATATATTTAAATTATTTCAAGTTAGATAAGACAAACAGGATTACAATGTATCTGATTCACACTCTCAAATGTGGCCAACACCAAGACCACAGAACATTGGGCCAATAAACACCGAATGAATCAATACAAGGATGTTCTAAAAGCCATCTCATACAAAAATAATGAAGCCATATGTACCTGGACATCTCCTCCAACACCTCCAACCATAGGGTCTTCTTCTAAGACCTTCACCATCTCCACAGATGAGGCAGGATCAAGCATGGTGTCTGAGTCACACACCTACAAGAAAGAAAGCAAGGGATGGCTTAAAAAGAATCATACTAGACCTCAGCCACAACTGAGATTATGGTCTATACCCTTCACCTTATCCTCACAAGACTGTCGGAAAAGGTCACAAACGTGGCAGAAGATTCTGTATACCATTGCCAACTTAGAGTGTTTTTCCATTAAGCTTAATACACTACTAAGCAGGCTAGCCAAATGATGGTTGAGTGTGTATCATCAGCCTGTTTCAGTTTGCCTGTTCCAAGTAATACCTCAGTTATCCTTTCACACATTCTAGGGTTGGTTTTCTGCTTCTTCAACATGCTGTATGTGAAACATTCTATCAGGGTGCCTTGAGCTTCTCAGTCTCCATAGCTCTGAGTCAATAAACTTCATTGTAAATTATCCAGTCTTGGGCATTTTGTTACAGCAGCAGAAACCACCCCTGGTAAGAACATCACAACATGTAATAATGGGACATAGTACTATTTTTCTATTAAATTCACTAAAGCCCTAACAAGTGCAACTTGACCAGAGTAGACACATGATGACTGCTACAGTTTGAATGAATGTGAAATGTCCTCCATGATTTACCATGTGAACTTGATCTCTAGCTAGTCCAAACTTTGTGGAACCTTTAGGAGGTAGCTCCTCACTAAAACCCTGAGAGGTGGTCTTTGTAAATTTTACCTTGGTCTCTGTCCTCTCTGCTTACTATCCTTAAAGAAGCGAGCCAGTAGCTGCAGCAAGCTTGCTTGATCATAAAGCTGTCCTCAGTCATGACTTTCCAGTCATGCTGGGTTTTTATTCCTTCGAATCTTCAAGGGAAATAAAGGGAAATAAGAAGCACGTAAGGTGCTTCTTATGAGGTATTTGATTGCAGCGATGCGATTCTGGCTGTAATCATATCCTCATCCTCCTATCCCACATTCATCCTATCTACAGTCATATTCAACCTGATGACATTTTAGTCCAAGGTGAGCTATATGTTTGCTAGTGACCCCAGAAGATTATACCATATAGTGGCTTCCTAGCTTTTTTAATGTAGTATGCATGATTCATGGTGTTTGCCCAAGTACAAGAGTCACCTAAAGTGCATTTTTCAGAGAATATTACCATTATCAACCAACATAACCACATTAATTATTAAAATGAGCAATTTTGACAAGTCTCCAAACTTCTTTTAAAAATAATCACTTGAAAAAGTAAATATATTATAGAAAGAAGCATGGCCTCTCAGGTGATAAAGTCACTTATTATATGTATAATTAATCACTCACTGTATTAACTAAGACATCAGAACATTTTAAAAAACAGATTTCTTTCAACTTTATTAATGGCTATTTGTCTGAAAAGATTTCTTGCTAGTGAAGATTACTGGAAACAGTTATTTAAATGTGCTTTTGGCATTTGTGGGTTTAAATAATGTATGGACATACAAATTTAAAATGTAATTTTATCATTTTAGATTTAAATAAATAACTATAGTGAATTTGTGCTTAAATTGTAGATTTTACTTTTTTGATTTGCTAAGTAGAAATATTCTTTTGTAAATAAATATATTGTTCTTATTGTGACTGTTTGCTTTGTTGATTTTTAAAATTTACATATAGATCAATAGAGTCGTTTATTTTGAGTAGGACCAAATAGGCAGAAGGTAGTCTTAAATTTCTCATTATAGAACACAAGCATTCACTAACTCTTAATTTGAGGTTCAAACATTCTAAGCCTGAGTAAGCTATATAAAGTCACCAAAACCTGACCTAGCCTCTCCTATAACTTGTTTACCACAGTTTGCATAAACCTGCATGCTGGGCAGGAGGCCTGGGCTAAGGGAAGAGAGAGGTTAAGGCACATAGTTCAGACACACCTTTAACCAGCATCCAAAGTTAAGGCCACATGTACCTCTATTGACTTAAGTCAGGAATGGTAAAACCAGAAAGCTAAAAATAAGCTTAAACCAACAGGAAAGGGGCAATCCAGAATTAACGTTCAAATAGCCCCACCTGCTTCTGAGTGTAAGCAAGCAAGGGGAACTGCCACTTTGTAATAGCTAAACTTGAACTGAACCTCTAAGGTGAAACATATTTAAATTGGCCCCTCCCACATTACAAAAGAAACCCAGAAGTTCTCTGAGAGAAATTGTTCAGTAAGTTTAGCTATATCGGGAAAATAAGTTCTCAGAAATCTCCCGGGAAGGGGTTTGTTATCATAGGATTTAAGAGCTTTAAAGAATTTCAGTTTCTGGATGCTGTTTAGAAACTCAATGCCAACTAGAAACTCTGTCTTTGCCAGTTGGAAAAAGCATGTGAGCTCAGGGCACAAGAACATTTACTTAATAAGATGTGAAATATACAACTTTACTCTTTAAAATTCATCTAATAGGATATTGTTTTCTAGTTTTCTCCTCACCAGTTAATAAGGAAAAATGAATGTTGGCTTAGCATTAGAACCCAGGGCAGACATACACCAGTTCCTGAATAGCTGAACCTCACATTAAGAAAAGCTACAGGATGTGATTTGCACACAGAAAATGGAACACAGATCAAAAGTCTTTGTCCACACAGGGTATGATTGTCAATTGCTGAGGCACATAGTGATTAGTTATCAAGATTTCTCTGTAGCAGATAATGGAAATAAATAATAGCAATAACCTCTAAATAAACAAAATAAATATAAATAAATACAGTAACCCCAATCTACAATTGGGAAGGATCAGCCACCTTGGTTTAACCACAAAAAGATTAGCACTCTGATTATTACTTCCAGAGATTTAGCCAACAGTTAACAGTACCTTCTGTATAGAACTAGGTATTAATCTGGGATTGGCAAACTGAGGGCTTTAGGTAAAAACCAGCCTGCCACCTATTTGGTTATAATTGCCTAGGGGCTAAGAATGGCTTTATATGTTTGAACCTGAAAGGAATTTCTTTTAAAAAAAGATATTTCGTGATGCACATAGATTGTATGAAATTCAAATTTCACTGCCCATGGTGTCTGGTCATGAGTGTCCTCATACCTTCATCTTCAGTCGTATTCACATGACAACAAAGCCAAACAGTGGCAAAACATAATATTTACTCTCCAATGCTTTACAAGCAAAGTTTGCCAACTTTGGCATCAAAGGAACTGGTTTCAGAAAAAAAGGCCCTGCTTTCACAAAGAAGTAGCAATGGTGGTGAGATTAAATGTCTTAAATCCCACTTTAAATCCTGCAGGCTTTTCAAAGATTCCCTTCCTCTCTATAAGGTACAAGAAGTGGGACTTAGCAGAGCAGAGAATGTCAGCTAGTGTATAGATTTTCTACAGTGTAGACTACTTGTTTTAAGAATAAATGTTCATAGAATCAAGAAACCTAAATTCATTTTTAATTAATTAATTAGTTAATATTCGAAGTGCTGACCCCTCGTGGTCTCCTCCAAACTGAGACCCCCTCCCATTCCCTCATCCATTCTTTTCTGAATGAGTGTCCCTCCCCTCCGAGTATCCTCCAACCCTGGTGCATCGATTCCCTCCCAGATTAGGTGCATTCTCTCCCACCAAGACCAGACAGGGCAGCCCTATTTGGGAATCGATACCACAGCCAGTCTATAGCTTTAGGGAGAGCTGTTACTCCAGTTTTGAGGAGCCCACATTGGATATAATAAATATAGAAGAGAAAGTGGGAAATAGCCTGGAATGCATTGGTATAGGAGACAATTTCCTGAACAGAACACTGATGGCTCAGGCTCTAAGATCAACAATTGATAATTGGGACCTCATGAAACTGAAAAGCTTCTGTAAAGCAAAAAATGCTGTCAACAGGACAAAATATCAGCCTATAGATTGGGAAAAGTTCTTCCCTAACCCTTCATCTGATTGAGGGCTAATATCCATAATATATAAAGAACTCAAGAAATTAGACTCCAACAACCAAGTAATCCGATTTTAAAATGGGGTACAGAGCTAAACAGAGAATTCTCAACAGCAGAATCTCAAATAACTAAGAAGCACTTAAAGGAACGTGAATTCTTGAATCTTGTATCTTACTAGTGCATGCCTTTGAGCTTACCACCATCAAGATATCCTAGCAAGAGCCTGAGTATGTAAGTACTGCATGTGTTACGAAGCACTGTACACCATTAGAATAAAGTAGGAACCCTTAAATTATTTATTTGTGAAGGGAACCCAAACCTGAAGGATCTTCGCTATGTCAACAGTGCTCAATAGAGAGATGCACTAAAAGGGTCACTGACTGGATTACTTGATTATGTGCAAAGCATCTCTTGAGATGCAAACAGACAGCCAGACAGTGGTGGCACATGCCTTTAGTCCCAGCACTTCGGAGGTAGAGGCAGGCAGATTTCTGAGTTCAAGACCAACCTGGTCTACAAAGTGAATTCCAGGAAAGCCAGGGCTACACAGAGAAACCCTGTTTCGAAAAGAAAAATAAAAAATAAAAAATAAGATGCAAACAGATTACAGTTTACCCAGAACCATCTCGACCAGTCCAGAAACTCATAATAATCTAGTTAGAACTCCTCTCAACAGTACTTTTCCACTAAATGCCTTTCATAGTCTAAGATCCAAGTTCAAAGGCAGTCTGTATGTTTGACTTGCTCTTTTGAAAATGGTCTTCCTTTTCAGCTTCACTAATGGATCCCTCCATATTTCATATTCATCTCAAAGAGCAGTGTAAAGTCAATATGGCAAGAGGAAATCAGCACTGCTGTGGTTGACTTCCACTAGGAAACAAATTGAAAAGAAATCAAGAACCCTTCTGGTAGTACTGGAGTAATCCTTTTCCTCTTGAACTCTTTCTTAATCTTGACCTTTCTTCTTAATTTTGGCCCTTCATCTTAACCTTGAAACAGTAAAACTTATTTATAGAGAGTGTGGCCTTTGGTTTTGGTTACAGCTACAACTTAATTATAAAAATAAATAGAAGTTCTGCTCCTCTGTCCCCAATCATTGTCTCTAAAAGAAAGGGGAAAGGGTAAGAAGTAAAAGAACGAACAAATAATCAGAAACAACAAAACCCCTCACCAGTAGTCACTAATGGGGAAATAGAAGATGGTGACACTCTTCCTAAACTCCTCTAACGATACTCCAGAGTGAACTTACCACAGAAAGGAAAGGAAAGGAAAGGAAGGGAAGGGAAGGGAAGGGAAGGGAAGGGAAGGGAAGGGAAGGGAAGGGAAGGGAAGGGAAGGGAAGGGAAGGGAAGAAAGAAAGAAAGAAAGAAAGAAAGAAAGAAAGAAAGAAAGAAAGAAAGGAAAGGAAAGGAATTAATGGTAGATCACTGGCCTAGAATGCATAAATCCCAGAGTTTAGTCTCTAGACAGAAAGCAAATGAGGAGGAGGGAGAGAGAGAGAGAGAGAGAGAGAGAGAGAGAGAGAGAGAGGGAGAGAGAGGAGAGAGAATGAGAAGAGATACAGAGACAGAGACAGAGAGAAAGAGAGACAGAAAGGAGAAAATGAAAGCATCACGCACCATGCAAGGGTTAAGAATAAAAAGTAAATAAAACAGTTTCCAGTCCACAATCTGCCAGTTACATAAACTTGGACTAGATTCTTAACTTAAGCCCCAAAGCTCAAGTCTCTGGGCTTCTGTCCCTCAAGACAAACATATAGATTATTATGGCCCTTATCAAAAGTTTGTCATAATGGTTTCTTGATAAGATAATATTTATAAATCATTTAGTAATTGGTAGTTCTATTAAATGCTTAATACATAAATGATACACATGAAGAAGTATAACAAACAAAAGTCAAAGACATAAATTCATGTCTCTAGTTCAAAGAAAGAGTTCTTGTTAAAGTGAGCATAGCTGAACTATGACAACCCCTGAAACGGAGGGAACCCAGAGCCTCACTAATACATGACAAATTTAGATCACACAAGTGATCTAAAATCATCAGTGAAAAAAAATTAGATTGAATTGTTATTTAGTGGAGAGAATTGCAAAAAGTAAGCACGCTTTGCTTTTTGTTTGATTTTTGACCATAATTAACTCATGACTTGGTTGGGTTACAAATTAATCCTTTCAGTTTTTGTTCATCTCTTTTCTCCAATGTTGAGACCTTGAACACAATCCTGATATAAAGGTCGTATACTGAGCTTTCCCCTTTCTCTTCATGGCTTGTTTGTTTCAAGACAAGAGCTCATGCTACAGTCCCAGCCGACCCCAAATCCAGGATCCTTCTGTTCAGCCTTCCCAGTGCTGGGATTACAGATGTGTGCCACCAGCTCTTGGACCCTTCCTTTTGATATTTATTAGTGTATTAAGGGCTGTGTGTGTGTGTGTGTGTGTGTGTGTGTGTGTCTGTGTGTGTGTGTGTGTCTGTGTGTAGGGGTGTGTGTTGTATGTACTTGTTAATGCAGTTATACATGTGTGTGTGGGGGGGTGGGTTGCATGTGCTTGTTCTTGGGTGTGGAACCCTGAGGTCAATAATGATGTCTTTCTTCATAGCTTTCTGTCTTTCTTCATAGCTTTCTGTCTTTTTTTTTTTTTTTTGAGACAGGATCTTTCACAGACCCTAAGCTCATGGATTAGGCTAGATTGGATGTCTAATGAGCTTTAAGGACTCATTTATCTTGGCCCCTACTTCCATATATCCTGAAGTACATCCATTACATACACTCACTGTGTGCAGGTTTTTTACCTGATGATGGTCAATGGGGGTAGGGCAAAGAGTAAGTTAACAAAATTCTGAAAAGCAAACAAAAAAAATGTGCCTTTCTATGGATACTATGAGATGCTTTAATGGGTATGTATCTTATAATACTTAAACCTAATTAATAGTCATTTGCCTTAAGAAAGAAAGTGAAAATGAGAACTGAGACACATCAGGAGAACATTCTCATATGACTTGTGCATTGCCTACTTCAATCATTCAAGTAGAAAGTCAGCATTTTGCTAGAAAGTATCAAAAGATGGGAGGAGCTAGAATCATACTAAGTTTAGCCTTGATCTTAAAAGGACTTGCTAGATCATGGGTTCTATCAGTCCCCCCCAAAAAAAACCACTAGATAGATAGATAGATAGATAGATAGATAGATAGATAGGCAAATAAAATGGATTCAGCATGGACCAGGTTCACAGAAACTAACAACAGAGCTGTATCTCTTCCCTATGTAAAGGTGTTCTCAACCTTATGCCTCCATATATAATATTCTCATCACTGGCATGGAGGATATTTCAGTTTCTTAGGCTTGCTACACAGAATTGAAACTAGGCAAATGTTACACAAAGTAATTATTATTGTTTATGATATCTGTGTTCTCTAATTTCACATGAAGACAGGAATAGTAGTTATTAAAAGTATTTCCAGCATAAATTTATCATTAAGCTTCTCTGAGCTTTTGATTACACTTCCAAACATTTTTTTTTTACATTTTTATTAGCGGGGTTTTTTTTTTAGAACTTTGTGGATGAATATGCCTAATCAATATATAATCTCTTCGTACTTTTGCTTCTACTCAAATGTCTCTTAATTTAATAAGTAGCTTGAATATTAACACTGAATCATGGCCAGTAACACATGCCTGGAGAAAAACTAATCTCCATGAGGCATATAATAGCTTTCTTGTATTTTGAATTACAAGAACCAGTATACATGAGGTCAATTTGAAAACTAAATTATCAACAAAAAGCACACAAAACGTATGTATTGTAGCATAAATGACTATAAAGATAATTATTAAAACAGCAAAGCAAACAATTACCTTGTTTGACCCCAGTTAAAGCATGCACATTGTCTCACTCATAATTTTTGTCACTGTATCTATGTATATGACTCCCCCCAAAACTATGAATATTGATTTGGAGGTAAGAAGTAAGATTTAATGAATAGGAGAATTTGAAAATATAGAATATAGAACCTGTGAGGTTTTCAAGATGTCGTGAGTGGGTAAAGAATGAGAACAAGTGGAAGACCTCAGTTAGAGTCTCTAGAACCCATCTAAGACTGGGTATGGTTGCATGGACATCTCTAACCCTGGTATCTCTATGACAAGATGTAAGGTGGAGACTAGAGTAT
Organism: Grammomys surdaster; assembly: GCF_004785775.1. Taxonomy (NCBI): domain Eukaryota; kingdom Metazoa; phylum Chordata; class Mammalia; order Rodentia; family Muridae; genus Grammomys; species Grammomys surdaster. The sequence goes on from NW_021604565.1 coordinate 31,758,255, forward strand.
CCCCAGAAGCTAATGGGGCAGCTAGCCTGATATCTGCAGCATTGAACCTCAAGCAGTGACACTGGAGGACCACCACATGTACTACATGCTATAATATTGTTAGGTTAAAATAACGGTAAAATTGCTGCTTATAATCCTCCTTTTAGAAAGTGTTCATATTTGTAGGAGTCTTTCTACTTGGGAAATCCCTAATGCACACACCAGGGGGTTTGGGCTCTTTTTCTTTGTCTCATAGACTGCTGGCTACTTTGCTATTATGCATGTTCAAAGATAAGAGACATGAATCAACAGTTGTGTAACGTGGATATCAAGGTATGTCTTACCTTCTAATAATGTTATGTTAAAAGTTAATCTTAAACTTTTGAAAACCCAGGAAAAAATCATGGGTATATATTAGAAAGCATTGATCCACCCTTGATCACATATTTTGTACAGATAATTCAACTTAGTTCGTTGTGATATTTAAATACATAAAATATATTTCCATAATGTGTGTTGCTTTAATAAATAAAAAAACCAAAATGAGTATGTTTTCAAGGATGTAAAAAAGACTCTTCTGCTTTAGAGAGGCATAGGCAGTTAGGTTAGAATATCTCCTTTCTTGAAAAAATGGTGTCCTTACAAAATGTATCCATTCAAATGTGTAAAATCTTGCCTTTCCTCTTTCTCCCTTCTCCACCAGTAAAGTTTATGTTCCTTTCACCGCACTTCCTCACTTTATTTTTTTGTTCTGTTTTTCTACCCTCTCTATCCCTGAGAGCAACTGCCATCACCACAGGGAAGGATGCTACTACACAGTCTCTCCCTATCTGGGAACTTTCTCAGTATTCTGGATCAATGCTAGATGTTTGAAAGGCCACACGTTGGAGAAAGTAGTCAGCCGAGAAGACAGGCAAAGGTAGAGTTCACAATTACTAAAGATTTATTCCTGAGCAGATCAGAGAAAGTCAAGGGGTCGGTGGAGATTAGCTAGAAAGGACAGGATTGATGTAGAAAGTCAGTCAGGTGGAGTGCTATTGAAACAGGATCCACAACAGAGGCATAGCTTTAAGAACATTCAGAAACAGTATTGTTGGGTTTCTCCTTCGTAGGTGGTGAGATCATCTGTTAGGAGTTAGGCAGGGAGGAGTTTGGACAGGGAACTGGGAGCATGGTGAAGATATGAAATAATAGGTCATGAGAACAATAAGCCAGAGATCCAAACTCAAGTGCACAGAGTACTGAAGAGCACCAAAGACCAGCTGTGACTAGAAACCAAACGTCTTGGCCACACCTCTCCATGGTGAGTCAGTATCTCGCAAGTACACAGATGGTCACAGTCTTCCTTAGCTCTCTGCCCCCAGTGTCTTTTCCCATGAGGCACTGATTCTTTCTCTCCTTAAGACATTTATCCCCCAGGTTCAGCAGTGCCTTGTCGCCACCTTCTTCACACCTCTCTGCTTTTTGTGCCAATTTGCCCTCTACTTTGGATCAATATCCAAACTTTGGATCAGCCAGAAGAGAAAATTAGAGTATTCTGTATTTAGCTTGACCCTTAAGTAGCTTCCGTTTTATAGTCAAGCATAGTTACCTTAAAGGAGATTTGATGAGGGACAACATAGGAAGGAATGTCCAGCTTCAGGATGCTAAATTATTTTTAATCTTATTTGAGTGCTGGCAACTAGATGAGAGTCTTAGAAGGCCTCAGAGGCTGGATACCAGCAGCTACTGGGATCAGTCGTAGAAGGTTTAGACTGGTGGAAGACTGCAACAGAGAGCCAACTGTATCCTTTCATATTTTGTATTACTTTTTCCTGGACAGGCACAGTGCAAAGTCGTCAAGGAAACAAACAAAATTCAAAACAAGAATGATGGGAAAAGGGGGGTGGGGTGGGAGGAGTAGGTTAAGAAAAAGGAAGAACAGAAAGAGCGCACACAATGATGTCTTCATTGAAATTGACGAATGTAACTAGAATTAAAGGCAAAATATCAAAACAGATGTTTTCCCACTTAAGGCCCAAAAGCTTATTCTTTGTATTCTAAGTTCCTGTCATATCTTCCCTGGGAAATGGCCTATCATCTTCCTATCTAGCTTCCAACGTTAGAGCATGCAGAAACATCAACTGCCCAGAAATAACTTAAACTTACTTAACACCAAAAGATCTACCACTGAGAAATTAGAAGACAGACAAGAGAAAACTTATTCAGGCTCCATGGACTGGATATTAATATGCAAACAGAAACCAGTGAAATATCTCCTATTTTTAAAACAGTAACTGAAATTAACCCCACAATAACAGATGGTACACGTTCTATATTTTAGCTTAAATTGGATTGTACTAGATGTACTATAATAAACAACATATTTATAGCAAAATCTTTAGCTATGCACTAAATAACATTATAAGTTTTGCTAAGCCCTAGGGATGTGTTGTTTGATGTTACCACTGTAACGCACTTTTAAGAATGGTTTATTCTGTCTGGTAAACTGAAGCTCAAGGCAATTGACTTTCTCAGTCAACAGGTAATTATCACCATAATTAGATAGATCCTCAGGCAACAACTCTAAAATCATTACTCAATCTCTGCTCTTTCTCATTATTGATCCTGGGAGCATGATATGTGTCAATAAAGACCCCTTGAACAATAGAATTCCCCACTCCTGAAAACAGGGTTTCACTTCCGAGGATGGACAAAAAGGCCACAACAGTTTGTTTATGCCAGACATTATTTCTCTTTTCTGGATCTCTTCATGGTCAAAATCTAACTGAAGAAGCTGCAAGCCAATTAAGACGAGAAAATTACCCCATGTTTGGTGGGACCCAAGGGAAGAGAAGCCTTAAGGGAAGCTAGAAGGTAATTAAGGAGAGACAGAGCCTGCTTGATTTTCCAGCAAGCACACAACATCCCAAACTCTTTCAAAGGTCAAGCTGCAGTGAGGTAATGCTGTTTGGGGAGTGAAATAAACATTGCTTTGCTTTTGCTCCCTCTACGATGGTTTCCCTCCTCCTTTTCATTTTCCTCTCTCCCTCTGAGTTTTAAAATTCTCGCTCTTTTTACAATCAAAACTATCCTCACTGCTCCGCTTTTACCTCTTGTCTAGTGTCTACCCGCCAATCACTGTCTAGTCTGCCCTTCAGTTTGCAGCCTCTCTGAAGAACTTTCCACTCAGGCAAGACACTGTTTTCTTACAGAGCTGCTGTTACGGCTGCTGCTGATGTTCGTGTGTGTGTGTGTGTGTGTGTGTGTGTGTGTGTGTTTAAACAGTGTGTGGACAAGGATGTTGGATTTTACTTGGCAGTACTTAGAGAGTCAGAGAAGAACTAAGGAAAAGGGAGAGAATGAAAGGAGGGGTGTCCTGTCCAAATAATCCAAATTTCTGACCAATTGCATACACAAGGAAGCACTTTCATAGATGCTCTTAACAGTTTTACAAGGTTGGGTTTTTTTTTCCTCCCTGTCTTTCAAAATGTGCTTTTAGCAGTCATGCTGTTTTCCAGTGGGCTGAAAGGAGCACTGTGTTCAGAAGGGACAAGGATGGGCTATAGCATAGGACTGGGGAGATACAAAAGCTGCTTTATTTCAATGTATGTTTGCCCTGGCAGGCATTTTCGGACCTACCTGTACATAATCCACGCTTCGCCCCAGTGCTCTGAAGGCTGTGTACATGACTTCTCTCTTTCCACCCCATTTTTGCATGATGCAAATACTTTTGTTAGACAAGACCAATTGGGTTACATGTTGTGAACTTTCTTTATGGGACTCCTCTGTCTCACCAGGTCCCTTTTCGTGGAAATTGTTCTTCCAGATGTAAGTGGCTGATTTGTCCCTGCCCATGACTTCACTGAAGATGTCCATCATGTAAAGGTCATCATCTGAATTTCCATCTATGACCATCACAACTTTAATCCCAGGGTAGGTCAGCCTTTTCACAGATTGCAAACATTTCCGTAAGTAGTCAGGGTCTTCTTGATACGCAGCAATGCAGAGAGCTACAGTTTTGTTCAGTTTAATGGGGGTTTCAAGGGACTTTTTCATTTTTCGGTGTTCCAAAAAGGCAAAGAGGCTTTGGATGATGAGGTGTGAGGCTAAAAAGGCACCATACAGTCCAAAGGAGAAATAGTAATTATCTGTTTGGATAAACTGGTAGCCAACAATATAAGCAGCTGTGATTCCGAGGAGGAGAGACACTCCAAAAAGTGTAGTTCCAATTATTCTCAGGACACATAGAAACCTCTCACAATGCATCTGCAATATAATCAGAGATACTTGTGGTTAATCACTCTGGTCCCTTGCGTATCACATATAGATATTATGGGTGGCAGGAAGAACTGTAAATGGAGTATTAGGGGTCATCCACCTTTAGTTTTATTCATTTTATATTCATTGTTTGATAATTTCATACATGTATTCAATATGTTTGATCAAATATGCTTGATCAATTCTCGAGCCTACTTCCTCCTTTCCAACTCATCCCATACTGCCACCATGTCCCCCTCCCAACTTCACGTACTTTCTTTTTCTTTTTCTCTTTCTTTTTCTTTTTCTTTTTTGATTTCCTAATCCACTTCATCTACTTACTGCTGTCAATGGCACCTACCAGGGGAAACATCACTGATGAAAACAGTTCCGGGGCAGCCATCATTGCCAATCGATCCACCAATAGGACTTGGTGTGCCCCTCCCCCACACCACATTCAGGAATGGTAACACTTCGTTTCTCACTTAACTCACTATGTTGACACCAGGGCACATCTGTAAAATCGGATGCCCTGATAACACAACTCGAAGGACTGTTTCAAGCCTCAAATGAGTGGGTAGTGCCAGTATGTGTCTCAATGCATTGAACACATACCTTGATACACTGTTTTCAGAGTCTTGGGCTCTATGTCTATGGCAGCTCTCTATGTGTATAGCCACAGTTAGGCATCATACTAACATTGCCTAAATGCAAAGCAATCCTTTTGCCTGCTCAATACTTTCTTCAGTCCCTAATTACAGATGAGTAACAAATCCACAGGAGACTCTGCTGAATTTCCCAACTATGACTTCATTTCATCTCTAACGCATGTCCCTAGGCTTACATCTTCTCTAAGCATCTGGATGAGGTTAGAGATTAGAAAGACTGAGTTCTGGGACTAGCTTATCAGTAAGCCCTGTGACCTTGCCTGGATCATCTCACATCTATGGATCCCAGGGTTTTTGTTTCTGTGTTTGTTTTTTAATGCCTGCTCACCGACAATGTTCACATTTTACAAATTCCTCTTTGACCTTAAGACCCCTAGATGTCCTGTGTAAAGATTTTTCAAAGCTCCTATGTCAGATGTCTGTCACTTCTGCCCACTTGTCAGTTGATACAGTCGTGGGGATTAGGAAAATAACAGCGTCATAGAACAAAATGCATATTATTAGAATAGTGTCATGATTGAGTATAAAATAACATCTCCCTGGATTACCACAGCTGAAGTCCAACCTAAACAAAAAGACCTAGCAGGTAAAACCTTAAGACTGTTTTAGCTCTCAACTCACCCCTAAATTCTGCATGTATCCTAAATAAAGTTTGGGTAGGTGTGTGTGTGTGTGTGTGTGTGTGTGTGTGTGTGTACAAGTACATATGCACCTGATTGTGCATGCATGTAAAAACCAGATGACGACCTCCAGGGTCATGTGACTCCAGTGCCGCCTACCTTCCTTCCTTCCTTCCTTCCTTCATTCATTCATTTATTTATTTATTTATTTATTTATTTATTTATTTATTTATTTCGAGTCAAGGTTTATCACTGGTTTCAAATTTGCCAAGTCATCTGGACAGTTAACCCCAAAAATGTGTGTATACCTGTCTAAAAAATATTTTAAGTAATTTAAGAGAGGGAAAGGCTGTCTTTCTATCTCCTCTTGTAGAAATTAACTACCACAAGATGCATAACTGGAATGAATGAAGGGCTCCTTTCTCTAGGCTTTCCCATCCACTTTGGGAATAGGTCAGATTTGCATATCATGAAGACGTAATAACTTACAAAGCTCAATGATTTTGTTTTAAATGAAAAATTTGACAAAAATCTCTATAAAAATCTCTTTTTTATGTTACTTATAGTTTCCTAATTCTTATCAAACTGTAAATATGAATATTTCATAGGGATATGGTTTCATCTTGGCCATGAACAACTGTGTGGCCATTTTCTGCATTCGATCGCATCTAATTATACTTTAGTCGGTATGTGCTACACTGCTCAGAGATTTCTTTGGGTCGTTCCACCGGTAATGTTACCTCTCTTAGTCTACAGACAATATAGTGGAGCTACAACATTGGGGACTGTGAACATTTAAGATGTGCCTCTTCTAGAAGAAGGGAGAAAGATTTAAAAGAGAAGACAGTCTCCCTCCGATCGTCATCCTCCTCTGGTTTCAATATGTTTCCGAAAAGTTCTGGGTGAATATATCACCCCAATATGAAAAGAGAAGAGAAGTTGGTTATTGCATTAAATATGGAACATAGTCACTCACCAATCAAGGTAGCTGCATGGACTTGTGTCAGCAATAACTGGCTTACTTAATTTTTAATTGGACATTACATATACATATACATATACATATACATATACATATGTCTCATTAACCTTAGTATAATCAAGAAAATGCAGAGTAGGTCAGAAACCACAGCTTTCTACCCTGTAGACATCATTTTCTTCTGTTACATGGCTATGATCACGCTCATCAGACTCTTCAAAACAACGCTGTGCTGAGGAGCAAAGTGAAACAGTATGGAGAGTGTTTCTAAAATCCAGAGTCACAACCCACTTTCAAGGGTCGGTTGGCTAGGAAGCTGAAAAACATCCTGAACAAACTACAGATGTGAGTTACACTCTGATATAGAGGACACCACAGTGTGAGGTATGTGTGTCTGATAACAGTAACCTTAGCACAAATGCAGAGTTAGATCTGCTGGAATAGGGTGAGCTGAGGAGTTTTCTGGGAGAGGTGAGCGAGGACGCCATCCCTTGTTAATTAACACAGCTGACAGGATGCCGAACACTCCCAGAGGGCACATTAGCCAATGCCTAAAGGTGCTGTAAGCACCAGACTTGGAGCTCCAAGACATGAGTCATTCTCACAAGAGTGAAAAATTTCAAGGGACCAAAGCATTTGCCAGGGAGAAGCTTAAGTGTGTGCTTAGCTTGTGCTCAGAATCACCATCACTAGCGAAAGAGCAGCCTGCCAGTCTTCCATTATTCACATTTTCCCTGCCTTTTATCAGCACACATGGATGTAGAGAGTGTTCACATAGCATCTGCTGGCCTCAGCTGAGGTGGGAACACCCTCTTACATCATAGGCGTCTACAGAATGTTCTTTTGAAGCCTGGGAAAGTTGCTAACAAAGTGCAGAAATGTGGTTAGAATTGAACCTTTATATTCCTGCTACAGTCGGTACTGCCTGGCGAGGCACGCAAGCATCTCAGAACGGGCCAAAGGGCAAAAAGCACTTTGTGAAGCCTGCATTGCCATTGATCTCAGGGAATGACACACAGGGTGTGTGTGTGTGTGTGTGTGTGTGTGTGTGTGTGTCTGTGTGTGTGTGTTGTGGTATGTGTGTGGTGTGTGTGATGTGTGTGTATGTGGTATGTGTGTGTTGT
>NW_021604565.1:31765873-31781246 GCF_004785775.1 Grammomys surdaster
CATATGTGTAAAACTTTCTGAGACAATCCTTAATTCAAACACTCTGTTACACAAACCTACTTTTCTACTAGAAGAAGAGTATATGTCTATGTGGCTTTTCTGTTCATTTAGGGTTATTTCAGTCCTAGATCCTAAGATGATTTAGAAATTTACATTCTGTATATATTAAAAATGTAAAACTTGAGTTTTCGGAGTGGCAGGATCAGAGTTTTAGCTCACTGACTTACAAATAGCAACTGAACTTGGACTTGGTAGCAATTACTTAGTAAATTCCATTCTCCCCAGAAATCTAGGTTAAAACAAAATGTAAGAGAAGAGGTTTCTCAAGTACAGTATAATCTTACAATCTATCTATCTATCTATCTATCTATCTATCTATCTATCTATCCATTCATTTATTTACCTGCCATTTTTACTAATGTATGCCATGACATAGAATGCTGCCTGATTTACAGTTAATGTACAGTAAGTATCTATTGAATGAATGATGTTTCATCAAAATTGTCATCATCATCACAATTATCACTCTTTTGTAGAGGCTGCTAACATTTATTTATCATTTGTAGATAGTAGAGAAAGGCTTTTTTCATTTTAAGGCATAATATTGTTCACCTGTCTGTAGGTGGCAAGCATATTATTAATCACATATTGCAATACACGTATGTATATGACCAAGAAACAAACATGTTGAGCACTGAAATGACAAAACTTCAAAGTCACGAACCAGGAGTAGGACCCACACAGTGTCCTAAATTCAGATAGCATTTGCAGAGAAATTTTGAATCCTTATGAGAAATTAAACCAGACCCTTTTTTTTCTAGCTAAAATAAACCAAAACCATATAGTATGAAGAAAGAAAAGGAAGAACTTTCAGATGTGTTCTTTAGTGCGTAGAGAATGAATGTGAAGCCAGATATTCAAATTCAAATATTCACCTAGGCTTCTGTACTACCCCATATGCACATAACTGAAGAGATGGAAAATAATGTTGCTTCTGAATAAGCTACTGGCCCATCTATGCAAGTGTTGCTTTAATGACAGCAGCAGAAACCCCACCTTGCCATGAGAAAGACACTACTGTTCCAAGTGCTGCCACCTGTGGATGGGGACAATGCTTTACTGGTAGCCCATCTCCCACGCATGAGACCCCAGGTCAGCAAGCATCAGGCAGAGCCTGTTCCTCACCATTGACCTTTCATGTCATAAAGACAGGAAGCTATTGAATAACAGGAGGCTATGAGCTGCTCTCCTTGTCTTGGGACCCTGTTGAGAACAGAGGGCTCACAGATTTCAGATAGGACTCCTCTACATTTGATCTGGGGAGCTGAAGTTCCCTCAGATATGCTGTATGAGCATCTGGAAAAAGCAACCGAGATTAGGTCAGAGGGTACTGTCCCAGTGTTTACGGTTTAATGACTTTGAGGAGTCCCAGACCAGCTCTAGAAGACTTTGGGGCAATAAAGATAATAAAGACAGAAGATATGCAAGATTCCAGAGAGCAATTATAAGTTGCAATCTGAGCAGCTTTATGAGTATCGGGGTCAGGTTTGGGGTATGAGGGATAAGAAGATCATCTTTTACACACTGAAAGGCTGTCCCCTGAGATCCCATTCTGTTCACTAATCCTCACACAGCTTTGTAATTTGGCTCTAATGACTTGTGGTTGTATGTGTTCATGTATGTTGACTGTTCAACTGGAGAGATTATGAGGCCTAGGCCAGATTAGCAAAAGTTTTGACATCAGATGTACTTATGTTTAAACCCAGCTTTGTCATTCATTCCAGAGAATGTGGCCTAAGGAAAGAGGGTGAGTTGAGATCCTCCTTTTAATCACTGGGTAACCTTGAACAAGGTGCATAAGATAAGCTACCCTCAGTTTCTTAAACTATGGGATAGTGCTGTCATATGGAGTCACAAACAAAGATAATGAGATTGACAAAAAGGAGAATCCCATTCAAATACTTAAAAAGAAATAACTATTAATGAGATCTTTGTGATTCTATTCTCTTGAAAAGCATATTTACTTGAAATATGGCATATATTTTTAAATGTTTCTTGTGGACATTATTGTTGATACAAGGCAATATTTTAATGCAAATAAGGAACAATAATTGGTAAAGTAAACTTCTGCTTCCTCTCCTCCTCATTACATTTTCAAATTCATTAAAGACTCTAAGTTGTGACCAATAAGTAATCACATCAAGGCACAGAGATGACAGGAGTCACTTAAAGGATATTTCATTAACAAAAACGTTGCTCCAAACTCTATGGATATATAGAAGCAGCACTGGAACATAAACTTTCTTTACCATAAATTCATTGAAATGTTTTATAAGTGCTTCATTTTTAATCCTATAGGCCCTCTATGCTATGCACAATCTGTAGAACTGGGAGTATTGGTGCAGGCATGTGACATCAGCAAAAATAATGGCTACTTTCGTCTTCATAATAAAAAGGATTCACAGGGGGAACTTTCTGCTAGCTAGTCACAAACAAAGTACAGATAGTGAATGAAAGGTGAGGAGGTAGTGTTTCCCAATTATTGCTGTAGATACAATTGACTTAAAGCCATATGAAATCAACTGGCATGTTAATGATCACACCAGTATTCCCTGATACAAGCTGCACCTAGAGTTACACAAAATTTTAATGTTCAACAAAGCCTGGGCTAGCCATCACTGAGTTAGAGTTAAAGTCCTCCTTCCCCAAGATGGGCATTATATGATTTCCTTCTGTTAGTTTTTTTTTTTTTTTTAATTAGAAATCTGAGCTGGAAGTTGAAGACCATGGGAGGCCAAATCTTCATATCGGAGCATATCAATGCTATTCTCTTCCTGTGACCTGTGCTCGTTTCTTTATCTCTTGAAGTTGCCTTGCTGTTTCCAGCCTCACCTAGGCTTTCCTACCAACAACCCTGGAGCCAACTAGGCAGGATCAGAATACAAAGCCTTTTAACAGCCCTGTCACTCTAATGGAACTTGGGGTTTCAAATGACTTTCAGTTGTGCCATCAGTTTTAATCATGTGCTTCTCTGATGTCAGTCTTCCAACTGCTAGTGGCTCCTGAGCTTCACCAACCTGCACAGTGTTCGTAGTGGAAAAGGAAATCACAGTGAGTTGACATGGAATCTTCTTTTGACTTGGACTTAGAAACTTACACTTTAGGTTAAAATATTACACGATGAACTGCCACACAAATGTCCAGGCTCTGTGAAATAATGTAAAGCTCTATGTAATAAGAGAAAATGATAAAAGGCAAGCTATATTAACTCGTGGCAATGGCTTTTCTATACAGAAAGCTCTAACTCCTATTCAGTTAATGCGGCAGCTTCCAAGAGCTCTGTCCCTATCCTCCCAGCTTCTAGAAGAACACAGCCTAGGTATGCATGGCTGAAAAGAACTTAGAAAAGACTCAGAGCTCACTTATTAGTCCCTCGTTACATTAATTTGTGAGCTGCATATCATGCAAGAGGCAGGAAGTTAATGACATACAACTCTTTATTATTCATTCTCAGATTTAAAATTATATTTGTAATAAAAAATCCCCAAAGGAGATCTCCACTTTTAATCCAAGATACAGACTTAACCCACAGTGCCAGAAAATCTTGGTTGGAACAGATAACACAAATGGAAAGGCGTTTATGAAACTCAATGCTGTGAAGCTACATCCTATAGAGTCAAGAACAAGGAGTACCTAAGGCAAGCTAACCTACTTTCTAGTAACTATCTCTTAGTCACCCATTGAGCAAGTCCTGTTTTCCTGGACAACAGCTGTCTGTATATTGTGTTCATCGTGGAAGAGGAAATCACAATGAGTTGACATGGAATCTTCTTTTGACTTGGACTAAAAAGAGAGCAACAAGTCTGCCATTGGTTAACCCTTTCTCCATGCCAACCCCAAACTTTCGGAAGCAGAAAGCAAATGGCAAAGTCTCTCCCCTGCAGTTTTCAGGGAGAGAGTGATATTCAAATGTTATGCTAATCCTTAATCGGTTACATATTTGGACTTTATATGCTGATGACTTTGTTTGATAAAGTTTGGGTTAAGCTTTAGATATAACAGAAGCAATCTAAGTACAATGTATCTAATCCATACATTTACAATGCATGCCTCAATTCACCTAACTCTGGCAATGTGTATGGGTACAAGAGCAGGAAAGATGATATTCCAGATACAAGGCGTTAATGTAGAACCTTCATATAGGACTTGAGTTTGTCTAGAATTGAGAACAAGCGGTACACAACATATATGCCACATCTGTACTTTATGGCTCTAAGTTTTCACTGAAAAATGTAAAAGAACCTTTCTATCTTCTAGGAACACCTGTGGGAGAAGATTATTAGTATTCAAAAAACACTATCTCATTTGAATGACTAATCTTTCCTAGGAAAATGTAAACATTAAGTTTATGAATGAGTCATTTTGCATAAGCTGGACGACAAAGAACAAAGGTTTAAAGTTTGGGTTCTTTTTAACCCAATTATTTTTGTAGAATGTAAAATATCATGCATAAATAGGTTCCTGGGCATGGATATTTGTTTTAGCTCATTCCACGGAAATACATCTTTCAATTCAAAATACTTGTATTCTCAGATCAAATATGTATTGACCATTCAAATATTTATTCTTTAAAAAAAAACTATTAAAAACGCATCACATCTAGATTTAACACCTCCAAAGGTACACTGCCTTATGCCTCTCTTCAGTGAGAAATCCCAGGCTAAGCCTTTGAAATCTACAATGGGCTGGGAAGCTGGTCTCCCCACTTCAAGGAAGCCCATCTACTGTTTGCTTTACACTAAGCAGACCTTGAATGAGTATATAAACTCTGGACTCTGGCTGGGGGGGGAGGAGGGGGAGCTTCCTGGCCAATCAGAGCCTCCAAATCTATTTCATCACACACCCCTCCCAGGGTGTGACATCAAATGCAATCCCAGTCCAGCCACGTGGGTTGAAGGAGTGTAGCCTTTCTGTGCAGCTGCTACAGAGACTCATTTGGCAGTAAAGGGTCCCAGGAGGTAGTGAAGTGAGCTGGGCGGGACAGGGCCTCCTGGGCTTCTACAAGTCCCAAGCCAGGACGCGGTTGCTGCAGCTGGCTTCCTAATGGCAAGGGTACCCGAGTCAGGATAGTGTGGCCAGGAGTTTGGGGGACTATCCAGAGCGTTGCTGGTGGAAACCCGCACCTACGACTACGTAATAAGACCTGAGTCTTAAACGCCTTCTTCCTCAGATACCGCCTATGCTTCCAGCCCTTCCTCCAAGTCTTAATGGTCCTTTCAGAGCTGTTTCCCCTGGGCTGCCTTTCTTAGGCCAGAGGAAGCCGCCTCTGTCGCCACTAAGTTCTCACCCTTATAACAGACCATCCTTTCAGACCCGCCCTCTGGTTCACCGGGACCGATTTCTAAGCCCTGGCTCACGCTGGGCGGGAACCACCGTGACGAATTCGGCCCAAGGTGTTGATTATGCCTTCTCTGGCTCTCCTCCCACCTCTTCCCAGGCTCCCAGGGCCCCTCGACCCCACATTGGGCAAGGGGCTAGAGACAAGAGTCCCCAAATCCCTCACACAACAGCGTCTCCAGCTGCAGCGGAGGAAAGACGCGCCAGCGTGCTCCGTGCCACGTCGGATTTGGCTCGGGACTGGGTGCAGCTGCGGGAGCGCAGCGCTGTCCCCGCGCACGCCCTGCCCATGGGCTGCGAGCCGGCCAGCCGGCGCAAGGAGGGATGCGCGCTCTCCTCTCTCCACCAGTGACGAATGCCACAGCCTGCGCGAGGGACCCCTTGCCTCAGAAAGGCTTTCGCAGAGTGGCTGTGCCCGGATGCTCGATGCCCGGACACTTTAATGGAGTTTGGAAACTGCAAAGGAGTGGAGGCCCTGGAAGGGGGGGAGTGGCTGAACCAGGATGGTAGCGAGAGGAGGTGGCGCAGGACTTTCCTTCGTGAGATCTCTTCCAGCTTAACGTAGTTGGAAGCCCGGACCGTTTAACCCTTTCAGTGTAAGCCAAAATTAAGCTTTTTTTGTTTATCCACCCCCCACTCCCACCCCCGGGCACAGAACTGTGTCAGGGTGTTCCTGCCCATATACTGGTTGGGGGGTGGGGGAGAAAGAAGGGAAGGATAGGAAGGTAAGGACAGCTGTGGGATGCATTTTCCTTACACAGTGGAAATCCTTGTTTTCTAACTCCGGAGCCCCTTTGACGCTCGGGAAGATGCCCAGTGGAAAAGTACACCTCGGGACAATCAGCCTTCCTTGGCCACGCAAGTTACCTGTGCGCCCAGAGAGGCAGCGGATTTCACCGGATGATAAAAACCCAGGGTATGCTGGAGACTTGATAGTGATTGCCAATATTCCCTCATGTGCAGTCTGTTGGGGGGGGGACTTCAGACCTCAAATATTTCTATAGAAACTAGGTATTTTTTTTTTTTTTAGCTCTGTTGATAATTTCTTCTCTACCCCCGATCTATCTAGGACATTCAAAGTTCACCCAAACGTGCCTGTATAACGTACCTTGTTCAGCTCCTGCTCATAGACTCGTCCTGCGCCTGTGTGGTCCCGGAGGGTCGCGGAAGGAAGTTTCCAAAATTGAGGTAATAAAAAAATCAGATGAATTTGAGACGACCGGCCAAAAAAAATAAGAAATTTAGAAACAACATTTAAAAACAAAAGGGGGGAGCCTTAAGTGCTTGGTTCTCCCCTCTTTGAGAAGAAATTGCACTAATATTCTCTCTTTTATTATTTCCGTTGCGTTGAAGTCTTCTAATTCTTTTTGTTAAATGTGCTTTAAAAATAAATTAACTTTTCCCCCTATTTTGCTATTTGCTCCAATCTCCTTCCCTCCGACAACGCAAAGTCTCTTTTTTCACATCAACCTAAAAGCCTGGTGAAGACTCAGCAGAGCCTAGCAAAAGCAGAATGAAGAAGTCTTTGGCTGGTTCAAGTCCCCGGTTCAATGGGCTGCTCGAAGCCAGGACTGGGTAATTCTTTCCAGACGCCTTGACTTCGCCTTCTTCGCTGTTGTTGCCTTTCTGCCTCCTCCAACTTAAGGGGGTCTTAACAAGTGAGCCGGTGGGTGTTTTAATAGGACGGAGGAGGGAGTGGGGGTGAGGGGAGTGGAGGAGGGAGGTGTAGACTGGGGAACCCGGAGGGGAGGGACTGGGCGGGATGGGAGGCGGGGAGGAGTGTGGGGGGAGAGAAATTGGCCATTCAAAACCCTCTCAGAGCTAGAGACCGCTTCTAAACTCCAATGAATTCAATTAACTTGATTGTTAACGTGTGCAGAGAAACGCAGCGCACAGATGCTGACCACCGCCTGATACCTCTCCTCCGGCAGTGACAGCGGAGCCGGGAGCCCTGCTCAGCAAATATTGCTGAAGTCTGTCTGCTTTACAAGGATTCCCTCAACTTGATGAACTCCCTGTTGCATATAAGTGATTTGTTTTAAGGCCAAACGGTTCTCTTAGGTTAAATCACTGTCCTGGGAGGGATACAGGCTGTGTGTGTGTGTGTGTGTGTGTGTGTGTGTGTGTGTGTACGCCCGCGCTATCTGGAGCCTCCCCAAACCGCCTAGGACGCTAAAAAGAGAGCGACGAGTCTGCCATTTGTTAACCCTTTCTCCCTGCCAACTCCAAACTTTCAAAGCAGAAGGCAAACGGCAACGTCTCTCCCCTGCAGTTTTCGCCGTGGGTGGGCTGAGCACTGAAATGAGGAAAAATTTTTAAATTTCTTTTGTTTCTTATGATTCCCAGACATGAAAACATGCAAAAGATTTTCGAAAGGAAGTGTATAATAATGGTAATGGCAATAAACCTGAGAGTGTACAGGAGCAGTCAGCGCATAAGACATCTGAAATTACTTCTGCTTCTTGAAAGCCTTTTATTTAGTGTTTTCAAAATACTATTTTAAAATTTCAATGACGCCAAGACTAGACAGTTGTTTTCTCGGTTATTTTTTCCCCAACCTAAGGGCATCCGCGCCCTTTTTTCCTTGATCCTTTCGGTCCCCGCCCCTGCCCCCACCCAAAGCAAAAGGTAAAAGGAAAAAGTCAATGAGATACAATGGACACTAGGTGGCGCTGTTTAGGAACGAATGAAAGCGGATTAACGCAGTCAGGCTAAAATTGAAATCTGGTAAAACCTTACTTGCCTTTTACTTCCTTTTCTGTTCTTCCCCACCCCTCCTCTCCTTTCTTTTATTTCCCTTTTACGTGCTCTTGATGTGGACTTCGTTTGAGTTCTACCGCAACTTGATTTCTGGGTTATGTGTTCAGGATAAGGCACGAATATAAATTTGGACAATAGTCAAAGTCAGGCAAAAACAGAAAAGTAGAATAAACCGCGAGTGAAGCTTGCAACGGATCGGGCAGCTGTGGAGTTGAGGGATGTGAATAGGGATGCAGAGTTTGACTGTAGCTCCAGGTTGTCAACCGATCCATTCAGCCCCAGATCTGGATCAGCAAAGCCAGTCTCCCCACCCCCACCCCTCACCTCCACACACTCAAAACACAGCCATTTCACCTCTGGGAGGCATCACTTGGGACTTCATGCCACCCTGGGGAGACTCACTTCCTCACCTCCCCCACAACTCTCTTGACTTTAGCCTTTGAACTCCAACTAAGGCGTTTAAACTGTTTCAAAGATTGCCTTAAATTTCAGAGCACAATTTCATCTCACTTAATCAGATCTGAGCTTCCTGATCTTTCAGGGCCTGGGAAGTAGTACATTTACTATTTTAAAGTATTACTCAATTTCTACACCCTGACTTATAATGTAAATTAACCTGAGTTGGGAGTAGGAAAATCGTGAGATGCCAAGTCTCTAACTGTAAACTCCCCAGTGGCCTCAGAGTTCCCATTTCTGTATCTCTAAATGCCTAAATGCCCACAAATAAAGTCACTCTAACAGTTGCTTAGTAGTGTTAAACATCCCTATGCTAACAGTTCAAGCAGCAGAACACCTAGTAAAACTGAGTTTCTTTATTAAAGAAAAACACGTTTGTTGTTTCTCCCTTGTAATTCATAACCCATAAAACAAAGTTGCATGTCTCCCACCTGTGGGAGAGTATAAACTGTGATTCTACATCTGTGCACTTCTGCTTTCCCCTTCCTCATAGAGGCGAGAGAGAAAATACTAGCACAGTTTAAAGCTAAAAGATAAAATTCCCTATAAGCAAAAAAGAGATCCACAATTTAAAAGTCCTTCCACTCAGATCACACCTTTGATATTTATTGTCTATGGGATTGGAAAAGGCACTTTAGTTTTCTGGAATTCAATTTTGTAATTGCTGGTGGAGAAAAAAAATCAAAGAAAAAGAACATTTATCCATTTATGTAATCTCTCTCTCTCTCTCTCTCTCTCTCTCTCTCTCTCTCTCTCTCTCTCTCCCTGTCTCTCTCCCCCCTTCTCTCCACCAGGAGTCTATAGCAAGAAGAAGACCGTGAATTCAAGCCAGCCTGGGTACTACCTGTCTTATAAATAAACAAAGCAAGCAAACCATCTTTTAAAATATTCGTATCACATGTTGATACTGAAATTTATTGGTTCACTGGATTATTCTGATATCCATATTATTAATACTACACTATTAAAAAAATCACACTCAATTAATCATTAGCATTACGTCCAAGCTCATCCACTACATATTTCAATACTGAAGCCTTTCATACCCATCTTGAGGATTGCTAATTCCCCACATGGGAATTTTCTCCTGGATGCTTAGTGTTTTGAGCAGCCGCAGCAGCAGCAGCAGCAGATGCTGTCAGTTGCTGACACTGTACAGGCAGGTTTGCTTTGTAGGAAAAAAATCATGAAGCTGAGCACTATCAGTACACAGCCACAATCCCAGCACTCAGACAAATGTGGCAGCAGGATCCCTAGTTAAAGGCCAACCTGGCCTACAGAGCGATGCCCTACCTTAATAGTTAAAAGAATCAATGAAAACAACGAACTGTTAGGAGATTCCTCATTGGAGTAGAAAATGATGTTCTGGGAGCTGCGTATCTGTTACAAAAGAAACACATGGAAGCGTTTCCACCTAGCAACCATGTCATTAAATGCACAGCAGAAGGCTTTTCCCTGTGCATCCCACATCTTCACATAGACTCTTAAAAACTGGTAAAGTCAAGGGTGAAAATTTGCTCAGCAGTTCTCACTGCTTCGTTCAGGGTTTTCTCAAATGAAACTGTCCTCTGCTCGTGAATATGTTTGGGGGTCAGTCACTTCAATGCAATGATGTTTTTTTCTTCCTGAAAGCCTGGCAGGTTACCCACTACTTTCTGTGTCAAGGCAACCAGGAGGAAGATTAATTTTATTTGCCGATAAGGATAAGATGTAGAGCTAGAGACAGAGATGACAGGATATGACGCATAGACATAGAGAATACTTACTGCTCCTTATGACAAAAGGACGCTGAGACTAAAACAAATATAAGGTAACTTTTGGCTTATTGCATGAAGCTTAACATGTTTTCTATGACATCAATGAAGCAGAGGGTAGAGTTCAAAGTGGGACCCAGAAGGCTTTGTCCAGCCTTAAAAATTAGCACATGTAAATCATATGTACAAAACAAATGACAAAAAAGAAATCTGGCATCCACCCATCCCCTCTGCACCTCCTTGTCCATCCCCCTCACTCTCTCTGCCCTTCCCACCACCCTCCGTTTCAGACACAGTAAAGCCAGCTTGCATCCCTGCATCACTCTCTGAGCAGACGTTTAAGATGCTAATAAGACAAAGGACATGACAAAGGACACGAAGAGTTGAGTGTAGCCCTAACGGAACAGGTAGAGCACATGCACCAAAAGCCCAAGTGCTGGAGCTGTATGTCATAAAAGCTTTGGTCCTTCCTGCAGCCCCTTTGAGCTGCTACCCTCACATCCTGCACCAGACAGCTTCCTCCCTCAGAACCAAGTTCTTGCTCAAATACTCTTGCTTTGCTTGGTAATGTCTACGTGTCTGCCCCATTCCCTGTTTGGCAACAGAAAAATTAGAACCACTCTGGGGGAAGCCCTCCTCTCTGAACCTTGTTATAAATCAGTGTCACTATCCTGGTGCAATGAGTAAGAATTAAAACACAGCACCTCTCTGGTCTACAGATGGCTACATTCTTAAATCAGCTTAAGCTCAGTAATAATGAGAAAGAATCAACTCTGAATTTATCAATTTTACCGTTGTTGTTATTTAGTTTCCAATTTGGTTGATACCAAGAGGTTTCAAAATCACATAGAAACCAGATTATCAAATTGCTCGTCTTGATAGCTCTTTAATTCAATCAGAACAATAACTGTAGAGGTTATTACTATATTAATGGCTGCCACTGGATTTGACTGGCTTCTGAGAGAGCTAAGCATCCATCACACCCAAGAAAGTAGAGTTAACTTATCAGAAAATGTCAAGGACCATGCTGCTTTACTGATACAGGTTCAGGAGGATTTTCTTTTCCTCATAGTCTTTGAAGAGGTCACTTTATATGCCAGAGCTACAGTTTGCAAGTCTTTGAGCATTTTAAATGAATATTATTTGAACTATTTTTTAAAAGGTGTTCAAAGTGAATGAGAAAGAAGAAAATCCAAAACCCACCATGCACCCTTTATGAACATCTATTATTGGTCTTATCCATAAATGAAGAAAAAACCTGTTCCAAGCTATTGTAAGACTCAGGCTGAATACCCCAAACTAGGTAATTTGAGTCAGTCGTGTTGACACACACTTACAGTCTGCAAAATTGTGCAGCTGAAGCTGGGAAAATCATGAGTTCAAGGCCAAGCAAGGCTTGATCTCATTTCAAAAGAGCAAACCAAATACACCATACCCCCACCCGCCCACCCATTCACACACACACAGGGTCAGGTAGGTATTCAAAGATAAGTAATGTGAAAAATTATAATTTGAGTAACAGTTACTTTCCAGGTTAAAGGGATCACCACATCACCACATGGACCATTTGTTTTAGTTTATTTTAATTTTTATTATTTACATTTATTTTGTGTTTTTGTGTTTTAGTGTTTTGTGCGTGTGCGTGTGCGTGTGCGTGTGCGTGTGTGTGTGTGTTTGATGCCCATGGAAGCCAGAAGAGGGTGTTAGTCACAGTTTTAATCTGTTATTTGGGCATTAAGCATTGAACCCACATACTCTGTAAGAGCAAAAAGTGATCTTAACTGTGCCATGTCTCCAACCTTGGGTCAATTATTTTAAATGGAAAAACGAATCTTTGTGTCTGGCATAGGATCTTGGCATGCTACTTTAATTACAGAGTAATTATATGAGAACTTAATTTTTATATTATTAGTTAATTTTCAAGACTGATCTCCCCCTTCACTTAAGTTTCTGATTAGAAGTTCCCTTGTGTAGCACAAATGACATCTTGTTCACTTGGGCATTTCAGATGCTGGCTACAGAAAAGGATAACAGTATCCTTAAGTGCTACTGTGTTAATCAAGAAGAATATGTTCTTAATAAGTGAACAAAAGCAGAAAGTGCTATTCAGGGATCCTGCAAGATAAGTAATTGTCTTTTGATATTTTAATTGCCTAAATCATAATGACAGAGGGGACAATTTTGGAATGTATATGTTTGATCATAAATAATAATATCTTGGCTGTAGAGATGGGTTAAATATCTACATCATAAGAATAATCTCCAATATCATAATATCACAGTTCACGCCACTGGGAGGGTATATTTCAAACTTTGTCATCACAGATGTCAAATGTCTAGGGGAAGGGAAGGTTGGTTGGCTTGATTTGACCGGTATGCCTTACTATAAAATATTAAACAATAGCTTTTATGAAATACATATTTACAGTCCTTTGTCAATATGTAATAAGAACTATAAGTAAAAAGAAATCAATAACTTTCCTTAGAAAAACTGTGGTTATGTCATCAGTTCATGAAACTTAGAAACTTCACATCTTTGGAATGAGTAAATTGTTAAACATGAACTCATTCTTACTTGAGGTTATATTGACTAAACTTGCTTGGTTAAAAAGACCTTTCTTCCTATTTGTTTGTTTGTTTGTTTTTAAATAAACTGATCCTGTTCCCAAAATAATGCCCATGGACTCAGAAATAAGCATGCGATTTCACAAGCTCCCTTCTGCCTTCCCAACCTGTTCACCAAAACCTTTAGAATCCCTTTCCAAGGGAAACATCAGTATCTCTTTGAAGAGCATTAAATTCTAAATCTTCCTAATTATTTAGAAGCTGTAGTATGTACTTAATAACTATTTGTAAGAGGGGGACATTTTTTCTCTGATGACATACACCCTTTTTCTTTTACTGTTTAGAAATCAATTTG
The DNA here is from genome assembly GCF_004785775.1 of Grammomys surdaster. Lineage (NCBI taxonomy): Eukaryota > Metazoa > Chordata > Mammalia > Rodentia > Muridae > Grammomys > Grammomys surdaster. The sequence continues at coordinate 31,779,161 of NW_021604565.1, forward strand.
GAAGGGAAAAAAATGTGAGGGGACTTTAGGTACCATGGGAGAATTCTGGGCCTGTTAGATTCTTTGAGAATTTATTAATGTCTCTTTACTCAGGTATTGACCTGATTTCACATCTTTAGAATAATGCAAAAGCCCAAGTTCCATCATGAGTTTTCAGGAAAAAAAAATCAAAACCTCAAAATTCAAGTGGCAAAAATTTTGGGAGACATGTCTGAACCTACACTGTAAAGTGAAATTTCCTCCCTTTAAGGAAGAAAGATGCCAGTTCCCACACCCAGTTACGGGAATTACCATTCTGACTGCACCTAAGGGCAGCTATTACTGCTGTCAATCCAACCACCCTTCAGAAGTGTCACTCCAAGCCTTAGTCACTTCCTAACTAACCATCAGGGTAACTTGAGAGTGAAAGCAAGAAATGGTGGCACTTTTCCAAACGCTTCTCTTCCTGAATTGTAGAAATGGTCTCTCCTGTAAAAAGTTCTTCCTCGCACCTTGAAAGTTCCTCAGATGTATCAGATCGCCACAGGTATGAGGGCCAAGGATGGATGTACATTTGGGTGTGGGGTTTTGTTCTCGGCCCATCTCTACCAAAACAGAACCTGCTGTTTGTTCACATAAAAACTGACAGATGTTTTCAGTAAGTACTTTAGGAAGTGCTGTCCATGTTAATGAAAAGCAGTTTTAAGAGTCAAAGGTTAAATATATATACATATACATATATATATTTCATATTGGTCAGAGGATGGCCTCCAGGATATATGCTAGACTCCTTTACAAAATGCAAATTATGTTCTCAGGTCTGCAGAATTCGTCAGAACCTTTAGTGGCTCCAGGAGACATGTTCAGAAAGTTTGGGAAGCCTCCAGGTAGTCCTTATGCACTCTGAAGCTTGGGATGTTAAGCTTCAGGTACATAGGAGGGGACAATGAGATGCCCTTTGTCTCCTACACATGGCTATTTGTAGTAACAGCTTTTGTCTTTGACACTGTTTAACCATCAAAAGAGTAACAATGTATTCTTTTTTTTCAAGATGCTACTTTGAGTTTTGAAGTACTGCCTGTTGATGGCTTTACCCTGGATACAGGTCTGTGTAATCAGTAGATTACTTGATAACATATTAATCCCTGAGACTTTTCGGAGAGCTGGAAGCCAGTGAAAAGGAAGAGCTCTAAACTCAACTGCCCCTTTTTGGCCTCTCTCCACTTGCTTTCTGCACAGTCTTGGGAAATTGCTTAATTCCCTAAGCCTCAGTTTCTTTATGTAAAATGGACGTGGAAGTGAAAGTTCACCTTCAAAGTTCATCATGGGACATAAGCAATGATGTTCTTTGAATGGTCTTAAAAGTATGAAATAAGTGTTAGCCATAATTGCTAGAGTTGTCGAAAACACTGTTAAAAATGACATCCCTAAGAATTTGCTCTTTGGTTACAGTGAGAATGTTCAGTCTTCTAGCTGAAAGTTAAAAAAAATCCAGTCGATGCTTCTTGAAGACTTAAAAGCTGCAAATCTGACTTTCAGTGCTGACACACATTCCCTTTAAAAGTATTAACTAAGCATCAGCAGCAAGTACCTAGTCCCTAAGGAGCTTGCTACAGTAAAAACCCACCAAGTCTCATTGAAAGTATGGGACACTCCATGTCGAAAGTTTAAAATGCTCACTTGAGACAGCTTACTGTGGCTAGAAAGTCTCCTCCAAATATACAAGGAAATTAATCAGCATTGAAACATACTAAAGAGGTGATAGGGTCAGAAAGCGCTGCTTACAGGGCAGGATGAGTGCCCTGTTGCACTAATCAGAATCAGAGAGTTTCTGATTCAGTCTGAGTTTTCTCTCTGTGGGTGCTTGGTTGTTCTTCTACCATGAGATAAAATAACAAGGAAACATTTGCCTGGACACATGGAGGAGTTCAAAGTTCCTATCTTCCAGAGTCATTTTTTTCTCTGAGTGCAAGAGTATTCAGGAATAAGACAGAGTCAGGGCTGTTAGCTTTATCTTGTCACAGCATGGCTAGGGGGAAAATAACGGGGGGGAGGGGGAGGGGGAGGGGAGGGGGAGCGGAAGTTCTACCAGAAAGAACCGGAGAGG
>NW_021604565.1:31781646-31799607 GCF_004785775.1 Grammomys surdaster
AGGGAGAGGGAGAGGGGGAGGGGGAGGGGGAGGGGGAGGGGAGAGGGAGAGGGAGAGGGAGAGGGAGAGGGAGAGGGAGAGAGATTGGAGATTGTTGGAGCAAATGCTTTTTACTCTGTTCCAAGGTTTGTTCTTTCTTCCCTTAACATTCAGTTTACTGCACATTGATGGACTGTGTCTCCTAGAATCTGCAACCACATCATGGCTTTAGGTTGGTTATATAAAAAGATACTAAGTGACCACTCATTTACTCATTAGTTTCTTTGGCCAATATTTATTAAATGCATATACTTTTAAAGCTTTGACTCGGGTATCCTAAGAGATACAGAAGGGAATGGCATACTACCACACAGCGTTAAAGAAATCCGGCTGTTAAGAATCTATTTTGCTAAAAGGCAGAAGAGGATATTTGAGGAAACAACACTTATCAGCAATAACTATGTGGAAGAGAAATAGGTAGCTCTATTAACTTTTGCTAAGTCTATCTAAATTATAGGAAACATTTTAACTAAACTAAGTTTCCTCTATCACTGTATTATAATATACAATTCTGCTGCAAGAGGCCAGGAAGATGCCTCAATGGGTGATAGTAGTTGCAGGTAAGGCTGACTTCCTGAGTTTAATCCACCGAATTTACACAGTAGAAAAGAAACAGCTCCAGCAAGTTGTCCTGAGCTTCAAAAAGGTGCTGAATGTGCATGCGCAAAATACACACACACACACACACACACACACACACATAGAAGGAGACAGAGACAGAGAGAGGGAGGGAGGGAGGGAGTGGGGGGGGGAGGGAGGGAGAGAGAGAGAGAGAGAGAGAGAGAGAGAGAGAGAGAGAGAGAGAGAGACAGAGGAGAGGGAGAGGGAGAGGGAGAGAGAGAGGCAGGCAGGCAGGCAGGCAGGAAGGCAGGCAAAGAAACAGAGAGACAGAAAGAGACACAGAAAGAGAATAAATCAGTGTTAAAAAGTTAAAATTTTAAAAATTCTGCTGAAAAAACTGACATTTTAGAGAGTAGCTGCATAAGCAGGAGGCCCTATTTTTACCAGAGGAGTCATAAAATTTGGAGAATATGTCCTCCATGGTTTCCTTTGTATTTTCAATACTCAGACCATGCTCTACACTTGGCAAGTGTTCTACTGCTGAGAGCTACCTCCATTCCTTTGGTTTTTTTAAGACCAGGTCTCACTATGTAGCCCAGGCTGGCTTCAAATCTACATACAACCCTCCACAAAACCCTTAAAGCTGTTAGGATTACCAACATGTAACACTCCCCTCTCCCCCCACAATCTATTTCTGCACTGACTCTAAAAGGTTAGAAAAGCAGTGCCCAAGGCTAATAATCACCCTTTCCTTCTGTCTGCTTAATGAGGTTGATGTTTGTTGAAAAACTTGTAAAACTTATTAAGGTAAGGGGGAAATGATCTATCTACTAAGTTCAGAGAGTTTACTAGTGACAGTTGTATCTAATTTATCTTTAACATATAATGTGCCATCTGATACACAGAATAGACTAGAACAGAATAAACAGTGCTGTGTTTTAAGCAGAAAATGTCCCCCAGAGGCTTTTCTGTTTAAATCCTTGCTTCTGAGTTGGAAGCATTGTTTGGGAAGGTTACAGAACCTTTAGGAGGTGAGGCTTTGCTGGAGGAAGTACATCTCTAGGGTTGGGCCTTGAGGCTCTGTAACCTGTCCCCATTTCCTTTTTCTTTCCTTGACACCTGACCAACAGAACAGCTCCATGTTGATTCGGCCATGTGAGGCTAACTACCACCCTAGAGGCAGTGTGACCTCAGGGAATGGAGCTGATAAATGAGGCAGACTGAAGTTTCATCCAATAGGCAACTTTATTCAGAGCATCAGACAATTTGTACTCTGAGGGTTAAGAGGAGTTGCATGAATAAAATGTGTAATTCCAAGGGCAAGCCACATGTGGTGGGCAAGTCAAGTTTTTCCATAAAAGTTTATAAATAATAATGGCAAGTTTTTTTTTTTTTTGGTTTTTTTTCGAGACAGGGTTTCTCTGTATAGCCCTGGCTGTCCTGGAACTCACTCTGTAGACCAGGCTGGCCTCGAACTCAGAAATCCGCCTGCCTCTGCCTCCCAAGTGCTGGGATTAAAGGCGTGCGCCACCACCGCCCGGCAATAATGGCAAGTTTTAATGAATAATCTGAAGAGAACTCACTCCTGTCTGCCTCTAGGAGTGTCACCAAATCATAATCCAAGAACAATTTGTATTTTTTTAAGAAATTGAGGTCACAAGATTCTTGTCTTGATTTCTTGGAGTTTTCTCATGAGCACTCAGAATTCTCCTCACATGAGTCCATTCCTGGACCATTTTTCAACAGGAGGCATCTGGAAATGAGAGGCAAAAAAAAAAATTTTTTTTTCTCCTTTAAGTTTTTTAAACATTAGAACCAATCCCCAACAATAGATAGGTAGAGATAGATAGATAGATAGATAGATAGATAGATAGATAGACAGATAGGTAGATAGACAGATAGGTAGATGATAGATAGACAGATAGTTGATAGACAAATAATAGATTTATAGATAGATGATAAATTACAGTCAGACAAACAGAAGTAAGATGAATAGACTACACAGAGATTTTAATAGTGTGATACAAAACATACTTTGACAATCACTGTTCCATATTTTGATAGATGAAATTTGTGATCTCCACATCCTACAATGGCTAACCCTATTAAGTTTTGATTAGTCTTCCAGTTTTCAAAGGGAAAAGAAAGCTAAGGAGCTAAATAAGAAAATATACATGTTAAGAACAGAATGGAAGTTAGATCATGATAAGAAGCATGTACCAGATGAAAGTCAGGGCTGCAATTTAAAATACGTTGTTCTGCTTTGCCCCACTTTTGTAACTGCTATATGGTAGGTACTTCTTTGTGTGGTATGTATGTATGTATGTATGTATGTATGTATGTGTATGTATTTGTGTGTATATACACATTGAAATCTTCAAGTGACCAATAGCCTTTTCCTTCTCATAGTCAAATACATATGGAAAACAGTAACGATGTATAGTGTTACCAGATTCACAGAGCAGGGACCTGACCTTGTGGGGATGTTATCAGACCAGTCTCTGCCAATTAAAATCATGGAGTGATTATGAAGCAAGGAAATATGTATTGTTCAATATTATCACCAGAAATAAACAAGGGGCTAGCATCTTAAGCCCTGGTCTCTGGACACCAGTGTGACCATTAGGTATATGTGTGGAAGAACTAAGGATGAAAGCAAGGAAGAGGTTTGCATAGTTGCATTCTCCAGCAGTTCTAATGGAGCTGTGGTTTGCTATCCTTGTCTCAGATCTGTCTGTAGGAGGACAGATGCTCCAGAGAAAGTTTGATTGCTTGAGGGGACAATTTCCTTCTCATCATAAGTTGATTACTGCCTTGTAGGGACTTGTCATAATGACTCCTGCCTGGGTGAGGACATCCTGAGTTCTCATCATGGCTTCATATGCCCTCAAGACTTGTTGTTTTGTAAAGCTTGGGGAAAAAAATCACTCTTATCTTCAATCTGGGGGATGAGACAGCATAGAAAGATTCAGATTAATATACCAGTATTACAGAATTTCAGACAGTTCTTAGATGAATAAACAAGATGTGTGCAACTGAGTAGACACTTGACTCAGAGTTTAAGATGGCGAAGGAGATGGCTGTAGATCCAACAGTCTTGGCTTTGAGCAAAGAATCCTTTAGATTGCAATAGGATGGTAAGAATACTTACATTAGTCTGAATTCATAGTTGCGTATTTTAAATTTGTGGTTTTCTCTTTTACATCTTTTCTCAGTTCTAATAAAAGTATTCAGCACTGTGAAATCCCTTCAGCAGTATTGTAGAAACAGTCCATACACTTTCGATCCTGTGTGTCTGTGCTCACTCAGTACACACCACTTTGAAGCTTTCTCATTGTCCATGGTTTATTTAGAAATACATAGTTCTTTTCTCCATCTTTCCATTATCAATTTTTTAAGTTTATTGCACCATGGCCAGAGAATACAGTATATGTCATTTTAATTAATTATATTTGGAAGGTTTTGCTTTATGGCCCATGATATTCTCTACCTTGTGTTCTGTGGGTCCTAGGATAGAAATATTCATTTTAATTGTTAATGATCTTGTCCTGTTATTTTACTGACTTTCTAGTTTCTGACACAACAGTTTGAAAAAATAAAGTTTTAAAGCTTCCAGTTATAGCTTTGAACTGGCCTTTCTATTTTCTGCTCTAATAACTGTTAGACGTCCATGCGCAGCTTAGAACAGACCACACCAGATCAAACAATTTGAGGGGGGTGTTATTCAGGAGATAGGGCAAAGGTGGTGGGGGGAGAAATAGAAGAACAAGATGTAGGAAGAGAGGAAGAAGAGAGAGGAAGAAGAGAAGTAGAGACTGGCCATGATCACATGGAGAGAGGGAGCCGGGAAGGTGGGAGGGATGAGGGGACAGAGAGAAGCTAGAGGCAAGAGATCAAGAGAGAGAAGAGGGGGTAAGCAGCCCCTTTTATAGTGGGCGAGCCCTACCTGGCTGTTGCCAGGTAACTGTGGAGGTGGAGTTTAGACAGAATACTAACAATAACTGTCTTCACAGTTCTGTGGATTGCTGCAAAGTTTTTGGACTATTGTATTTTCTAAATAGATCATGAGGTTATAACTATACAATTTACCTCTCAGTATTTAGTAATATTTCTTTTTCTACATAAGGTGATATTAATATAAGCACTCTTGTTTTTACGAATAGAATGTTTTTTCTTTAATGCTTATTTTGATTGTTGTTATGTGTAAAAGTTAAGTGTGTGTGTGTGTGTGTGTGTGTGTGTGCATGTGGAGATCAGAAGACTGATTTATCAACTTGGTTCCCTCCTTCAATTTCTACATAGATCTGAGAAATGAAACTCAGCTTTCCATTTTATTGTGAGGAGAATTTTGCTGTTTTATATGCATCATATAAATGGAATTCTATTTACATAGATAGATAGATGATAGATAGATAGATAGATAGATAGATAGATAGATAGATAGATAGAGATAGAGATAATATAGATACAGAGATACAGGTACAATTCAATATTTTGTTGTGCTAATTTATATTTATCTGATGATCTGCGACATAATGAAGTTTATATTTATAGCTAATGCATTTTAGTCCTTTATATACTTCAGAAATTCATCACTTATGTGTATGGCTTTCAAACATGACTCTCACTCAGCTAGGTGTACTTTTCATATGTGAAGTGTTTTCTTTGTTGCGTAGAAGCTTTTTAACTGGAGATCATCTCATATGTTCATTTTGGGTAGTTACTGTTTACAACTGTTGTAGGGTCCGATGAGGACACTCTATTACGGTTTCTTTTTTTTTTGTACTATGTCATGTCCTACATTTAAATCTTCAATCATGTTTTTAATTGGTTTTTACATGTAATGTGAGTCTAATTCTGTTTGTGTGTGTGTGTGTGTGTGTGTGTGTGAACACCAAGGTTTCCCTAGAAAGTTTGTTGGAAGTATTCTCTTCTCATTGTGAATTGTAAATGGTATTTACTTTCTATTTAATAATTTTATTAGTTATTAATATGACAGGGCCAGTACCCCCACTCCAATAACCTAGACAGAGTCCTATAGAATTTTTAATCAGCTTTACCACAATTACTGGGCAAATTACACCTAATCTATTTTTTTAAACACTAGACTGTTAATTCTCCAGTTGTGATCCCGGGTACTTGCTGTTTTGAGTCTGTTCTGAGTTATTTCTGCTCGATTAGCCTGTCCTCAGGATCCACCTCTCCTGGCCTTGTATACATGATTCAGCAGGCATCACAGAGACTTCCTCCACTCCTCTTCTGCTTTCTCCTCCTCCACCCTGCTGGTCTCTACCAGTGGAAACCCTTCCCTGGTAACTGAAACTTGGCCTAATTCTATTCTCTCAAGTAATTCTGTAGCCACTTTTTTTTTTCAATGACAAATGACCACATTTATTTAAAATCAAAAAGTAATTTAACTCAGGATCAAGTAGACTAAACATAAGATCTAGGGTTTGGTCTTAAGTCTCTTGTCAGGGTTGGCTTCTGGGCAGGTTCTGAAACTGTTTTACCATACTGCTCGCTGGACTCCAGAAAGTAGCCCATGGTCAGCTAAGTGGCGGAAGACAATGCGACTAAGTCTCCAGCGACGCTTAACACCACGTGGGCGAGATGTCATAACACACCGATTTCTGATTCTAACAGGACAAGTATCCCGTGGAAGGGCAGCAATTTCATCACCAGTCATTTCCTGAAGGTCTTTCGGCAAAATGGTATTCTTTCTGAGTGAATTGATCCGGAGCCTCTCATCTGTAGCCACTTTTATTTAACCAAAAACTTTAAATTTAGGAGCAAGGTTTACACAACAAAGACTGTTTTATGTAGGAATTTGCTTGTCTAAAGGAAGGGAAGCAACTGGATCTTGTGGTAAAGAATTTAGCATTTCAATACACAGCCACACCGGACCAATCCCCATCAGTGAATTCTTGGTAGTCTCAAAACAGCCAAGTATTTGCATACAGTTTTGCTTCTGGCCTTTATACAGTTGTTCTGTTGATCTGTCTTTATGGTAGGAACAGTGGAGTTTTCTAATATATTTCTAATATATTTTGAAATCAGATATTAATGCTTTCAGTTTTGTACTTTGATTCAAGACTGATTTTCTGGGTTTTGTCCACATGAGCCTTAAGAGTCCTTTACAGGACAAATACATAGGGATGTTTCGTAGTGGTAGAGTACAAGTGTATCATTTCCAGAGCTTGCATTCAATCTGAAGCTTCCCCTAATCCCACCCCTGCAAAAGACAAACAAGCAAAACAAGAACAAGAGCAAAAAAAAATGTGTGAGAGAGATGTTTTCCCCCTGAAAATAATGTCACATTAATATGATAGAGAACATATTCAATCTATAGAACATTTGAGGTAGTATAGACATCTTACATGTAGTAACTCTTCAGTGTAAGAACAAGGGTATAAGGTTTGTCACCCTTGAGTAGGATAACTGATGGTCTGTTCTTCCTTATCACTTACTATGTTAAGATGGCTTCCTCTGCCCTTCATTGATCAAGACACTTTATTGTGTATGAGTGATGTTTGGTCAAGCACCATCTGTACCCGTATAAAGAGATGATCATGTGATTTTTATCTACTAATTTGCTGAGGTAATGCACCATACTGTATTAAGCTACATTTACATTCCCGGAATGAAATTTATTTGGTCATGTCATATGATCCCTTTATCCTGTTATTGTTTTTTGTTTATTAATTTTGCAGAGGAGTTTTGTGTTTGTATTCACCAGGGATCCTGCTCTGTAGTTCTCTTTTATGTGGGCTAGCTTTAGTATCAGAGAAATGCTTCATAATCTGCATTTGAAAGTATTCCCTTCTTTTCCATCTATTGGAAGCATTTAAGGATAGGCATTGAATAACTTTGTGCTGAAACTCATTTGTTTCAGATCTGACAAGTTTCTTTCCTTCTTGACTTTGGGTTTATTGATTCAAACTACATGCTAATTGTAATTTTATTAAAATTTTGTACTTCTCCATTGTTTACTTGCTGGTTTATATGTTTCTAATAATGTATCCATTTTTAGATTGTTTATTGATTTATAACTTCATCAGAGTCTTCTGTGATCTTTTTATTTTTGTTGGGGCAGTAATAAATTCTCATATTTCACTTCTGATTTTGATTACTCAATCGTCTTTGTTTTCTTAGTCTAGCTAAATGGCAGTTTTTGATATCTTTTCAAAAAGCCATCTCTCAGCTGTAGTGATTTTTAACAATTTGTATTTTTTATTCGCTGCTTAATCTTTGTAAAGTCTTTCTGCTAATTTTGATATTTCCCAAGTGGTAAAGCTTTTCCTTGAGGTATAGCTAGGTTACGTATATTTTAAAAGATAGAAATTCTCATGTAAGTAGCCTGTTGTTCACGCATGTATTACATGGCATATACATATACGGGAAATTTTCAGGTTCAATCTATTGTGATCACACACAAAATCTGGCATTATTCTAGTCTTAAATTTGGTGAGGTTCATTGTATGACTTACACAGCACATAATATATCCTGGGAAAAGATTTGTGTGAACTTGAAGGATGTATTGTGTGATACAGCTGGGTAGAATGGTCTCCAAATGTCTGTGTTAGGTTTTGGTCTACAGTTTTATTCAGATCTTCTAATCTTCTATCCCCTCTTATTTCTTTTCCTTCTCTCTTTCCCTCTTTTCTACTAAGTATTCTAGTCTGGAGTACACCTTGTGATCCTCCTCCCTAAACCTCTCTAGTTCTGGAATATTAAGAGTATGTTGCTACTTCCAGTGCTATGATGTATGAATTGGTCTTCAATGAAAATTAGTATTGAATGCACAGTATCTGAATTTCTCAGTCGTGACACAAATGTTCCATTTCTTTGCCTAGGCTTTCTATTTTCTCCTTTGTGATTTTTCCTAATTACTTATTTGTAGACTACCTTAAAATAGTAGAAACAATGTTATAATACTATTTTAAAGTCATTTTGAGAGCATTCAGCATATATGCTCCCTCCATTGGTGTTAATAGTCACAATTTTATTTTCATTTATTTGCAGCTCTTCCTTGTGGTCTGATGAGTAAATTTGATGTAATATGTCAAGAGACTATGTATTTCCTTTACATCTTGATACAATCTTCCTCTGACATCACTGTGGAGAGAGAAAAGTTTCATAGCTCATCTTAGGCAAATGAGGGTAGAACTGGGTTTTCCACTTGATACCTTAGAAGGGATCTCGTAATTATTAACTGATAAAGCTGGGATTTGTGTTGGCCTCCAGCCATGTGATCCTGTCTGGGAAGGGGTGGTGTGACTTGGCTCTTGGTGTATCCTCATTGACAGGAGAAATGTACAGTCTCTGGCTCACTGAGACAATAGTAAAGCCCTGTGCTATACTGGCTCCCTTAGGTATCGTTCCAACACAGAGCTGGGGTAGTGTCTTGTTACTGCCAGATAGAGCAGTGGCTCTTGGGTCCCTAAATCTCTTCCATTGCCACCTTAGGCAATGAGGTGTCATTACCACCAGGCAGGTAGTACTGCTTTCCTGCTAAGTCTTTGGCAGCACGCTGACAGAGGATGTTAGAGTTGTAACACCTTCTAGACTAGCATCTAAAATCTAGAGCCCTATGAAGGGGTAAATCTAGCTCCCCTCTGGGCTTTTGCTAGCACAAATGGAGGGATGGCACAGTTATTTCTGTGTGTCTGGAAACTTTACTGAGTGTTTTCTCTCTTGCTAGCTGCTCTTTTCTTGATATTCTGGCCAAAGAAATGAGGCTCTAGTAGAGATTTTTGTTGTCTGAATTAATGGGTCTTTCTAAGTTATCAATTTGTTTTGTACAGTGTGAATTACAAAGCATATATATATACTTATATTCCTAGAAGAATCACAAAAAACTCACTCCTGTGTCATTCCTTATATCCCAGAACCTCTAAATAGACAGCTTGATGCTTGTCTTACGTGATTTCCAAGGACTTTAATTGAGCACAGAGAGAACTGTAGAAAAGCATGCATATTTTATTTTCTCCAGAAACCGATGTTTGCTTTAAGTTTTAAACTTTACTGAGATTTATTTACTATCTGAAGTGTATGGATATTTTACATGGATCTATGTCTGTGCACTAGGTGAATGCCTGGTGCCCACGGATGTCAGAAGTGCTCATCAAATCCCCCAGAACCAGATTGATATGTGGTTGTAAGCCACCGTGGGGATACTGAGAATTGAAACTGGGTCTTCTGCAAGAGCAGTCAGTGCTGTTGACTGCTGAGCCATCTCTCCAGCCTGGGTTTATTCTATTTCTCAGAACTATTAAAACTCACACCTTTAGGAAACTCTTCATAAATCCACAAAATTAATGTGTAGGGGAATTAATAGATCTGTATAAACTAAGGATCATTTATGCTACCTAATTAGAATGAGAAACTTAAACTTTGAAAGCTTCTGTACTGGGATGGAATTTTAAGCGTTTTCTAAGTTCTCATACTTTAAAGAAAGTCAAACAAGGCATGGCATAAGTGACTTTATAATGACATGGCTTCTAAAAGAAAAATGTCACTAGTCAACACACTTCTGCCTTCTGTATATTAGTGCCAAAGCTGTTTAGCCAACTACTTAAAATTTACTCTGTGTGTGTGTGTGTGCACATGTTTGTGTGTATGTTTGTGTGTATGTGTGTGTATAAATGTTTATATATATGTATATATATATATATATATATTATGATATTTCTCAGTATTTTTATGATGCTTTTAAATATTGAGTTGGAAGAAAAGACAATCACAGGCTACATGCTGCAAGAATTTTATTTCCCGCTTAGAATTAGTTAATCTAGAAAGCTTCATCTGTCCTTGAAAAGTTTTGCTTTTCCTGCAGTAAGAACTAAATTACAGTAAATGAACTGTAAGTGGGTTTGACAGACAACTAAGAAAATTCTATCCGAATTGTGATTTTTAGTCTAATATTAGTGCTTTTGCAAATTACCTTGGAAATACACATTTTGTGAGAAATTGTCTTTATTTTACATGCAGTCACACACATCTTTCTCACACTTACATATGGATACACTTTGTAAAACTAAGTCTGTCCTTGCACCTGCACTCCTGGGTAGGATTAGCTTGACATGCAAAGCCATATAATAGAGATATTAATGTTCTATTGTCTTTGGACAGCAGAACAGATGCTGTCTAAAACACCTGACTGCTTTCCAAATTTCAAGGATGAATAACAACTTTTCACAGTCGAGTGTCAAAACAAATTAAAAACAAACAAACAAGGAAAAAAATAAACCAAGCAGGAATCCATCCATCTTTCTTCTGAAATGGCTTTAGGAATAAAAAGGAAGACAAGTTAAAAATTTGATCTCTCCCAGAAAACTAGATTGGATTGTATTTATTGAGTCTCAAATCTTGTACAGCCTCATATAATGGCAAAAGAAGATTTTTTTTTGATATATAATTTGTTAAAGAGTTGTGTAAAAAACAGAAAACAAATTGTGGATAAACACTTCTGGGTTGTGTTTTGTTTTTCTTTGTATTCTTCACTAGCTCAGTTAATTTTAAGTATTGAATATAGTTACTAGTATATGACTGAAAGAGATAAAGACCTAATAGTTTTGAGTACTTCAGTGATGTCAGGAAGCAGTTTTTCAACATTCTCATGGAGAAAGTGAATGTTTCCAAATATGTTAGACAATCTTTATTTTCTTAATGTCGAGATGATATACTTGTGAATATTGTACCTACAATCACTGTGTCTACATGTGAATCGGACAAAGTTCTAGATTCTACATCTGACAAACCAACTGGAGAGCCCTCTTCACTGGCAACTATTTCACTGAGAACAATGTAACTCTTGAACCTTTGGTTTGCATTTCTGCTACATGATGCTATAATACTGACCTCTAATCCCTTAATCAAAAGTTTGGAGAGCAGATGGATTAATTTGTAATATAGAAAAGTGAAGTATTTTTATTTATAAAACTTTATTGAGGAAGTTGTTTAATGTAATTTAGATACACATCAAACCAGTTAGGCCCTATTCGTGTACCCTGAACAGTGGACAAAATGGATACCAACTGTCCTTGCTATCAGCAAGTTTACAGCTCCATAATAATGCAGATGACTACTGTGAATTAAGCTTCACTTTAGAGTTATAAAATGCTGTGGATTCTCAGAGGCAAAAAAAAAAATTGATCTTCGAGATTGTGTAACTCAGAAGCCACTTATAAGGGGAATGATATGCTGACCTGTTCTTCAATGCTGCAGTTTTCACAAATTCTTTTTATTAATTTTGTTTCTTCTTAGTCTATATTGTTATATTCTCTCACTTTAGTGAAAAAAAAGAAAAGAAAAAAAACTTATAGTGTTATCTCTTTATCATCAAAAAGTCCAACCCACTTGTCAGCAAAGAGCAGATTGGGATATTAGTCCCGAAAGCCTGCAAATGCAGCTTGTTAAACTTAATGTTCCTAATAACTCTGCTTATATGCTTTAGGCCTTTGAAGATACCTTCATTAAGGTACAATTTTTTACACCACGCACTCACATAGGTAAAGTGTCTTCTTCATTGACAGTGTGTAAATTGGTAGATATGCATAATTGTCACCAAAATTCAATTATAAATCATTTCTATTATCCTGAAAAAGGGTTTGAGAATTCCAAATGCCCAGAAATCAATGCAGTACAAGCATTGCTTGTTACCTAGTAATCTAAAAATATTATTAACATAAATGGATTTGAGGCAACATTCCAATAATAAACCTGCTAATACCTCTATAGTGTGTCAGATCAATGTTTGTTTTAAATAGATAAAGTCTATGAATAAATATAATGCCTCAAATCAAGCCAAATTTTAACTCCCGAAGGATCTTATATCAATAAACCCAGTAAATGAATAACTAGTTCCAGGTTTCAGTTTTAGAATTGACAAGAAGGTACTAATCTGACATAGTCGCCTTCAAGGATCACTGGGAGAGTCAAGGGTAAAGTGCTTAGCATTGTACAGGTATACAGCACATCTCTCCATGAATGTGTATGGTGCTAGGCTTTAGTGCTTGTGATGGAATTTATAAAGCTCTCTCTATATAGTAAGAAGACTTGGCTCCAGAAACCCTGACTATTAAACTGGCTTGAGATATTGTGGTGAAATGGGAGGTAATAGTTAATATACCTTAAGTGTCAAACACTGCATCTCGCATTTTGCTCATTATTATTCATTATTAATAATTCTGATAATTAATATTCATTAATTTATTAATTTATTTTTTGTATGAAATATATGCTGCAGATGGGAATTATGGCTTTCACTACATAGATCAAAGCTTATTAACCTTTCTCCATTCAAGGTCCCTTTTCACCAGAGACATTTTATCAACTCTAGGTACATAGCTCAAGCATTTTCTGATAACAACCATAAAACTTTTTATTTAAAAATAATTATTTAATATACATAAATCATCATTTATTAAAGACTAAAACAAATGTGCATAAAATAAGATTGTTGTTTTTATTTTTTACATAATTAACTAAATTTTCCCTGAATATGTGTATTTAATATGACAATACATAAAGATGCTTAATAGTTTTCAGAGTTGATCAATATTTTATTTTATATTCCTATTGGCTTACAGACAATTCCACTAGGCATCTCTCAGGAACTAAAACACCTTACATCATCATCTGCAGCCAGGCATGACAATGTACAAGACTGCTTGCTGCCCCACTCTCTCTCTCTTCTCCTACTCTCTCTCTTCTCTGTTCTTACTAATTCCTAACCTGTCTCTTCCTCTCTTCCTTTCTTCCTCTCTTCCTTCCTTCCCTCTTCCTCCCTCCCTCCCTCCCTCCCTCCCTCCCCCCCTCCCTCCCTCCCTCCCTCCCTCTTTCTTTCTTTCTTTCTTTCTTTCTTTCTTTCTTTCTTTCTTCCTCTTTTCCTCCCTTCCTCTCGCTCTTCCTGTCCTTCTCTTCACCTTTTCTCTGGCTCCACCCCTTTCCACGTCCCCACTCCCTCCTTCCCCTCATAATAAATCTTCTTTATACTAGGCCTATCCTATGGTGTGATTCCGCAGGGGAACATCTTGGCAATGTCCAATAAGTTACTTTCTCCCTCCTCATTAAATGGCAATATAAAACGTAACAGTCTTCAATGTTGTTTTACATAAATATGTTATGCAAATGACAAAAGCATATTCAGGACCATTTCAGAAATAGTTAGAAATTATCTCCTGATACTGATCCAAAATTATTTTAATTTTTTAGAATGTAAGTCAAGCCAGAAATTGAAAACAAAAGATTTAAAAACAAACAGAATACAAGGCAAAGATACACAAATTTGATGACAACACTTTGTGACAGTTAGCTTTAACTGTCAATTTAGCATAATCTGGAATGTTCTGAAAAGTGAAGGACTATCTATATTATGTTGGCCTGAAAGCATGTCTGTGTAGGATTATCTGGCTTGCCTTAATTGATGTGGGGATATATTATACCCTAAAGGTGGGTAATACCATCCTGTAAATTGGTGTATACCAAGTCAAAAGTGAACTTATGTGAACATGTACATATCTGTTCTTTCTCTTCTCTTGATTATGGAAGCAACTAGCAGCTTCAGCCTCCTTTAACCTTGACTTCTCCACAATCATGGACTGGAACCAGGAATTGTGGCTAACTATATTATGTTTTCTCCATTAAAGTTGCTTTACTCAGGTTTTAGTTTTGTGTTTAGTTTTGCTGTTGTTTATTTACTTTTGTTTTTGTTTTGTATCATGGCTATGAAAATAAGACACAGAATGCCTGTGCTAGGGAACTATTGGTTCTTTGTTTTCCACAATTAAACAATCATACTACTTTAAGATCAGAGAAGTTGTATATATAGTGAAAACATTGCAATTGCCAGCCCACAGTAGCATAGTGCAGAAATTAGAATGTCCTAATAGCACTCACTGACAGTGAATAGGGTAACAGAATGTGCATTGATTGCAGCAGTCTCATGCCTTCAGAACTAAGGCTGCATTGGCATCATGCAAGAATGAGGAAACTGGGCATTTGCCTCACTCGATATGATGCCTACCAAGCAAGCATGGAGAGCTGATTTCAGATTCCCATCACTTGACAGAATAAAAGCCAAGTACTTAAAGAGCAAGGGATATAAAATTCAGGAATGGCAATGTATGCCTATGATTCCAAGTCTGGGGAGAGAGAGACAGCATCTCTGGGGCTGCCTGGGTAGTGAATTTCTGAGTTCCAGATTCAGTGGGAGACTCTGTCTCAAAAACTACAGTGGAAGAAACTGAGGAAAGGCACTCAATCCAGTGTCTGGCCTCCACAAGCATGTTCATACACATGAAACACACACACACACACACACACACACACACAGAGAGAGCATGATCTAGATCTTAAACAGCTTACTTAGTACCACAAAAACAGTAAAAGATCTAAACTTAAGTGCTAGCTACTGAAAAACTTGTTTAAACCTGGAAAACAGCTTCTAGTGAGGCTATGCATGTCAATATGGTAAAACAGCATGGCCCAAGTTTCATATCTAGAGAAGTAAAAAGTTTTTTGATCTGTAATGATTTTACAGTTTTAATTACAGGAGACACAAGGGTAGGTAGAGCTATGAGTGGGAGCTGTTGTAGAGGAATCAGAGAGAATACAAGTGGACAACAGAAGAAAACAACATAATAGACAACAATGAAAATATTGAGAACATGGTGTTTACTCAGGATGTACGGGCCAGACAGAAAAGAAAATACATAGCCAGTTGTTTGAACTGTTTCCTAAAGGATAGATGAAAGTTGCTCTTCAGACATAAAGGGAGCTGGGTCAGTGACAATCAGTTTTCAAACACTACTGCAGGACAACAGACTCAGACAAATGTCTCAGTGACAGCTTGCAGACACTTGAAATCCAAAGTTGAAGTTCCTGAGATTAGTCTAAGGCTATAAATTGCATAGGAAGTCTTTAGTCTTTAGCTGCCAAAATTAGTGTATGTCTTAGCTACACTGTAGATCTATATTTCCTTTTAGTGACCAATATCCTCTTTCATTTCTTCTACATAAAATAAATGAGAACACATACATACACACACACACAGAGAGAGACTTGTATTTTACCAATAAAGTAGAACAACAAGGAAGAAAAAATTACATACGTGTACATCCATATGTTTGCATGTGCACATGCCCCTCCAACACAGTTTTGCCCAACTGTAGCCTATTTGCCATATTATTGTATATTTCAAGAAATGAAACAGAAAATATGCTCCCAATAAGAGATAAAGAGAGTGAATAGCTAAATCAGCAAGGATGGAGAAAGAGTTAGCAAAGGCAAAAGGTTTCATAAACTGCTCGGTGTTCCACGTGAATCTACACAATGGGGTCCAAAGAATGGGACAGACTCCTGCAGCGTTCCCTACACAGGAGATAATGTGAGGAAGTGGCCATGAGACAGGATGTTCCTAATCTAGCAGAGATAAGCCATGGAGGCCAATGGAACAAGTAGGTGTGCTTCCAGGGAGGTGTGAACAGGCCATTGTGGAGCAGTAAGAGGAGACCCTTGACCTCTGGAGCATAGAGCAGGGAAGGAGCATTGTTAGAGCCCCAGGGCTGGGATATCCAGGTAGATAGCAGCATGCCCTGTGCTCACTTTGTATCTGAAAGGAAGTTAGGATTCCTGAAGCCAGCAATAAAGTGTGAGCACAAAGAAAGCAACCACAGCATTCAGGACACGACGTGTTTGAGAGACCGAGAAGTGAAGTTAGGCTGGCGTGTCCTTAGATAGAGCTGCTCATGTAGCTCTTCTACAGGATAGATAATGTCTAATTTCCCATGTCCCTCCTGTCAATCATTGCTCCTGCACTTGATACTTTAGAGTAACACGTGTCAATAAATGTGGAAGGTCACTAACCCCTCATTATAGGCTAAGCATTTGACATTTTATGTTGGGAAGCAAAATTTTAACAAATGCAATTTCCACATTTAATCATGTTGTTGTAGATGCTGCTGCTGCTGCTGTTGTTCAGTAACTGGACAGAGTATCATGCAAGGACTTAGATGAGGTATTCTGATAGACACGACAGAGCACTCAGCTCTTCTGTGGGAGGATGAGCAGAAGCAAGGGAAATGTACCATATACAGGGTAAAGCAGCGATTGCCAGCAGCCTACTTTAGCTTGTCTTCCCCATGATAACAGTGTTAGCTGCATTATTCATGCTGGCTCTAGCATCGCTTTGGAAATTCAGCGATCATCTCCCTCCTCATTACTCAAGTCAGATTATCAACTTGACATTCATTTATTGATGTCCAAACTTAACACCAGTGAGCCCATTTCGGTTTACTCCATTCTGCTGGAGCCCAGTATAAAAGCTCAGTCCGTAACAATGGCTGGCTATAATGCTTATTTTTAACAATCTCCAACACAATTTGAGGATTCAGTTCCATTGCTATTATCATTTTTTTTTTAAGGTAAGAAGATAGAGCTTTAAAAGGTTAAGTAATGCGATTGAAGTACAAAAGTAGAAGAAGGTTGAGATTCTAAAGCTGCATGCTTAACTCTTGATGCTATTGATTTTATGCTCTGCTCAGCAGCTTTGTTATAATTATAACTAAGAGTGACTCGTCCACTTAGGAAAATCTTGCCCATCACAAGATTTCATCTGTTTATAGTGAGAAATCAGGAAAATTCTAGAGCTGGTAAGGAAAGCAGTTTTATACAACTACAGGTAATTCAGTGATTGGATAGGAATATGCTCACAGCAAATTTGTTTAGTAGCTATAATAATTCTATTTTATGAAGGGAAATATGAATTTGCCTGATAGTTTGTGATAATATTCTAGGAAGTTGTGAAATCTAGCATATCTGTGCCTCTTCCCTGCCTTTAACTGGTAACATCTCAGTTCAAACTGTTGTCTGCATGACATTAGAAACCATGGCAAACCAGAAACACTCAGCACATAAACAAATGAATATGGCATGCAAGTGTATCTAGGAACAGTGTGTGATTCAGGACAAGTATGTTTGAGAAACACTTCCTTACAGGAGTCAAGACCTAATTTGAGACTTGCACATGAATGCCTAGGTTGGCAAGATGATGATTTATTTAAAAACAGAAAAGTGCTACTGAGAGTCTGTGAACCATGCAGAGATGAGTTTTACTCTCAATTTAAAGTTATCAATTTGTCTTGCTATCAATGCGCAATGACAGTATTAATAATGAGTGCTGTTGTTTAACATACACAGAGTCAAACAAGCAGGTGCTTCTCAGCAAACATCATCTGGAATTGTTTTTATCAACTGCAAAATTCTCAAAATATTTTTTACTAAATTTATTCATAAATTTTGTGGGGTGTGTGCGTGTGTGTGTGTGTGTGTGTGTGTGTGTGTGTGTGTGTGTGTGTGTG
>NW_021604565.1:31799617-31812879 GCF_004785775.1 Grammomys surdaster
GTGTGTGTGTGTGTGTGTGTGTGTGTGTGTGTGTGTGTGTGTGTGTGATAGCTCATGAGTAGAGATCAGAGGACAACCCAAGATAGTTGATTGCTTCATTCTTCCACGTGTTCTGATGATTGAAATAAGATTATTGGGTTTCATCTTCTGTTTTGTACATGATAAAGGTAAGCCTCAGAGAGTTGATTTAAACTCATTCTTTTTACCAAATCATTCTTGTTCATGTGTCTAATCACTTTTTATTATGGGAAACTAATGAGCCATGCATCATTCCATTAAAAAACAAATAAATGTTTGAGTTAGCATATAGCCTTGTTTATGCCAATACTGTCAATGAATTACTGGTTTTATAGAGATACCAAAGTAGATGTCAGATCTTTATCCAACATCTCCACTTCTGAAGACATTACAAATGTGTACATTGCAAATGTACATAGGACTGGTTTAAAACCTCTGAGTGTACTTCCTTTCATCTTGGTCTCATCACTTGTAACAGAATTGTGGTATTAAAATCTGGGGTATCATAAGCTTTGTCATGGGATGTTAGGTGCCAGTTTCTATGTCTTATAGGACTAAGATACCTCTGTCTATGAATGTACTGGATTTTAGGTTCCTGACTGAAAATTTCTGGAAACCTGTCTGAAGAAAGGAACATCTCCAATCTCTTAAGGTTTTCTTCTTCCTGAGTTTCAGTGTTCACAGTGTCCCCATTGACAGAGAGAAACAGCACTCTCCTGGTATCTTTAGTTGACCTAATATCATGAACATATCAGTGTGTCCTGTTTGGTAGTTCTCCTGTCCTAAACAGTGAGATTGGTCACCTGATTTTATCTCTTCCCCACAAATCATCACATGTGGAACCCAGAAACGTAACAGAGACAGTTATCTCTTATTCTCAAAAGATAAGCAGATGTCCTAAGTTTGTCATTCCTTGTGAAGCACTTGAGAGCCTATTGTAGGGCTCCTGGGAAATCTGCACTTGAAAATGCCTCTCCATGGCAACCAGACAGAACTTGAAGCCTGTTTTCTCTCATCCACACTCAACTGCTAATTCAGAAGCACTGAGGTGACATGACTGGTAGTATGCTTGTCTCCTTGTCTCCAAGCTCGAATAAGGAAGGAGACATTTCCTGGGGGATAAGATAGAATCTAGGTTCACAGAGGATCACGTCCCAGTGATATCCAGATTCACTCTTTACTTGTAACAGCCAAGTAAGTTTCCATCAGCCTTAACAGGCATAGAGAGCCACCTCTCAGTAATTAAAAGCAAAACCCAACAGGAAGGTAAATAACCATGGAGGCTTGACTTTCACTGTTCTGTATATCAGTAATCTCCAAGCAGCTCAAGCAAAGGAGAGCAGGTATAGTAACAGCTTCTTTTAAGTTTTCTCTAGCTGTCATGATTTGTCTCAGGTTTTAGATTCACATCTGAAGCCACATACATGTTCAATTTTAGTTAACTCCATAAATTCAGAAATGGTTAATATGACTCATCTGAGAACCAGCCATTGCAATGATCTATGTCTAAATGTTGGTTTTTATAGTCACTTGATATTAGAGTTGAAAAGAAAGGATGTAAGTCATGGTCTCTGCATCCCTGAGTCATTGTTCCTTACCGAGGTCACGCCTATGATCTAGCTGTGATCCATGATTGGAAGTTGGCTTGGCTTACAACTCTAGGCCGAGCTAAGATGTCTATGATAGATGTTAGACTGGGAATAGGCATGAAGAAAACCCTACACAGCAGTAAGATGGGTAAAAAAAGTGTCAGCCATTAGCAAGACGAATGCTAAAGGTTACAAGGTGACAGATGTCTCAAAGAAGTACTTGTGTAGGCTGCCATTGTGATAAAATCTTGAGGCCAGTTTTTCCCAACATCCCAAGACAGTGAAATTGTTCACAAAGATGACACACTTTCCTGTCATCCAATTAAAAAAAAAAAAACAACCAAAAAAACCCTATTACTTTCATCTCAGCCCACTAAAAAATGTCCCAACAGTCTGCTACATAAATGTTTCCCTTTGAAGGCTTACAGATCACAAAGATAACTGACTGTCTAAGACCCCAGGGTCTTGTAGGGAAGACACACATTTACCTATGAGTTTCTAAATCAGGGCATATTTGGCTGAGTTCTGGTATCATTTCCTCATGCAATCCTCTTGTGGCTTCCCAAATGCGGTCCTTCATCTGGATACCCACAGAATATGCTATTGTAGCCAAGAATGTCTGTTACTAACTGATATCTGGACTCCCTTTTCTAATAATCAAATTCTAGTTTGATTTGTGCTCTTATTACTAATAGAGTAGTAACACCCTTGCCCACAACTTCCTTTGGAACTAGATTATTACCTTAAGTATCAGTGGCTTTTCTGTCCCTGTGATAAAATACCTGATAGAAGTGACTAAAAGGTTTTCCATGGGCTGGATGTGGTAGCATATGTCAGTGAGGTAAAGGGTGGAGGGTTACAAGATGAAGGCCAACTTGACATACACCTTAAAAAAAAATAGGAGTCTGTCACAGTAAGTAGCTCATTTATGACGGTAAGAGTATGTGGTAGAGGTTCTTTTTATTCAGGTATACCAAGAATCAGAGTGAGTGATAAGGAAACAGGACCTGGCTATAGTCTTCCAGAGAAGCTTTCAAGGGCTCACTACTGGGAAGTTAGTTCTACCGCAAGGCCTCACATCTTTAAGGTTCATTGTGTTCCACAAGAGTGCCAACACCCAGACATCAGACTGTGGAATATTTGGTTTGGTTTGAAACCGTAACACCATCTGATTCACTTATGGCCAAAATGAAGTAAGTAATTTAGTCAGTCTATAGGCTTTCCCTACACTCTCCTTCTCTTTCTTAACCCTTGCACAGCCCTCCTTGAGGCAGGTTAGTGGGTAGATGTGATGGGGGATATCCAAGTACTATCTTGGACCTCACAACTAATGTCTTTGACAATGGGATTCATGTGCTAACAATAGCAGAGTAATAACATGAACTTGAAAACCATAAACCTAGTGGAAATGGTTTGTCAGATCTAATGCTGTGTAACTGCCAGGGAATTTGAAATGAGACAAAAAATGTGCACCATCTAAAGCTGTGATAGGTTTTTTTTTTAAATACAGACAAACTGTTTCACAACCAATTATTTCACCATAAAACTTAACCCATCAGTTTCTTCCTCAGCTTCTTAATTCTCTATATATACAGGCTTGAATCCCATTAAATTAACAGGACGTAGTATTTCTGGTCAATTTATGGTTTAAATGACCATATTCAGGAATTCACTATGAAAGCAGAATTGTGAACAGGTCATGAAAATTGAGCTTCTAGATTGGGAAGGTCTTATGGCCAAGATATTAACTAAATGAAGAGCTTTGTTTGGTGTGTTTTTGTGGCTCTGTGTGTTGAACTAAGAACTTTGGGCATGCTTAGCAAGCACTGTACCACTGAGCTATACCCCCAGCCTGAATGGAGATTTGCAGCATAGAGTGAACTACGTGTGCACAAAAAGAAGGCTAAGGGCATACAGAAAATAGAAATGGTAAAAAGAGTTGTTTACTATCAGGAAAAATTTTTACACAAGTAAAATAGGAAGTTCAGAGTGTGTGTGTGTGTTTGTGTGTGTGTGTGTGTCTGTGTGTGTGTGTCTCTGTGTGTGTATGTCTGTGTGTCTGTGTTTGTGTGTGTGTCTGTGTGTCTGTGTACATGTGGTAAGGAAGCTAAAGCTTTGCCTAAGAAACTCTGAGAGTTATATGTTAATTTGTTTTGACCTTAAATCTCTCTTTGGTGTTCTTCAACGTATTTTTGCCAAGTTTGCAACCTGCAACCTCCATGGTCAAGAAGCTGTTTCTGAGAAATACTAACAATGCAGAGGAAACCAGGAAGAGATAAGAAACACGTCCCTTCAGATTTTTAGACAGATGCTAACAATGCATTCGTGAATATGTGTAGGAAGAGCTGGTGGACTCCAGCCGACCTGGCAGGAATCCAGAGTTGCAGCAGAGTGGAAAGGTCTAAAGATCACGACCAGTCAGATCTTCAGTAGTCTGAGTTCATTGCCCCAGGCCAATAAGCTTGTTTGCACAGTCAGGAATAGTAGTGTTTCCACTCACTACATTTGTAATCTGTGAGTAAGCTCGACTTTCAACACTTTTATTGCCAACCATTTTATTACCTGTTCATCTGAGACCTTTGCTGATACAGAACTTGAGACAAATGAGACAGAGCTTGTATTAAAGGAAATCATATAAAAGCCATTATCCCTGGGACAAAATCCGAATGTACATGAGATACTTGACAGTCTGACTTGTGTCTTTCTATAGCTTCCTTCCATCATACGTATTGTTCTGGCATTAATCTTATCCTGTGACTACTCTATAACACTAATTTACCAGCTTGAGTTTTATCAGTTCGTTGATCCATCATTGCCATTTCTGATTCATTCTGAAATAGGTTTGATGTGCATGATGTGAGATACAAAATGAACATTCTGATTACCTGACTGATAGTACATTACCTACTTATTTAGCACAGTAACAAGAAAGCTGATTGCCAGTTTATGGGAGTCCCCTATGTGTCCCTTGCCCAATGGCTTCCCCACTCTCTCATAGATATGACACCATATTTCTAACTATTCTCTTGCTTTTTGCTATTTTTAAATTTATTCCCCATGTTTCTATAGTGTCTGCTTATCTTTTAATATTGTAGTAACAAATATTTTAAATATTAAATATATTTTAATGTTTATTTTGCCAGATGTGCTGCTGTATGCCTTTAATCCTAACACTTATGAACAAGAGGCTAGGGACTCTCTCTGAGTCTGAGACCAGTCAGGTTTACATAGTAAGTTGAAGGCCAGCTAGAGACACATAATGAAAGTATGTCTTTAAAAATATTATCTTATATCTTTTTCATAAGACAGTTGATGCTGTTTCTTGTTAAGGTGTGGCATTGTTGTTTATTTTTTGCTAATATCAATTTTCCTTGCTTTCTAGCCTTTGGACTTTAAAATTATTTAGGTTACCAATCTCCCTCTCTTTACTGCTATTTTTGAATTTTAAATTGGGGGCTCCTGAAGCACAGGCTAGCCTAGAATCCTCAATGAAGCTGAGGATGGCCCTTTTGCCTCCATGTCCCAGTGCTATTAATGCCAGTGTAGACCCCACATGGGAGCTCTGCAAACTCACTTTTACCATGGCTGTTATGAAAAACATCAGACACATCTCTTGTTTGCATGAAATAGATTTATTTCTGATACATAACTAGAATCATGATTGTTAGTAAAATCATATGTAGATTTCAATTTTACTTGTGAAATTACACATTTTTAAAAGCTTATCTATCTATCTATCTATCTATCTATCTATCTATCTATCTATCATCTATCTATCACCAATTTAGCCTTTCACCAGAACCTCATGATATGCAAGTAATAAGCATGCTTACCAGGGTTGGTAACATAAGATCCTAACTTTTGCTACAATGGTTCATGTGAATTAAGTGATTGATTGATGTAGTGTTTTATATGTATGAGTATATGTAAATATGCATATATATTTTGATGAGATCTCTATATAACCCAGGCTAGCTTAAAACTTGAGACTTACCCGCCTCAGTCTCCTCAGAACTAAAACAAAAGCTTCTCCTATTACTTTCATTTTGCATTGTAAAAATTCTAGTTAATGACCTGCTTTTATATTTGTTCATAATTATTAAAGAAAATTTAACAATTCATTTGAGCTAGGTAATATTTCCAGAAAAAGTTCAAGAAGAATTTAGAAAGAGGTTGATTTAAATAGTCCCACTGGAATAAATTTAAGATTAATTTCAGTGGTAGAGGAAAGATGTGCCATACAGAATGTATATGATTGGATATAGTTGTATTTTCCTTACGTGGACATGAGATGAAACATTTTCTTGTCATGGAGATGGTACATTCATTAGTTAATACAGTGACAGCCAGATGTTTGGTTTCACAATAATTTAGTTACATTGCAATTTGTTTATACAGCAAGTTAGGACATGTATAATTTGTCTATGGAGATCAATTTAAGCCAAGTTTTAATATGCAAGTATAATAAATAGTCAAACATAAATGAGTGTAACGTCAACTTCGTGGTCGATAAGAACCGTTAGATGTTTTCATTCTTCTTACTAGTCTTAGTAGGTAGTTATCTATCAATTTTGTTATGTTTTTCTGTTACATGTATTAAACATGCCTCTTCTTTTCTTTATGGAGTTTATTAAGACAAAAGGCACAATTTTAATACAGAAAATATCGTAGTTTTACATTTAAATAAATGCATTAGACAATTATTTAAGAAGGATACACAAATATAAAGATAATTTTCTGCATTTGTTTTCTAAAAGTTATAAGCTTGTCTTTGCATTTGGAGATAAAATTTTGAAATTATTTTTAATTGTCTGATATGAGTGTCTTAGTTTGGATTACTAATGTTATAATGAAACACCATGATCAAAAGCAAATAGCAAAGGAAGGAGAAAGGGTTTACTTGGATTATCCTTCTACATCTGTAGTCCATCACTGAAAGACGTTGGCACCTGGATAGTGGAGAATTGCTGTGACCATCAGCAAGTAAGCAGCACCCCTCCATGGCCTCTACATTAGCTCCTGTCAATAGGTTCTCATGGTGTTTGATTTCCTTTACTAATTCTCTTCACTGACAGACGAAAGATGTGGAAACACAAGACAAATAAGCCTTTTCCTCTCCACCTTGCTTTTGGTCAATGGTGTTTCATCATACCTACAGTGACTCAAACTAAAATAATGAGTTCAATGTCGTTTCAGCCATATGCTCTCAATTTGGCTCCTGAGTGACTACTGAAGACATTTTCCACAGTTCTTTTTGCTCATTGCCACATAGCATGATTTCAAAGATATATTGGTTTTCTTCTTTTTTTTTTTCCTCTCGAGACAGGGTTTCTCTGTGTAGCCCTGGTTGTCCTGGAACTCACTCTGTAGACCAGGCTGGCCTCAAACTCAGAAATCCACCTGCCTCTGCCTCCCAGGTGCTGGGATTAAAGGTGTGCGCCACCACCGCCCGGTTTTCTTCTGATTAATCTGCTCTATGTGATATTTTTCTATTTGTAATTGTCTTTGCCTACTCCATGTGGTTTTAAACACTATGTTTTATATATGTCCTTCTTTGAGTAATTCAGAAAAACACAGTCATTACGTGTGGCTTACAGGGAAAAAGGATACAGACTTTACCCCAGGAAATAGTAGGAGTTGACGATTTAAAAATCTACAAGGTATGCTCTAAGGCTGGAAACAGATCTTGAGAGGAAGAGATGCTATTGTCTGAAATCTGAAGACAGTCTGCAGATTAGCTCTTTTTTCTTTAGTTCTCCATTTTTTGCTTCTCTCGAAGCCTTCAACAGACCACATTACAGTCATACCTGTATGTAACAGTTTACTTTATCCACAATCTACAGATATAAGCACTCGTCATATTTATTTTAAGAATACCATCACAGACACCTGAACAATCATCTAGATATTGTAGCCAAGCTACATTAACCATCGTAATATGAAACAAGAATATTTTCCTTACATTTTTGAGTCCCGTGCAAGAATCTTACCCACTCTTAGCTTTTTACTTTTTAATAAGCAAGTTACAGTCAGCTTCAGTTTTCCCTCTTCCCAGTTTCCCCTCCAAGAGTACTTCACCCCATTCCCCCTCGCCTTTGCCTCTGACAGAGTGCTCCCACACCCCAACCCCTACCCTAGCATCTCCCTTCCTAGGGGCATCTAGTCTCTGTGAGATTAGGCACATCCTCTCCCACTGAGGCCAGACAAGTCAGTCCTCCACTACATATGTGAGGGGGTGAAGGTGGGTAGGTTGGTGGGAGGGGTTCAGCACAGATCAGCCCATTTGTTTGGTGACTTGGACTCTAGGAGCTCCAAGGTGTCTGGGTTAGTTGTCACTGTTAGTCTTCCTACGGGGTTGACATCCCCTTCAGCTCCTTCAATACTTCCCCTAACTCTTCCATAGTGGTCTCTGACCTCATTCCAATGGTTGGCTTTAAGTATTTGCATCTGTCTTAGTAAGCTACTGGTAAAGCCTCTCAGAGAACAACCACGCTAGGCTCATGTCTGCAATACCAACATGGCATCAGTAATAGTGTCAGGCTTTGGTGTCTACCTGTGGGATGGATCCCAAGTTGGGCTTGTCAACAGATGGCCTTTTCTTCAATGTACTGTTTTGGTTTTTTAAATTGTAATTTAATTACAATGTTTCCCCCTTCCTTTTCTTCCTCCCTAACCCTTCTATATATCCCCTCTCCTCTCTTTCAAATCCATGGCCTCTTATTATTTCATGCATATATACATTTGTATATACATATATACAATATATGTATATACCCATGTATGTATATACCCCATATATGTATATATGTATATATGTATATACCACATATGTGTATATATGTATATGATGTATATGATGTATATGATGTATATGATGTATGTGATGTATATGTATATGTAATATCCTGGAATATAACCTGAGTTTCCATATATGTTACTTGTATATATGTTTTCAGGACTGACCACTGGACACTGGACAACAAAGTGGTGTGCTCTTCCCTAAGGAGGACCACCTTTCCTGCTCTAAGTTTTACTCAGTTTAAAGGCTACATATTGGCCGGGTGGTGGTGGCACACACCTTTAATCCCAGCACTTGGGAGGCAGAGGCAGGCAGATTTCTGAGTTTGAGAGTTCGAGGCTAGCCCGGTCTACAGAGTGAGTTCCAGGACAGCCAGGGCTACTCAGAGAAACCCTGTCTCGAAAAACAAAAAACAAAAAACAAAAAACAAACAAACAAACAAAAGGCTACATATTTTGAGAACTCTTATACTGTAAATTGAAAGGATACTGCAGAAAACAGGTGTCCTGTGAGGATTATAGGTTTTGTTGATGCTTATTCTTTACAGCAGAGAAGCTGCTGCATGCTTCTAGACAGAGGTAACCAATGAGTTACAAGAAAAGACTGATAAAACCTGGTTTAAAAATAGTTTTTCAATAGTCAAATTCAGGGGTGGTTGCTTGGATATTCAATTTTCTTACCTGGAATTCTATACAATAATAATGTTCATCTTTTATTCTGTCCAAGTACAACTGTATTTGCAGGCAATGAACAAGACAGAACCTTACTTAAGTTTGGTGGTCAGTAACAGGACTTTGTAGTTGATTGATTAGCCTTGTAAAGTGTTAATGACCATAGGAAGCTTAATGAATTACTGGCAACAAGGGCCTTTGTAATGGCGATGCTGGAAAAAGGCCCTGCCTTATTCTTAAACACAAAGGGATGTTACTCTACTGATGCATTTAAAGACTTGTTTCCCAGTGATTAACAAAAGAGACAGACTTTCTTCTTAGACTTTAACCACACAGGATCCCTGATTTTCCAAGTCCTTCCTGTCCTTAATCCAAGTAACAGTTAAGCCCTCTGTGTGACCCCCAATGATAAGACAGCACTTCTGCAAATGATCATCAATAAGAAACCATACAATACATGGCACACCAGGGATAGACGCACCAAGCCTACTTGATCATTAACCATGCAAATCAACATCTATTTCCCTAACTTCCTACCCATTGCTTTCCTCAAGCACCAAGCTTTCTCAGTGTCCAATTGGAGAAGCAGGCAGTAGGGATTGGGGAGTCCTGGGAATCCATCTTCACCAGCAGAAGAGACTGTGACCACAGCAACGCGCTTGCTCTCTTTGACTAGCTTCTAAAGGAAATGCATTCCTACAGGGTCTACTATATCTGTATATAAACTTGAAGAAGCTACACATGAAGTAAATAGGTCCATGGACTGATGGATGCTCATCAAGACTCCTTTATTTCTCATCTACAGCTTTCTGTGAGAAAATAATCACACACCTACAGCCCCCTTTCAAACATGTTATGGAGCAAAACAACATCAATCAGCGAAACTGGAAAGTGCAGGGTGTGTGTGTGTGTGTGTGTGTGTGTGTGTGTGTGTCTGAGGAGTGGGGGCTGTGTTCCCTTGCTTGTTTGTATTATTTAGGTTTTCTTTTTAATCAGCACATTTCCGTTCAAAATGAAAATGGAAAATAAATATTAATGATATGCTTGTAGGTTTTATTTTTTCGATAGTAGTTATCATAGGCATCCATTCCCATTTTCACTTGTGAAGATACATATGATAATTAAAGAGTTTCTATGTACAATGCTTTGTGCTAAGTCCATGCAGACATGTTAGAAAGTCTCTAGAACTATTGTTCAGAGGCAGTGGAGCTGTAGAGGAAGAAGTGTTTTGAACCTGTGATATGTAAGAAATTCTATTGGGACTCTCTTGTTCTGGATGATTTTGATTTTTTTTCTGATTTTCCAGAAACCATCATTTTTTTTTTCAGAAATAATTCTTCCAGTAGTTAGAATGTTGCTTTTGTTTGTTTTGTTTTCTTCTTCTCCACTAAGGTTTGAGAACATGTTCTAAATACTTTGATTCATGTGTGTCTCAGGTCGCATCAGGAAAACAATTTTACAATACAATTTAGCTACTGTTCCTTACTGGTTGAATTTTACGCTGCTAAGGAGATTTTTGCATTGGAAGACAATATCAAGCAAGCAGACAGGAAAATTAGATGATTAAATTTGATAAATGAGCAATGTAATATTCAAATTCATTAAGTCAGTAATGAGAAGCACGCATTTGGTTTAGAGCAGAGACTTCCGGCCATAGGCCTATCTCCCTTTCACATTTTTGTGAGCACTGGCTTTCTCCCTTAAAGCTGGAGCTAGGTCAGAGATGACATAGCTATGGGGAGTTACTAAGAAACTCAGGAAAGTCACAAGATAAGGGAGAGATTTGCTTCTATGGGAACCCTGCAGAGGATCCAGGGGAGAGAAAGGTGATAGATAAGAGGGCTTAGCTATCAAGTTAGGACAGCTCTACATTTTATCAATGGCTTTCTGAATGAAAACAACACAGCATCCCCCTCAATACTTTGAAAGTGAAAACATCTGGGTTCTATACTGGTAAATGGCCGCTAATCCACCCCCACCCCCACCCCACCCCCACACACACTTTGTCTGGATAGAGATTTAAGTGGTGTCATAGAGGATTCCCTCTGCCTGTCTTGGCCTTATCTTGATCAGCTGCTTTTTAAGACCACCTTCTGTCCATGCAACCAGAAGGGGTAATGATGACAAGAATTTCTCTCACACTTTGGAAGACTGTATGCCTTTCTTCCAGAAGCTACTTAGACATTGACAAATTCAAAATCATTATCATGGTATGAAAATTTTCATGCCTATTGCCTCTCTGTGAATACAAAGATGGGCGAAACCAACAGCATTTTGGGAGTATCGCTGACAACTTTAAAATTTGAGTGTGATAGAAAATGGATATTATAATATAATGTGGTGGTGTTCGATGGGAATATTTCTCATGAGTTACTGTAGACAATTCTCAAAACAACCCCAGTATGTTTTATTATTTTATTTTACATATAATATAGCTATGAAAAATAGGCAAAGAATTCAATGGAAATGTTGTTTGCAGTAACCATATAAATTGGCTTTTCCACCCTATGGGAAGGGCTCAGTATTCATCAGTTATAATTGATGCTGATGCTGAAGAGTAGAATAAGGATCTTGATACGCATCCCTCCCCTTGTTACCGTCTCCTCTTCCTACATAGACCTTGGCCACCCTGGTTCTTCCCCTACTTGTTCTTTGCATTGTCCTTGGTTTTTCTAAGTAACATTTTCACTACTCTGATGTGGGTGTTTGCTCTCTGTGAAGTTCTAGCCTTCTTTATATGTGTAGAGCTCACAATACTGTAGGCTTAGTTGCTACTGGATTACTGACCCAAGTGTTTCAATGCGTAAGAACAATTCTCAAGGATTGCTTTTGGCTTACCTAGTATTATTCTAAGCCTTTGGTGAATATCTGGGCCTTGGAGCCACTAAAGAAGCTAGGATTTGTGAACCTATTAAGTTCACTTGGCTAAGAGATATACTGAGGCAAGGAAAAGTGAAGAAGTATGAGAGAAATTGAAGTAGTAAAGAACTGGAAGCACCATGTTTTGAACACAGGTGGCCTGACTTCTCAAGCCACATTGTAAAACTGTTTCTCACTGAATCCCAAGAGACAACGTGGGAGGACTAGACTGCCAAAGCTGAGTGGGAAGGAGGCCAGAGAGGTATTTTCAAATGTAGAGGACAGAAGTGTTTAAATTGTGTGGTGGTCTCTAGAGAAAAAAAGAGAAAGGTGACTCTGGCAAACCATGGGAGAAGCCACCAGGAAGCAGAGGTCTCCAGCATCCATCAGAATCAAATGGAGTAAAACATCAGATAAGGTGAGAAAGTCAGGCAGGCAGATCAGTAGGCAGACCTCCAGGGAGAAAGAGGAGTCATAAGTTTCAGGGGGCCTAAGTGACAGAGCCAACATCTTGTCCTAGGGAATTTGTATATTCTGTGTGAGATGATTAGGTTCCTTGTTGGCAAAATGTCTCTTTCTAGCCTTGGAATCTACAGATGTAAATGTCATTGAGTTTGTAAGTCTTTTACTTCTTTGTTATATTTAAAATACGGTGTCTTCTTCATTTCAATGGAATGCTTCCTAAACTGTGCCAGGTATCAAGTCAGTTCACACTAAATTTTAACTTGATGAATGAGTGAAAGCCACTCCTAACCACCAGCAGGATAAAGACAATGAAAAAGGATCTCTGTCAGTAATCAGAGGGTATAAGCCTGCGAACTACACACAGTGTTCTTCAAATTCTCAACCATTGTCTTCCTTTAGATGCTATATAAGGATGCAACATTTTACATCCTTACAGAAAACATAGGCCACTGGGAATGACACAAAAGCTCAGGAAAAAAATTATGACTTCGTTATTAGAAAGGTTACAAGCAATTTGGAAGCCCCCCCCTCTCTCTCTCTCTCTCTGTGTGTGTGTGTGTGTGTGTGTGTGTGTGTGAGCAATGTTTAAGAGCAATCAGTAAATGCTCTTAAACACTGAACCATTTCCCCCAGTTCCAGAAGCATGATTCAATCCTTCTCTTCTCATTCAATAATTGAATATATACATATCATACATATTGATAAAGAACATTTATACTGATTAGATTGCAATGATGAGATTTCTCTTTAAGGTGAAGTCATAATTCTTTCAGAATTTATCCTCTCTTTGTCTCTCTCCATCTCTCTCTGTCACCTCTCTCTCTCTCTCTCTCTCTCTCTCTCTCTCTCTCTCTCTCTCTC
>NW_021604565.1:31812889-31827889 GCF_004785775.1 Grammomys surdaster
CTCTCTCTCTCTCTCTCTCTCTCTCTCTCTCTCTCTCTCTCTCTCTCGTGTGTGCGTGTGTGTGTGTGTGTGTGTGTGTGTGTGTGTGTTCTGTTCTGCTCCAGACAGCCTTTTCTTGCTATTCTAAAAACTCTGGTCTTTGCTAGTAGAAATTCTAAAAGCTATCTGGATAGCTCTGGATAGCCATCTAGATAGACCAAAGTCAGAAAATCTGTTATAAAAAAATTGTTGGACTTGGCTTCCAACCA
Source organism: Grammomys surdaster (assembly GCF_004785775.1). Classification (NCBI taxonomy): domain Eukaryota; kingdom Metazoa; phylum Chordata; class Mammalia; order Rodentia; family Muridae; genus Grammomys; species Grammomys surdaster. The sequence continues at coordinate 31,813,138 of NW_021604565.1, forward strand.
AGTCAGAAATCGTGTTAAGAGAAAATTCTTGAAGAGCTGTTTTTGCTCTCCAGAGATCTCTAGACAGCTCAGCTCTTGATAGAGAAAATTCTAAAGAGATTCATGTGGGTCATGATCCCTTGGAAAGTTGCATATCCGATATTGACATTACGATTCATAACCATAAGAAAATTACAGTTATAAAGTAGCAGCAAAATCATTTTATGGTTGGGGGTCACTACAACATGAAGAACTGTATCAAAATTTCACAACATTAGAAAGGTGGAGAACCACTGGCTGAAAGGTGCGGAGTTCAATGTTCTCTAACTTTCAAATGTATGGACTCTCATTCTGTAGCATTCCATTCAGCTTCCTCAATTTCTGTATGAGCCAAGTCCTTACTTTTACCCTAAATTACATCATCTGTCCTTTGTACGGTTCTCGCTCTGGATGTTTTGGAAATCCCTGAGATTTTTCAGCATGAATTCAGCATGTGTTTTGGTGTTTGTGAGCATATATTGGTCCTCCATGAATTAATCACACTATTTAGAAGTTGGAGCTCAAAGTGTATTTTAAAAACTCCCCTGTTTACTTTGTGTGACCAGTTATAGAAAGAAGTTCAAATTTCTCTTAGTCGCAGGTAGTTTATAGCCTACTGTGGACAACTGAGTCTAAAGAAACAAGTACCTGCAGAGGTTATAACTGTAAATAGCAGTTTATACTCAATGCAACATTTTCTTCTCCCCTTAGTACTCAGAGTTGAACCAAGGGCCCGATACTAAGATAGATCCCTAGAGTTTGCAAAACAAAATTGTTCAGTGATTTGCATAGACAACTTTTCTTTTCAGTTTACATCTACCTGTTTGTTAGGGTGTAGGGCACAGCATACGTGCCATGTTACACATGTGAGGGCAGAGGATACTCCTAGGTGTTGGTTATCCTCTTCCACCATGGGGCTTCTGAAGATTCAACTCATTTCTTCAGTCTCGGACGCTTATCATGTCTCCCTCATCCTTCTTAAAATTGTTTTAAATTTTGACTCCAAAGCCCAGACTGGGCAAAAATTTGCCACCCACCTACCGCAATACTTGGAATTAGTATCCTTCCACACTCAAGTACCTGGGATTGTTAGCCTATTCTACTACCAAGCTCAGTCGCAGTCCTCTTTTCAATTAATTAATTAATTAGTTAATTAATTACTTTAGTATATTGTTTAATTGAAAATAGAGTCTTCTCTCATACAGTATATCATAAATAGTTTTTCCTACTCCTCTCAGTTTCCTCCTACCTGCCCTTCCCCCCAGATCCACTCCCTGTCTTTTCCCTTTCAGAAAAGAGCGGGCCTTTAAGAAACAAGAGCCAAACATGACAAAACAAGATCCAATAAAACAAAACAAAACCCTTCATATCAATGATGGACATGCAACTCAAGAGGAGGCAGAGTCCCAAGAGCAGACAGAAGAGTCAGAGACCAATAAAGTCACCTTCTTAAAGGGTAGCTATTCATAATTAATTCTAAAAAAATCTGAAGTAGTTACAGTCACAACTATTTTAGAACATAATGACTTTGAGATTAATATTTTCTAATATTATACTTAAAGCCACTAAAATGTAACACTTTCAGTTTACAAGGCAATCTTACATGTTCTGTGTAAAGCAGGAAATGAAACTTCTAGAAAAAGTTACTGAATGTTTTTAGAAGATTTGTAGTGATATATTTGGACATTGATTTATAAATATGATTGATTTATAAATTTATTATATATTCTATAAATGTGTTATTTATTATCATAAGAAAATATTATTTATTTTATATATTATATAAACTTTACTAAGGTTAGTTTGGAACTTTCTGTGTAACCCAGGTTAACCTCCAACTCAAGAGATACCCCTATGCTAGTCTCTCGATAGCTAAAATTGAAGGGTGAGATATCATGCCCAGTAAACTGCTTGTGTGAATATCTATGACTTAGGTTCTCCATCTTTGAGGTTTCTCTTAGAGAAGAAGCAGTGAAAACCACAGAATGCACAGGCAGAATGCCTGGCCAGCATCCCGGTTTGGCCACTCACGCCAGAGTGAGCCTTTGCAGGCTACCTGAGCTCTTCATTCTCAGTGTCCTCATCTGTCACACAGATAATAATAGTACAGATTTTATAAGGTTGTTGAATTATTAAACACATTGATGTTTGCACAGAGCTCAAAAGGGAGCTTAGCAAACTGAAGTGTTATGTACATGTTTAGCAAATATGTAACTTAAAATTGGAAAAAAAATAAAAATAATTTGATCCCAGAAAAGCCATCTTTCTTTCCTTTCCAAATACTCACAAACATGACTTAAAAAAAAAACAAAAAAAAAAAACCTCCATGTAATGAAATACAGCAGTTGATTTAGATTATTATTCTCTTTGGCAGAGAACTTTTTTAAAAAGTGTTACTTCAATGTTAAGAAATTTTTCCCAGGGTAGAAATACATATAAATACAGAGATAAATGTTTATTTCGGTAAGTGTAGGAATATATATATATATATATATATATATATATATATAATTAGTATATATTTTATATATTAAATAATATATAAATATTTTAATATTAAATAAACTAAATGAATGTTAAATATTTATATATTTAAATAGATAAAATAAGCATATATTACAAATATACATATGTATATATGTTAGCAAATTGGCCCCCAAGAATCTCATTCTATGCTCATTTTTCATGTGATAACAAGAGTTTCTGATAGGGTATGTATTCAGTACTCTGTGGTCTGAGTACCTTGCAGGGAGTACCCTGTGACCTAAGGCATTTTTCCCCTCTTGTTCATTGGCAGGTCAGAATTAGGGGTACAAAGAAGAAATAGTCCTTTGATCTAATTCTGATCTATCTTACTTTCAAAAACAGAATCATGTTTATGTTAGAGTATTTGGCAACAGAGAAGTAGGGTTTTTTAATTTTTTTTTTAAACTTTTTAGGCTTTAAGGCCAAATTTGGCAGGGTGGAGTCCAACTCTTGGCTTAGTAGCCACATTCGTGACCAGTCTCTTGCAGGGAGGACAAATAGCCAATTGTGCTGCAAGCAGTTGCTGAACTATTAACAGAGCACAGAAAGTGGGGCCCCAGACAGAGAAGGTTTTAGCAACAGCCTTTGAAGTAGGAGGTTGGAAGGTTCTCCAGTACAGGAGACCCACTTTATCAGGGTAAATATTTTATCCTAACTTTTGAATTAGAGACGCTATGGCACTAAAGTGACTGTTGAATTTGGCAGTGGCTAGGATAAGAAGAGAAAACCATTTTGGAAAAGGGGGGAAAAAAAGGAACCAAGAGGAATTTTCATTGGTGTCTAGGTAGCTAACTACTGCTAAGTAACCATATGGCAGCAGAACTTCCCAGCAAACAATTGTCTGGTTTGGGTTTATTGACCTGAGTTTGGGTTAGCTGTATTTTGACTGTCTCTTTCAGTGCAGGGGCGGGAGTAGGGGGTGGGGTGTAGGAGCCTGGAAAAGCTGTGTGTGATGTAGTTCGTTTTCCTTGTCTTAAAAAACTGCTCCATGTTTTAAACGCTCCAATATCACAATGCCCAATCGACTCATCCTGTATTAAGTGACTTGTGAGTTTCTGGAAAATGTTGTTACCTTTACCCTCCTTCCTGATTTCCTTTCTCCAATTCCCTTTCTAAACTGCCATCCAAATCAGTCCCAGTCAAAGGGAGGTGATAACAAAAGAGCCATCTCCTGCTGAGTGGAGCCGTTTCCCAGCAGGACTTTTGACTCCATTGTCTTTGTTTTGCTTTTGCTTTTGTTCGGCAGCTCCCTTCTCAGGCACTAGCTTTTGCTTTCTCCAGTACCTGTGAAGTGGAGAAAGTTGCTGACTTCAGGTGCGCCTCTATCTTGGTAAAAATGCTCCCTCAGATGTCTTCTTCAGAGTCTGTTTGCTGGCTCACCCAATCTTCCCTAAGTTCTAGAGCCTTTAGCTTTTATGAAGCACTGATACTTTTCATTGGCATCTTAGCAAACCAAAGTAGGGATACCAATAAAAACAGCACGTGCGTTTATTGTTGGACAATCATCTGTTAAAATTTAGTAGAAAATCCATTAAAGAAATACCACCACTTGACTTTATGTCTGAGGTAACATGTTCCTTTATTTAAATAAGTGATATTCTTACTAGCTAGATGCGGTAGCATACATGTAAGTCCAATTCTTGGTGTGTAGAAACTAGAGGAGGGAGACTGTGATGAGCTGCCCACATTTGCAAAGTAAGGCTCCCTGCATTCACTCTCATCCCATTCCCCAAATATCCTTGTCTCCTGTAAGAAGTCTGGTGGTCTAAATGGTCTCCATAACCAAATTTCCTTTCAGAAGCCTCGTAGATTTAATTTATGAATTTGAGAAGAATAATTTTTTGTCTTTATGAAGATTCTGACATTTTAGTTCTTATTATGAAAACCTAGGTATACGGAAGTGATAAAGTAAAAAAAAAAAAAAAAAAAAAAAACCTAAAACAGAGTTGACAAAAAGAAACTCCACAAGCCTAGACTTGTTTAGTCTCTTGACTCTGTGGGGTTGAGGATAGGTTTGAGACCTGAGGTCATAAATGACACTAGTTACTCTTCACATTTCTTCCTAGGGTTTAGGTTTTGACAATTGGTAAGACAAAAGAAAATCCTTTCATGATTTTTTTAGTATTCAAAAGGGAAAATTTAGGGTAAAAATGGGATAGTTTTGTTTTGTTTTGTTTTGTTTTTTTAATCAATGGGAATGACCCTTAGGAAAGCTAATGTCAAACCACAATAACAAAAAACGTGAACTAGGAAAGGAAACAAACAAACAGTAATCTTATATCTGTGAGTTTGCAAATAAGACTTCCTCTTACAAACCCAGGAGGAACAATCAGAGGTTGGACTGTCCCTTGGTAGTAATTTGGTATCTTTAATCAACACGGCTCAGATTGTAATGAATAACTCCATCTACATAGAGAAGTGATTAGGTAGAGTTAGATAGAATGTTCAATGAGCTGCCTGCTGTCCTGTTATTGTTGATTACTAGCATGCTTATCCAAGTAGTCAACTATAGACTCAGGCCGGCTCCAGTTTAAACGGAGGGATCTTCATTAGTTATGTTTTATTTTTGTCTTATAAATATGAATGAAGACACTTACTCTGTCGTACTTCTGTGAGAGTCTGACACATGTGGAAACCATGCTTAATCTTTCCTCTTCCAGTCATTCCTACTTAAAAATCTTGTGAGATTCCTGACTGAAGATCCTAATATATTTTAAATGAATGCAGCTAAGAAATTGAAAATCTTGAAATTAATGTTCATTTTTTTTAAACAAAAGTCAAAAAACAAATATACTTCACCCTTTAACTATTTATCAATTTCTTTAAAACACAGAAGATTCACTGAATAACTAAAGTTAGGGAATCAAGAGACTTTTGAATTGCTTTAAAAAGTGAGAAATTCGACTTCAATACCTATACAAGTACTAGACAGCACAAAGATGTTTAGAAAAGTGGGCTCCAGCTTGAATATACACATATAGTTTATAGCTGCTGTTTTAGGGATGTTGGTAATCCCATAGAGATATTAGGATTCTGTGTTTTCTTATCCCTGGAGAAATCCTGCAGATTTCAGAAGTCAAGGTCCACCTCATACTCAGTTCTGGGCTTCTTCCCCTGAGAGCTACCTCAACACTGCCTCCTGGTGGTAGACAGAAGAGATTTTTGCAAGCAAATTAAAAGGTGTAGAGTGAATTGTTTTTTTTATCAAATAGCAATAATAAAAGGATCTAAGAGAACTAAATTTGAAAAGCCAACAAGGGAGAGACTCAAATCTAGCTAACATATGACTATTACTTGGATAGATAACTGTTAACACATTAATTGATATAGAAAACACTTTATTAAAGAAGTGTGGTGGGTATTCTTCTGGCAGAGCATTGATTGAAGGAGGAACAGTCAGGTTCTTACTAAATGAAGAAGATGGGGGCTATTTCATGCTGAGTGTTTTGGAGAAGGACATTACTTTGCCCTGTAGTCATTCTAGCAAATTATTCAATACGAATGACATTCAGTCAATGATTAGTAAAACATCAGAGATGGAAAAGGTATTAGTGTTTTTACGTCCAAGTCTTTTTTTTGCCTTAAATGACTGACCCCACATTCCATAGGGAATTAGTGATGGATTGTAGGACCAGAAGTGTAGTTCTTCATTGAACTCAAATGTAAGCTACTGTGATGGATAATAAAGAAATAAAGTGATAAATAACTAAAAGTATCACCTATCTTAATGAAGCCACCCAATGAAAATCATAACCATTCCCTTTTCCTGTGAACAGATACTTTTAAAAAAGGAATTCTATTGGAAGCTATCATTTGACTATGAAAAAAATATTGGACAGTAAAATTCCTGTAAAATCTGAACCTCTAGGCTAGGAAGGATCCTATCCCTGTATTGTCAAGAGCAAAGACAGCCACTTTGGTTGGAGGTTTTTGATATTAAAATAATTGTAGCTGGATCTCATCTTCATGCTACTGGACAATGTCTATAGAAGTTTGGGTGTGTTGAAAATAAAGTCCCTAGAGAAGAAATTCAGTGCTTATTCATTCCAGCCAACATAAAAGAAGGTTTACCTGTCACTGCTTAAAGTCATGACACCACGCACTGCTGTAATCATCTAAGCATGAATTCCATGGGTAAGAGCACAACATATTTCATCATAATGATTAATACAGTTAAATAAATCAACTGGTTTTTTCTAATAGCGTGATTGATTCCCCATGTATTTCAATCTACAGAGGTTCTATCTAAAATATCACTGTTGATAGTTCTTAATTTTATGCTTACTGTACCAGTAAAACCCAACTTTTTCGTTCTTATTTGTCCCCTTTCCCAGCCTGTTGCTGAGGAAAGCAGTACGTCCCAAAGAAGCTCTTTGAAAATTCCTTAGTTCTTATCTTTTCTTGGATGGTTAATGGACAAGTCACTACCAATAATTCCTTTAATAAGCAATTTAAGGATTTAGACTTTTAAAAATAAATGTATTATAGGGTTTTAATGACATACAATTTATTTTTCCATTATAGAAAACATTCTTGCCAAGAATTTCAAGTAGCTCTTTGTTTTTACAAGTCAAAGATGTACCCCCTTTGGCCCTACTTTAAAAAAAAATCAGTGGCCAGATACCTATTGTATAAGAATGGCTTTTAGCATAAATCCTTTTTTATTCTTTTAATTCTTAATTTTGTGGTAAAAGATATTGATGGCTCAGACATAATCATCAGAAGAGGCACCAACTAAGATAATCCAGATAAAGTGTTCCATACAATACTCAGTACTCGTAATTTCAGTAAATGGTAGCAGTTTCTTTTACAATTGGACTGGGTTACTGGCATATCAGCTAATAAAGAGCAGCTGGCAGAAGTACAACTTGTCAGGTAATTATCAGGTCACACACTGGCTGTCAGCAGAAGTTCATTTACGTGAATGGGTCTTGAGGTGCTATTAAGACAAATGCTATACAAAGTCCAAGCAGGCACATGGCTATCAGAGTAGTTACTAAGGACATTACAGATACAGGCTTCTGGAGAACTATCCTCAGGGTATAAAACTATGACAACAGTGAAGTGGAAAACACACAGAAACCTCATAGTAATAGTGTAATTTTGGTGTAAGATGGAAATCTGTCATTAGAGACTTTGGGGACCAAGTAGACTGTTCAAGGCAATACAAAAATAATGAAAATGTAACTATGGCAACTGGGATAACAGTCAAAGCCAACTAGACTGAATTCATTCTTGCAATGATATGGCCCTCCTTTGGGCATAGGAGAACATCACCACCCCTCTCCCCCAAATCTTCAACCACACATCTCTACGCACGTTTAAGGATCCACCAGCAAAGACAGAGTGACAGTGAGAAGAAAGCCATATGGTCAGTTCTTCAATGGAAGATCAAAAGAGTTAAGGAAATATCCTATAAGCCCCATAAAAGTTAGCAACAATAGAAGACATACAATAGAATGTGGTAGGCTGTATGTCTTTCAAGATGTATGGAATTACTTATACCTTACTCCTTTCTTTTGTTTCTTCTTAATCTCTTTCTTCTTTTGTATGACCAGAGAACACACATTCTTCTATGACTCAAAATACATACACTAACCCAACTCTGCTCCCTCCCATGAATCTTGGCAAGAGGGATGCAGGACTCTCCACTCATTTGGAAGAATAAATCACTTACAATGGATAGACTTCCAAGTATTGTGTAAGATTATTTATGTCCAGACGTAGATATTACAGAGGATAGATTTTTGGCTAATGTCTAGGTGCAGGATATGTGAATAGATGATGTTATAACTATATGGTTAAAATCTATATTCTAAACTCATTACTCTAAACACATCAGCTGTTGACTTCTCAATCCTTGATCAAAGTATAATGACACCTGTCACTGCTACTATAATCATAGGCAAGAGTTCTTACTATAGGATAATGGGTACCAGTAAACTAGACTAGTCCTCATGCTATCTACAGTCCAATTAGACAGATGAGAAGAGGTTAAACAGGGGGTGAATTTACTATGTGTTTTTATACAGGTAAAACCAGAGCTCTATGTTCAGAGTACAGCCAAGGGCTGCAGTATTTACAAAGAAAGAATTAAGCCAGAGTCAGGATGCATGCATAATTGGTCTGGTCAAACTATAAGTATTTGTGCATCACTGTTTCACTTCTAGTTTTGCAAGGGACTGTTGTCTTAGGAAAATCATTATTTTTGGTAGCAGGATTCAGCTGTATCATGACATGATTGCTTCATCTAAAGGTCACTCTAGTTCCTCAGAGATGATTGCCATAAGGCTCACAGTCCCAGGAGTTTGTGATATTCTAGAAAGAAAAAATGCTTCAGAGATGGAATAGTCCAGAGAGCAAAATGGAGTTATTATGCATAATGCCTGCTCATTCTTCAAATCTTGATGGTCTATGGAAACATAGTTATAAGACAAAATACTTTGCGGAGATAATGGGAGAACCTCAGAAAAGATTTTCTATTGTGGGAGGCTTTTTATTTTTCCTGTACATCTCTTTAATTTATTCACAGAAGGAACACAGGGAAATCCCTTTTCAGTCTTGTCATGAGTCTTTAGAATAAACTGACAAAGATTAAATAGAAGAAAAGACATACAAGTTAATAAACAAATGAGGACAAATTCTGGTGGAAGGGAAGGTCATAGGAGTGGAATTAACCCAGTGCTGAGTCCTATTCAGAATCACAGACATCCTTTTCAAAAGGGTAACTACATCCAGGTAATTGCTGGGTCTCAGAGCCGACTGACTCCTCATGCCTTCACTAAGGAGAAATGACATAATAGGTGGACATGCTTCATTGTACATGCTACTTAGCTGCTTCAGCTTCTTCTTCTCATTATTATTGTTGTTGTTGTTGATGATGATGATGTTGAATGTAAAAGCATTTCCATCATTTGTGTGACTACAGCACTTGTTTCCTTGAATATGAATTCTGTCAAGTAAATATATATAGTATATGACTGGTACAAACTAGTCTAATTATATAGTTTATTTTTATAGTTTTTTTTTGGTTTGGTTTTTTGCTTGTTTGTTTTCTTGTTTTGTTTTATTTTGGAAGAGAGCTATGCTTTTTCTTAGTAAGCTACTTGAGGCCTTTTGTGCTACCCTGGAACTGGGAAAATGAAAAGATGGTGTATTTTGTATTAGGAGTGGGGAGGATACTCCATAAACTATATAATATTTTTGCTGTAAGAAAACACCTTTGTGTGATAGCTTTATATAGAAACTATTTTCTGATGTAGAAACTAGGGCCATAACAGAGGAATTTGAGACTATACCCTGATGAAAAGAAAACGATGACATCACAGAGGAAAGATCGTCAACAGTTTGCTAGAGTTACATTGATGTCAATGGCTGTGGGCTGGTTTCACTATTAGGTGGAGTTAAATGGTATAATACTGATGTCTGCCTGGATGTCTTGGTGCTGAGGATTTGGCAAACGATAGAACACAAGCACCCCCATTAAAATAAATTTAAGGGGACTGTTCCTTGTTTTTATTGTTTCAAGGGTTGCTTTGGGATTCATGATTTCTTCCCACTCAAATAGCTATTTTTATGATGCTGAACTGAAATCCATGCACTCTTTCCTGAAACACAACACATGTTTCTTACTTTCACAAATGATTCTCACAGATCTATGTGCTTTCCCCGAGGATGAATTTCTTTGTCAATGCAGCATCATTTCACATTGTTCATCTTGATGGTCCTGCCTCCTTATGTTTCTCTGCTGTTTGTTTCCAGAAAAACTTTCACAGTAGCCAAGAGCAGGAGAAAAGTAGACTTTCTACCCAACTCTTCCCCTCCGTTTGTCCTTGGTTGGTGGGGAAATTAATAACATATTTATTCATCAGGTATATCTGGTTTATTCTTTACAACTACAACGTTCTTTTTCTTTTCTACTATTCAGATTAGATAGGGCTGAAGACCTCCAGCCAACAGAAGAGAGTTCACTACTCACCTAGTGTGAACCCCCTATTTTTCAGGTAGCAAAAGAGAGCTACAGTGGCTGGAGAGAAGACTCAGCTGTTAAGAATGCATGTCACTCATTCAGAGCGTCTGAGCACAGTCCTCAACTCCCATGTCAAGCAGCACATAACCACCTGTAACTCCAGTACCGGGAAATTGCATGCTATTGTCTGTCTTCTGCAGCAACTGACATATGTATGCATCTGATCCTGTCCAAATTATTGATTGATTGATTGATTGATTATAAACAAAGGTCAGCTATAAGTCACAAAAGTATCAGGACACTATTACCACTAATGTGAACCAGAAAAACCCTAGACTTATTTCTACTTTCCATCTCATTTCCTATCACCCCTCTGCAAACCTAATAATGATCATAGTATTGGAATTAGGTCAAGACTTCTGCCACTGGTCAAGTGTGGTGGCACATGCCTCTAATCTCAGCACTGAGGAGGCAGAGGCAGATCTATTTCTGTGATTTTGAGGACACTCTGGTCTACAAAGTGAGTTCCAGAACAGGCAGGGCTATACAGAAAAACCCTGTCTCAACAAAACAAGGCAAAACAAAACAAAACAAAACAAAACAACAACAGCAGCAGAATTCTGCTGTCTATTTGTATATCTAGCCTCTATATACCCTCTCACTTGCCTATTTGGTGAATGTTAGGATACCATCAAATAATAAATAAATTCTATCTATATTTCTCCTTCTAGCCTGTTATAAGAAAAAAATGGTGTGAAAATCTGTTGGAAAATTTAAATATTTTAAATAAATGTTTAATAATTAAAAAAATTTTGAGTGAAGTTTAAAAAATTTGGTTATTTAAAAACAAAACAGATTATAGAAATAGTTCTTCCAAATATGTGACCCACATTGCATTCTTACCCTTCCTTCAATTGCTTGAGCTGTGGTTAGTTTGTCCTAGGATAAGAGTTTTCCTTTCATAAATTATTTTTGTGTGAAAATTACAGTTTTTTTCACAAAAATGGGGACGGAAAAGACTTCCCCTCTTCCAAGGAACACTTAGCAGTGTTTGGAGAAGTTTTGGTTGTTACTAACTGGGGGTGGGGGGGTTATTGAAAGGCAATGTTTGTATCTATTAGACAGAGGATGGACATGCTACTAATGCAGAACAGCTTCCCATAACAGAGACTGCCCAGGCTAAAATATCAGTGCTGTTGTAGAGAAACTGTCTGATATTCTCCCCAATGAGCCCTGTGAGAGTTGTGCCTGGTGTTAGCCTTGTAGCAGTCATGTGAACTAAAACGATCACCCCAAACTCACTTCTACATGGCACTTCTGCAAGCAACAGACATTTCTGTAAGTTTAGAATCATGAAGTACAATCACCATATAGCAAAACCCCTGTGGTATAAAGGTTAGTACATCAACATCCATACTCAGATCATGGCAAGGCCTCGCCATTCTCATGAGCTTCAGGTATCCTTGACTAACACTCATGAGTTCCTGCTGGGACAGGGTCACATTCTCTCCCTACAGTTACCCTTTTGACCCTTTATGCTAGTTAGCATCTTGTGAGTAAATTCATATAACATCTTCACACCCAAAACTTTTTGGAAAGGTGGATCCAGATTTAAGTATCAGTACTTACCCTGGCATAGGACACACATGCGTTCAGTGCCATGAACATGGGGTAGGGACGTGAGCGCTTTGCCAGGCTTGGCGATGAATCTGCATTCTTGCTTGATGGGTAAACAAACATCTTAAGAAAGGGTTCCTATTCATTATCTCACGTTGTCAAGATCTGATGCTATTTGTTTATTTATTTATTGTGTGATTTTCATCCTTCTAATGAGTACTGGGCTAATATATTTTCTTTAACTTATGTGAAAGGGGTACGGTTAATACAGAGAGAAACTGAAGAACATGGATCTCCAACAGTGTTCTGCAAGTTTAGTTTTGTTAAGGACTTAACTCTTTAGTTACTTTTATCTCTGGTTTTTTGGTTTTTTTTTGTTTTTTGGTTTTTTTTTTTGTTTGTTTGTTTGTTTCTTCTGCTGTAATAAACAGCCTGAATACTATATCAAACAGCTGATCCAGTTTAATTTGGAAATTGCATTTTGGAGTGGTTGCCCATATGCTATAGCTTTCATAAGTAACAAAGTACCATGTCATTTCTATGCATTAATTTATTTAACTATTCTATTCTCTGCTTCAGAAAGACCATCTGCTACCTGGGTTTGCTTTGGTGTTCATCCACAGAAGGCAGAATGTAGAGCAGTGAGGAATTTTCTAAAACTCCAGGGCACCTATCTCGGTACTGAGTATCTGAACATAAATTAGTTTGTAAACTGTGAATGGAGTGACCAGTCTCTACAGTCTTTGAAGAAAGTGCTATTTAGAAAAGTTGACAGAGTTCTGTCCAGGTAAATAATAAAAGATTCTCTGAATCTTAACATTACAAAGCTTCCTTGGAAACTAGCCTTGACAAAGGAAACAGACTGTCATTTTACCTTTTAGGGTGAGAGGCATGGAATCAAATTGGGAAAACTTAAAACACAGTCTTTCATGGAGTAGAAACCAAGTCTGAACTGCTGACTTTTGGATCATGTAAGTTGGACATAGCATCTGGAATGTGGTAGACATCTGCCTCCAGGAGACATAGAAAATGTTTATCACAAAAATAAATAAAGAAATGACTTATCACATCTGACTTTGACTTTTTTTTTTAATATAGTGCACATTTGAATGAAAAGACTGCCACTTTGCTAACACATGGCCAGAACAGCTCAGGATGGGCTTAGAATTAAGAACAGCATTGCTCATCAAAGACCAATAATATAATAAAGACCAGTTCAGTGATCTGGGTCAGGATTGGATGCTTTGTGTTGATGTGACCCTGTGACCCTTGTCTCATCTCTTTTCTTTATTCAACTCCACTATCATAAAATGTTAAGATTCCTTAGCAGTTATGATTTCATGAAGCTCTATGTCAGCTTTATGTGTGGAAGTCTGCTTCTTTTGGACAGTACACAGACTCAAAATCCTATGTGAGTTCCAATTCAGGACTGGAGGGGAAGATCTTGAACTCATTCCCACCAAAACCGCACCTGTGTTTTTGTTATTATATAAACAGTACAAATAAGTGGGGACAGCATCTGTGCTCCGGTCCATGGGTTGAATAAACAAATACAGATCAAGCTAGTAATGAGAGCCAAAGCCCAAACCACAAACCGGAAGTGCCAGTGCTCTCCTAGTGCTGTATATCAGTGTCCTGAACCTCCTTCACTTAGAAAGGGAATACAGATTATACAGAATGTGAATAATCTAACACAATTGTCATCTGTTATGGGGGTAATAATAAGGAGGTAATAAGGGGGTAATAAGGACAGGAAAATGAAGACTACGTTGAGTTCATATTAACTGGATTGAAGTCTTCCTGAAAACACTGTTTTTCTGAATACAGATGAGTGTACATAATCCATTCCTTTCCAAGTTTGCCTTATTTAGAGTTTCTGTTGTTGTGATAAAACATTGTAACCAAAGGCAACATGGGAAGGAAAGGTTATATTTCAGCTTTTAACTTTCAGGTAACCTCTAGTCAATCAGAGGGAAATCAGAGCAGGAACTCAAGGCAGGAACCTGGAGGCAGGAACTGAAGTGGAAGCTATAGAGGAATCCTGCTTATTGGCTTGCTCCCTGTGGCTTACTCAGCTTGTTTTCATATGCTATTCAGGATCCAGCGGTTGTACTGCCCACAGTGAACTGAACCCTCCCACAGAAACCATTAATCAAGAAAATGTCCCTACAGGCTAGTGTACAGATTGATATTATGGGAGAGTTTTCTCAATATGACTAGCTTTGTGTCAAGTTGACAAACATTAATCAGACAAAGCATAACATCTTTTATCCTCCAGTGGGACGTTTTGCCAAAGATTTTTTTGTTTTCCCTCTTTATTTTTTTAAATCTTGCCTGTGGGTAACATTTTATAAGCTATGCTTTGGCAAGTAAGAAGCTAAAGAAATAGCTTTAGTGCTAATAAAACACAACTTTATTGTCTTAGAAGCATGATGCTGTTTAGGGTCTTTTTATTCACAGGTAGAATGTAGGGGTAATCTCAGTGGTTCCATGACAAACTTGAATACTATTAAATGTTTCATAAATTGACTGGAGCATTATGATTGAAATTGAATCTAGGAAAAAAAATTGTGGGTAACTTTTATTAAAACAGAAATAATTTGTCTCTAGGTAAGAAACTGC
>NW_021604565.1:31832889-31880389 GCF_004785775.1 Grammomys surdaster
ATTTTAGCTCAGTTCTTGATAGAGGCATTGTTTCCCCACCACATGCCTGTCAACATTCTGGACTTCTCATCTCCCACTAAAATGGTTCTTTATGCTCTGCTTACAACATTTGAGGGCTTCAGGAACCAGAGGTTTACACTTTCTCACATTCGTCCTACACATTAACTCTAAAGGCCTATAAACCATAAGGTCAGATTTATTATACCAAAGATGTCATTTCCAATACAAATTTTATATATTAATTATCTTTCTCATTGCTGTGGACCAAATACCTGCAAAATGCTACTTAAGGATATGAATGCTTATTTTGGCTCATTATTTAAGGGCACATTATATACCATGGTGAAAAGTCCCAGGGAGGGAACAGCTTGATGAATGACACACCAGACATAAGAAAAATGGAAATGCTATTTCTCAAATGTCTTTCACCTTTCTCCTTTATTTACTCAGGATTCCAGCCTCTGAGATGGCTCTGCTCACACTCATAGTGGGCACTCAGGTAACAACCTCACAGATGCTTTTGCAGGTGTGCCTTATTAAGGCTATAAGTATTACTTTTTATCTAATCAACTGACAATGGAAAATACACACTCTAAGTTCACCTCTTATTAGTTTGACATTCAAACACATCATTTGAAGTCATAACCCAACCTACACTTTAACCAGTAGAAACACAATTTAAATGTTAACAAAGTTTAGAGACACTTTTTCCACTATGAAGCCCATAAGACACAGAAAAATACAACTGCTAATAGAAATACAATGATAAAAACATGAGTCAAGAGAGAACAATCAGATTATAGAATGTAGATCTATTAATGTTTAGAATTGGCCAGATAAAATTTAAGAACCTTTAAAGTATTACAAATCAACAGGTAAATATGTTGAATACATATGGCGGTGAGTTTTAACAAGCATTGAATTTTAAAACAACTTTTGGCCCATGGTGTATAAGAAACAAGAGAGAATTTAAATATCTGACATGAACAGTTGAAAAGACAGAGTGAATGACATTGGCAAGATTTAAAAAAAATGAGCTCTTTATTTGTCAGAGAGTTGATAAAAGCATTAATTTGATATAAATGTTACTTAATATAGAAAAATGTTAAAAGAAACAGATGAAAACTAATAAAATAATGAACAGGAAGTGGATAATTAAATATTCAATCATAGTGGGAATGCACTTTTGTCTGTCTAAACCATATACAAAAGACAGACTGTCCCACAAGAACAGAGGTACAGTTGAGATAGAATTTTTATTTAGTTTATGAAATAAGATTTTCTGTTTAGTACAAGCAGGCCTGGAACTTGAACATTTTCTGCTTCACATTCTCAAGTTCTGGTATTGTAAGAATGCATCATTGTGCCTGGCAAGAGTAGAATTCTGCATTATAATAGCAAGTGTGGAGGTATGAAGAAGTATGGTCCTCATAGACTCATATATTTTGATGCTTACGATGTGATATTAAGAGGTGGTCTTGCTGGAGGAAGCATGTCACTGAGTGGGTGGTGGGCTTTGAGGTTTTGCACACTCTTACCAAGCCCAGAGTCACTCTCTTCCTGCTGCCTGTAGATTTGAGTATAAAACTCTCAGCTACTTTGTCAGCCTTCATGCCATCATGTTTCCTGTCATGAGATTAATAGGCTAAACTTCTGAAAGCAAGCCTCAGTTAAATGCTTTCCTCTGTAAGAGTTGCCATTGTCAGGGTGTCTCTTCACAGCAACAGAACAGTGACTGAGATGGTCAGTCAAATGGATAATACTTCAAATACTGTCCCTCTTTCTTATATGGGGAGCAAACTGGAACTCTCATTTATGTTAAGAAAGTATTTTCCACTGAACTGTATTATACTCTTCAGTTATTAAAAAATAAAGAAAAAATAGAATAAATGAGAAAAATCATAAAAGGTAATAGGAAGAATATGGAACACATCACTGATTTCATTAAATAAAAAATGTATTTCTAAAATCATAGGCAAGGATATGACTGAAATGGTTTAATGCTGCTTGCAAGCAAGATATCTTAAATATCAGAACCCAGAAATAATGCCATAAGAATTAAATAAAAATAAAGTTGGTTTGACTATACTAGCATTAATGTAGTAGGTTTAATGCTTCATTTATGATTGGAGAGATGATAGAGATTTCACAATAAATGTATCACTTGACCAAGATCCGATAATTCCAAATATGCATCTACTAAATGATAGTTACTCAAAGCATATGAAAAAGGAGACAGAACTAAAACATTCTGCATTATAAATTTATATTTAATTATAAACATTATAAATTTGTATTGTTTGCAACCAATAAAAATTGCCAACATTAAGAATTCAGATATGAATACAAAACTTATGTATGGGCTGCAAGAATTTGTATACAGAGTAGTTACACAGGCAGAATCCTAATACTTTCGGCCCTTCTATTGGTCAGAAGGACGTCAAAGACTCTGTATGCATCCTAGTGGAAGTATTCACAGGTCATGACTCAGTGGAGGTTACTTTTGGGGTGCTTCCAAAATCGGACTATTACACATTGATTTGCTAGCTCTTTCTATCTTGTCTGTTAAGTAGCAGACACTGTAGAAGATAAGACTACTGAAATGAATAAGCCGAAGCTGTGTGCTCTCAAGGATACGGTAGTCTACTAGAAGATAAAGACACATAAAAAATTAATAAGCAAAGAGTATGTAGGACACCCGAGGAATAAACAAGAAATATGAGGGAAAAACACCTGCTCGATATCAGGGATGGAGTCAAGGACATCAGGAAGACTGCAGCCTGGGAGGCAAGCTTGGGCTGGCCCCGGAAGAATTTCTCATTCACAGGTGGTGAGAGTAGAAAAGACATCTCAAGTTTAATGTGCAGTCTGAGGAAAGACCACAGGGTGAGCAGTGCTGAGGAAAGGCAACAGGGAGTGACTTTTAAAATCACATATCATAGGTGTTGATGTCAGTATCGGTTCCGAGCCCAGTGACATCACACCCAGGCGACAGAAACCCGCACATCTGTGGACAATGCAACCCTCCACACAGTCCCAGAATCTACTTGGCTCACTTCCCACCTTTACCTGCGGGCAGCTACGTTACTATCCAAATAAAAGGCAGATCCCTCTGACCTTCCCCTTCACCCCCCTTCTTCATCACCACCTTTGCCCTTTTCACCTACAGTAAACTTCATGTGGAACTGTTTTGGCCTGGTGTTGTCTGTCCGGACCTAAGCTACGCTTCCAACACGACAATTGGCTCATCAAAGTCTATTAGTGGAATGCCTCCCTAGAAGCGGAGGTCTGGGTCCCCAGCACTGAAGCAAGCAGATCATTCTCTTGTTACACAGTGAATTTGAAGGTAGCCTGGGACTGTCACAAACAAACAAGAGGGAATAATCAGAAACTTAGGAGGACTGGCTCATCTCGTTTTTCCTTGCAGTCACCCTTTTCTGCCTTCTTGTTTTTCCATCTAGACTGCCAGGTCCCTGCTGAGGATAGTTTATTCATTTTGTCACCTTCCTAGTCGCTACACCAAAATGTCCCTAGCAGGCACTCCGCCCTGTGCTTGGCAAACTCTTGTGACTTGAGTCAGTGAGCTATTAAAGATTACTTTTGGGGCGTGTCTGTGAATGGGGTGGGGTATTAGTGTCTTCTTTCCAGCCAAGGGACCACCTGTCACCCCACCCAGACCCTGTGTGTGCTGCTGTGTCCTCTCACAGCTGCCGCACCCTCCCATCCTCAGCTGGGGTTGCGTCACTGGGAGGATGAAGGGATCCCCCTGTACTAGCGCACATGGTTTTGTTTGCGATCAGAGGGGCCCCAGGAGAAAACACAGGAGCTAGCCAACACTGCTCACGTTTCCTGGGTTTTTTTGTTATGTCCTTCAGGAGGGCCGTCTGCATGACGAAGGGATCTAGCACAAAATGAGAGTGCTGAGGCTATGACTCTGTCTATTTGCTGCTGGGGTGTAAGCTTTGCTCCCCAAGAGGCATGGGAGGGGTTAGGGTTGCTCCTTTCATTCTCCTAAGAGATGAAAGGTCAGTGAGCAATTGTGGGAACACCCCCTACTCTTGCCAAATGGAGAGTGTTTAGGCTGCGCCTGGCAGGAAAAGTCCACTGACTCACTTGGGACAGAAGTAGGCGGAGGGGTGTAAAACCTTCAACCCTTAAACAAAGCAGTAGAATCTCCAGACTGCAGACCTTGACTCATGAAGCAACACTGAGACATTCAGCGTGACCCTGTTCCCACTTAGCACTACACTCACAGGTAACCTCTCCTGTGAGTTGTCTTGGGGCAGTTCCTGCCCACTAACACCTTCAGAAGCAAGGCTTCTGAAGACAAAGCAGAAAAAAAAAAGAGGGAAGAAAGAAGGAAGAAAGAGAAAAGGGTAGGTAGGATAGAGGGAAGGAGAGAGAGGCAGGAAAGGAAGGTTGATTGCCCCTGAATATTTCTCATTTCTTTGTACTATTTCCAATTCTCCATAAAGGAAAGGGGAAAAGATAATCCAGGAGTCATTCCTATATTTTGTCTGTCATTGGCAAAAATTTCAAATTTTTAAAAAATAATTGTTTATGTTACTAAATAACACTTAGAACATAGATAAAAGGCTAAAATATGTAACAAGGCTTCTTGGTTGGTTTTGTTTGTTTTTCTCTCTTAAATAAGGGGGATAAATCGAGTAAAATGCATTGCCCAGAATTATGGGAAATGCTTGGAAGAAACATGGTAGTGGGCATGAAGAGATGGCAGCTGGCATTCTTGCAAATGGCGTCGTCTTCCCAGCTGGCAGGATCCGGGAGCATTGTGTGTCTTCCTTACCTCTCTGGGAGTCTAAGCTGCCCAGATGATTCTCTTCCCAGAAGGAATTTGTAGTTCTGTATCTTTAAAAGCATCCCTCTTGTCTCTCTGCAAAACAGGAGGAGTAAATATGAACAGGCTGCACTCTGATTCCCCGAGGAAACTTCTAAGTTGAAGGGTGGGGGCATTGAGTGAGTTCCAGGAAGCAGAAGACATAGGGTGTAGGTGTCTGCAGTCTGGAAAGGGTCAGTGGATTTGGAGTGAGGCACAGACATCTGGCATCTGGTTACAAGTTTTATCTCATTAATT
This sequence comes from Grammomys surdaster, assembly GCF_004785775.1. Classification (NCBI taxonomy): domain Eukaryota; kingdom Metazoa; phylum Chordata; class Mammalia; order Rodentia; family Muridae; genus Grammomys; species Grammomys surdaster. Next base: position 31,837,985 of record NW_021604565.1, read on the forward strand.
CTAGGGATTTGCTCCTCTGGAGGTTTGACTTAAGATGTTGTGGGAGGGTCTGCTAATGCTCGGGTTTTCTTTGCAGGCAACAATGCTAAGGGCCCAGTTATCTTCCTATCAGGAGGAGCCACTTCCAAAGCAAAGATGAACACCCTTACAGAAGAGGTGGAAGAAGATAGAGAGAAGATAGGATTGCTGAGAGAACTAACTGGTTGTTGTCTGGTTATACCTAAGCCGCTGGGAACTCATAGGATGGACTTTGTTGATCTCCATCCAAGAAACTGCTCACAACTCAAGCGGAATGACAAATAGTTTACTCTGGAATCAAACATGTATGACCATTGCTTGGGAAGCATAGATTTAGGTTACCCCAAATTCCATGTTCCAAAGTACAAACCATTACCTGAAGTCTTTATAGTGACAGAATAGCAACCACAAAAGTCATAAGTCAAAATTTTAAAGACATATTGGTAGAAACTCGAAGTTCACTTTGAGAGGAAAGAACCTCTGTTATGGGTGCCCTAGAACCTTTCTGATGCAATTTTTAGCTGTTGAACTGGTGGATATTAATAGCTGGTACATTCTGATTTTGTCTGATAGTCACAAGGATGTTCCATTAAACCCGTAGATGAGCAAGGAATGGCTATTAAGGGAGTGTGGTGAGGGGGCTTCTACAGCATTCCAGTCTCTCCACTTTGATGTTCTAAACAGTCAGTCAGCTTTTGGAAAGTTCAGGGTAAGGCATGGCTTGTTCTCAGGAACTTTAATGTACACAGTCCTGATCTTAAGACCAACTCACAGGGCCAAGTCATCTAGCTGGAGGTGAGTCCGGAGTAGCTTGGGTTGCGAAGTCACAGAGACTACTAGGCATGATTCTTGATTCCTATCAAGATAAAAATACTTCTGCACATGAGAACACGTTACATCAAAAGGTCTGATGACTTGTTACTGAGATGACATACCACAAATTTCCTGTGTGCTCCTGTTGGATTTGGTTGTGAATGGCGTTCTTGGCCTAAGAGGGGGTGGGATTTAAATTTTACCCTGACTTTTCTGGAGATCTCTGATGTTACCTTAACACAATTCAGTCTTGCTTTCTTTAATAGATTCCGCATTTAGCTCCTGACTTGACTTCCAACCTAGTTTCCCTTGAAGATGGACCGTAGCTTGTAAGACATTAACATTTGTGGGACACATTCAAATCATCCTAGAAAGCCATATTAGAAATTTAGATGACATTCAGGTAAGATATCAGACCAAGAATTAAAGTTGGTAGTAGAGTAAACTTTGAGGCTATTTAGTTAAAATAAACGCATTTTGAATCTGAGAAAGACATGTGTTTGGGAGGCCTGAAGGAGAATGGTAAAGCTGTCTCTTCTCCCTAAATTAATTATAATCACCAGCAACATGGTTTTAGAAGATAAAACATTTGTGAAGTCAAAGTGCAGCAGTTCTCCTGCACAGGATTGGTGCTTTCATTTGAGAAACCAGGAAGTGAAAGAACTTGTACTCCATGTAAGAATGTGAGATGATGTTTTAGGTGGATGTTAAATTCCTTTGGGCTCATATGCTGACTACCTGGGATTCTGATGGTGGTGATAATTCAGAAAGGACTGGAAACTTTAGGAAATGGAACTCAGTTGCCAGAAGTCGTGTTTAGAATTCTCAGTTTTTCAGTGAGTGGTAATGTGGAGATTGTGAGTCTAAAAGATAGGCCCACAAAGTTAGACCTTTGGAAATATTGCTCGGCAAACGGATAATGGATTTTTTTTTACAGGATCCAGGTTAGTTCTCATGAAGGCAAGTTATTATGAAGTGAAAATAATATAAAACAAAACACTGAGTATTAAACGGTACATCTCTGTTGGGCCCCAATTTGCCTCTGGTTCGGGCCTTGTGGTCAAACCTGAGCCTGGCTGAGTTTCTGCTGCCTTGTGGGGGAGCTTAAGCCTGGCTCAAGTTTTGAGACCTATCTCTATCACTTCCATACCAGGGTGATTCAGCAAGACCTGTTTGGTCCTGCCTTTGCCCCGCCATTGCTGATGTAAAGCCTTGCCATTGACCCTGTCAGTCACCCCAAACCATAAATTCACCGACCTATGCTCTGAGTTTATATACGCAAGAGACTGATTCAATAAAGTTGAGTTCCTGCTTCAACAAGACTCCCAGCCCGGTGTGTTTCTTTGGGCTGTCAACATTCACCATCTGGCTCAGTCCCAGAGAGACCCTGCAGTACCGGGACCACTCTCCTCTTGCCTGGACCCACCAGCAAGAAGCAGACACATGTCTCTTCCATATTTTTACTTTTTCTCCCTCACTCCTCCCTTTCCCCTGAGCACAATTACTTTTCTCCATTTTTAATTGTAAGTTGGCATATACAGTGATGGAGACAGACCTTTCATGATATTGATATAAATGTGAGCCCGTCTAAAATCTGTAGACAAAATTTTAAACCCAAATTCCTATATGCTAAGGAATTTAAGGGTAATTCCAATGTGAGGATGAAGGCCCTAGGACCTAGACTGGGATGAGAGGTATTGGTGTAAATGCTGCAATATAAAAACCTTGAAAATTAGCCTGGCGGTGGTGGCACACGCCTTTAATCCCAGTACTTGGGAGGCAGATACAGGCAGATTTCTGAGTTTGAGGCCAGCCTGGTCTACAGAGTGAGTTCCAGGACAGCCAGAACTACACAGAGAAACCCTGTCTCAAAAAACAAAAACAAAAACAAAACAAAACACCTTGAAAATTGAGAGTCCATTGACCAGGACCAGTGAAATATGGCTGTGATAAATCAGTAGATGTTTCAGAGAAGTCATGCATGTTCATAGCAGAGCAGTGCCTAAGTATCTGGTAGGTAATCTGCCATGGCCCTGGAAGACACTAAGAAGCTAAAATTATCAAACCATTGAAAGAAGAGAGAGGAAGATGAGGAAAGGAGAGAGAGGGAGACAGACAGACATAAAAAAAAGAAGCAGAATTATATAGAGAGAATATTTGTACTTCATGCATCTTCTTTGTCCTGAGATAAGGTAATATCCACCCATACTGCTGAGGTGGTGTACTCCACATTGCTGAAGATGGATGGCCCTTACTCACTTGATACAGTTACTGTTCTTCTCTAGAATGCCCTCCACAGGTATAGTTTTACCAGCTCAGTGTTCAGCTCCAAGCTGGTCAAGTTGACTTATAAATGTAAATATCACTCTTCTAAAGGAAACTTTGAGAGGTAAAATTGAAGCCAGGGAGCCTGTGCAAAGGCATTGGATAGGAAGACTTGGGAACCAGGGCAATAGAAGTTGGAGCTTAACTATTTGCTGTGTTTTGGTGAATACATCTTAAATATCTGGAGAAGATGTAGAAAGGGGAAGATTCTGGACCGTTTGAAACTTTTCTCTAAGTTGGCAGTGGTTGTACATTCTTCAGCTTCTGTCTTCTCTACAACCACCCTGGATTACCAGAGGCTCAATGACTGCTCCCCTAGGACCACATGTGACTTGTCCTAGAAAGGCATGGAGTCTGGCTGTGCTGACAAGAGAACACCACCTCTCTAGCTGTTCCGGTGACCTTTCAGTCAGCACTGAAAGCCTAAGGCAACAACGGCTAGATCTATCACCAGCAATTGACATTCTATCACATCGACCTTGTCTACAAGTCTCCTTGTTATTCAATGCCTTGAAAAGAGAAGGATCTTTTTAATCTGGATCTGGATCTTTTTAATCTGTGACTAGAGGAAGTAAAGCATCATATATTCTCTTATCTTTGTGAAGATGTGAAAAGTCTTACAACTTTTAAGATCACCAAATGTAAATACACAGATGCTTACTCTTCATTTTTTGTTTTGTTAATAGAATGTAAAATTTAACTTGTGACCTTGACAATAACCATCTGTGTTGGACATTTTATGATTTAGGTGTTAACACTGACATTCTCTAAAGCAGATCTACTTATTAGAAGGGAATTATTGTAAAAAAAAAAAATCAAAGAAGCTCTTTGCGTAGTTGACGAAACTGATAAGTCTTAGTTCTAATGGGATAAGAGAGAAAACATCAACTTGAGCTTCTTAATTGTTCTGGTAGGTGCTAGAACCCTGAGAAGCATAGGATTACTCTAGATGTGAAGGACTCTGGTTGTTTTGTGTGTGAGAGTTGGAACCAGGATGTAGAAGGGCTCTATTCTCCATGCTTAAAACATGGACTCCTCTGTCTTTTTTTTGTTGAAGTATTTTCTCAGATCCTATCAGCTTTTCACATTATTAGACCCTGAATTACAGGCTAAAACTGCTTAGGTCCAGGATAAAGGGGGAAATAATTGATTGTAAATCCCCAAAAGGAAAGGTTGGGTCATGATTTTTATGAGTCCCTACTCACTTCCTTCCTTCCTTTCTTTCTTTCTTCCTTTCTTTCTTTCTTTCTTTCTTTCTTTCTTTCTTTCTTTCTTTTTTTCTTTCTTTCTTTCTTTCTTTCAATGACATCAACTTGTATGATTTCAACAAGCACTGCAATATACAGGAAAACTTTCCTCTCTTTTATCCTGAAACATGTTTTCAATTTAGGATCTGAATTTACAGATTGACTTGTGAATATCTAAGGATGTCAATGTCACCGTAACATGATGTTCCCTAAAAGCTGGTGAGCAGTCAGAAGAGAAATGGGCTGTCATTAGCTGTCAGTGGCCGAAAGTGTGGAAGTGGCAATGGCAAACAACATGGCAAAATGAGTGGAAACAAGGTATTGCAGGGGATGGGAGGAACTCAAGAGAAGCTCACCAGGATAAAATAGGATAGAAAAATATGGAAAGTTAACAGATAACTTAGAATGTACTTAATAGCTCACTCAGCGTTAATACTGATCCTAAAAGTACCTTCAGAAATGCAATTACAAGTAAGGTGTTTAGGAACTAGACCAGAAAGGGAAAGTTATTTATACTTGAAGAAATTAAATTTTTATTTATTTATTTTTTAATTTCATGATAGTAACAGTAATCCAAAGAGAGTAGCCATGAAAACAACAAATACTGCCCTGTGTGACTTCTACTCTTCGTGTCTCCTTGTTTGGCAGTTACCTTGCCAGGTTATATGGGTCATCTTATGTAACCACTTGTTGGGAGACCATTGTTTTATGTGAGAAAACAATAAAAATCAACAGGTTTAAACATTTAAACTTCTCCTTTCCTGGTGTGTTTTTAAGGGAACAACTCAATTAAGATGCCCTTAACTCTACTTGAAGGGAACAAGGAGCCACTGGAGTATGAACTGAAGGTATGCAAGTGTAAAGTGAAAAATTATAGATACTGGGTATATAGAATCCTTTTTAGACATATAAAATATTCTTTAGGCTTTCTTTATAAAGACATGGAGAAACCGAGCCATGAAGTAAGTTAGGAATGTGGAAAGACCAGTCACCATTACTGGAACTGGCCAACCCGCAAAGAGAAAGGAAAGAATGCAAGTGAACTAGGTGGAAACAAGCTGGGAACCAAGCTGAGAATCAAGCTGGTAACTGCAGTGACAGGGCAAGGCCACAGTGACAGGGCAGGACTACATTCTTGAGAAAGATAAGCGTACAGAGAGTTTTCACCTGACCCTGACTCATGTAGGTTGGGTTCCTTTGGAATGTTCCACTATTTTTATGTTATACCACCCTAGCAACCCCCTCACCCCCTCCTCATTCCTTGGTTTGTGGTTTTTCCCTTTAAAAACCCCTCTCAAACTGGCTGTCGGGGTCAATTCCGCTCCTGCGTGGGCATACGAATTGACCAGCAGCTAGTTGACACGCCCTAATAACCCTCGAGATTGTCTCGAGCAGATTACTGGGTGGCCTCGACTTTCTGAGACTTGAGTGAAGGTCTCCCCTCTGCGGAGGTCTTCACAAGGATGGAGGAAGGGCTAGCCTGCTATATTTCTTTAATCAATGAAGATTACAGTAATGGAATCTGTTTAAGTTTGTGAATTTAAATTATGTATGCATGTCTTCTTTCTTTTCCCACACCACCCAGAAACTTGGTTATTTCACCTGAGTGAACTATCTGAATGTCAGTGTAGATTCCCTTACAGGAGAAAGAAAGCCTTGTACCTCCAAGGAGATACTCTGATAGAGTTTGTCTTACTCACCCAATGTTAGCAATGGTAGCAAAGTCTACCTCTATTATAGTTGGGAATCCCCAGGGAAGACATTTTCTTAGAATATGTTTTTATGCTGGGTGTGGGAGAATGGCTTGGAGGCAAGACTGTCCCTTTTCAGCATTTAGCTCGAGAGTCTTTTGTGATAACAGAATAACTTGCTAAGAACAGCATTTTGTTCAACAGATTGACTATTGTGGGTCATAGATGTTCCCTTACTATATAGATGCACTGGCCCTTTAAAATTCTGTCAAAAGTAATGCTTTCTGCAAGGTATGAAGTGTTCAATTCCACAGTAGTTGTTTTTACAAATTCCTCAAATTCATTCATCACAGCTGCTCCTAAAACCAAAGCTCCACCACTTTGTTGTAACATGCTTCTTTGTGAAAGTGTTTGTATTTAACTTGCATTCAAATCTCAAATCAGGTAGATCAGGAACTATGTATCAGCCATATATATATATATATATATATATATATATATATATATATATATATAGTGTGTGTGTGTGTGTGTGTTTCTTCATAGCTGCTTAGCTTACTTTAAAGATCTCTGTCTGAATTTTAATTTTCTGAATTGTGTTAAAACAAGGGATATTTGCTTCTTAATTATTTTTTTTCAAATCTTAGATGTCAAATTGTCAGACTTTAAACAGGGTGTCTTTTGCCTAACTGGGAATCCAATACTCAAAAAATAGTTTCTATTTTAAGATTCTGTTAAAAAACTAAGCAATTAGAACTGGAATAGTGAACTGGTACATCGGTAAAAATATATGGGTAAGATCTCTCAAACAGAAAAAAAAATCTCATTTTCCCTCTGTCCATGACATTTCTGTATGTCAGTAGGGAGAAATTTCCCACACTGGATTAACTAGTTCCTAATATTCAGCAGTCTCTTATCATATATAACGTAATTTTTATAAATTTGGATTACCTTCTAGTTTTATTAAGTTTATCATTTTGTGAGTTTTATATTCTGTATCACTAAAAGTTAGTTGAAAGTCCTTGGTTAATATCCCACTATGTTGTCATCTCTTAAGAAAGGCGTTTGTCCAAATCTGTCTAATTTAGCTTTTAGAGACTTTTAATCCACACAGTCTTAAGTATCTGAAGCCCTCTTCTCTTTCATGTGTCTTTCATCCTGTGTATGTGTGTGTTCATGCATATTTGTGTGTGTGAGTGTATATGAGAGTGTATGCATGTGTACATGGGCATGTGTGTTTTGGCTGTGCACATGCTTCTGAGTAAATGTGGATGTCAGAGGACAACTTTCAAAAGCTGACCATCTCCTTCCATTGTGGAGAGCTTTGGGGTCTGCTTCTAAAAACTTGGCAGGAATTTGACATACGGCCAGGACAATGAAGAAAGCTCTAGAAATCAGACTTTGGGCTATGACTCAGGAAATAGGCTCAGATTAAGAACATTTACATATGAATTAATGCAAAGTTCAAAGTGGTTCACCTGAGGCAGGTGTGGCAGTCCTTTTATCTTGGTCATCCTGATTAGCCCTTAGAAAGGTGTTCACAGGATTTTGTTTATTGTCTTGCTTGTTCCTTGACCCAGAACTAATCTTATTATTTTTCATGAATTTAAAGTGGTATCAATGCAGACTGGAAAAAATAAACCGGATTGAGACTCAGAACTGGCTGGGGTCATGTTAATGTTGTCAAATTGTCTTTTTTCTTTTTAATCCTCATTCCTTCCCTGAAGAACCTGTTGACTTGGTCATTTCATGTGTGTCCCAGGGATTGAACTCTGGTCCTTAAGCTTAAGTGGCCCCAAACACTGAGCAATCTTGATGGTTCTCCATTGTCTTTGCAAACCAGGAACACTAGCAAGGCTACACAAGACATTTGATATCTGTGTTAGATACAATGTCTAGAATGCTACTATCAAACCACCTGTTACTTATCCGCCTTTATATTAACAAGAATTATTGTGCTCCAAGGTAATCATTAGACTACAAGCATGACAGAAGACATAGAACTGATGAATGGGTTTCATCCTGCATGGAGCATATTGAAGAAAAACAGTTCTCCAATTAAAACAACTGTGGTATCAATTCTCAGTTTGTTTCAGTTAGGACATGACTGCGGGGAGAGGTTAATACTGTGTAATCTCAAAGCACAGTCTAAAATTTTAGCTTCAGTTAATTTTGTTTTCTTTGTCTCATATTTACTTACAGAGTCAACTACCTCCACCTTGCATCCTTAGCATTCTTAATTTTAGCATGTACAGATGTGTCAAGGATTTACTGTTGCAACCTTAAAAACTACTTTATGTTGACAATTATAAATATATAATACAATAGAGAAGTGTATAACATCTAACCATGTTTTTAAGCAGTTGGCTGTCTTACTAGTTCATTTGGTATGGAGAAACCTAAGTCAGTGTAACCAGTAAGGCTTTGTCTTCTGGAAACAAAGTATTCAATGTTGCAGGTATTCTGTGCTTACATCATGAAAACTATATTGGCAAGGGACGTTGATATATATTAATGTGTTGTTGCTGTTGTTTCAAAATCCAGTTGTCCCTCACTCTTAGGATGTGTAAGAAGACATGTTGGAGCTCAGGCCTTGCTGAGATGAGTGAGTCTGAGAAAATCCTGAATCTACAATAACATGACTTTTCAAAAGCTTCCTTCATTCCTTTTCCCTTCTCCCCTCAACAGCCTAATTGAATAGAGCACTGTTCTCCTCTTTCAGTTCATAAAACCTATACCTATTCTTTGTGCTTCACCATTCTCTATGGATGATCAACTGTTGTAAATGTGGTTTGGCAACCAGCTGCCTTTGAAGAAGTTCTTCAGAAGACAGGGGCTAATGGTATAAAACCTGGAGCTGCCTTGTTTCTTATAAGAGTGTTTGCCTAAGATTGAGATCTCAGATAAGTCTCTAGTTGCTGTCTGGGAAAGGAAATGGCCTTAGACAGCTCAGAGCAATGTCTAGTGGGGAGCAGCTGCAAGCAGATTCCTCTGTTTACAGGAAAGGTCCTAATTTGATTTCCTCTACAAATATTGGGTGGCCAAAGTATTCTTCATTTAATACCATATCTTCATTTAATACCAAGAGAGCTATATTTTGAGTAACGGGTACAAATCTAAAAGATTCTTTTTCAGGTCTTTACTCTTAAGACTCTGCAAATCAGATGACAAGAAAGGAATCATCAAGAGCAAGACAAATGAATTTCTAATGCCCTGAGACTCAGGCCAGGCTCCCCAAGTCTGAGGTCAAAGTTCACCACTTAAAGTGACACCTCATATTCTACTTAAGTGCACTTCTTCTGAGGGGTTGAAAACACCTGGCAGATATTAAGCCTTTTGCACAGTGAAAGAAACACAGACATTATCCAGGGAAGAACTATGCTTGATTTAAGCTTTCTGATGCATGCAGTTTAATAAAACACTGCTTTTGTTTTCTTGTATGTTTTCCTTAATCCCTATGTATACACTCTGTATCCAGTCATCTAACCTGTAGGAGGACAGAATTATCTTCTTGACATCAATTCTGTGCACACAAAACTTTAGAATTTGCTCAATGTCACCCTAAAGTCATTAATGCATGAGATTGAATAGTCATTTGTGCTCATTAAGAAATTCTTCTCATTTTTCTAATTATTTATTTCTCAATTTTTTCATTGATCCAACATAGTCTAAACAATGTGCAAAGATTAATTTGGAGAAAATGTTCAAAAGAACATGGAAAATAATTGAACTGCCGTGGCGAAATGAACTTGTTTATAGTGACACTGTAGTTCAATGTCTTCATTTTACTGATGAGGACATTGTAGTCAGACAATGGCAAATCCTTCATTACTAGTAGGAAATGGCAATGCCTTTGATTACTTTCCTTTGAAGCTGGACCTTAGATGTAGCGCTGATTAGAACAGGATCTGGCTTGGGAACTACTCCTGTTCAGGATCCACCTGCTCATCAACTGCTCTGCTCCCCTGGAACACTGTCCTCAGAAAAGGAGAGTTATGTATTAAAGGAACGATGCTTCTCAGTCCCAGAGGACCAAAATGGCAACTACTCCTCCTCACATGCTATCACTATGCTTTTCTTTCCAACTTAGTTATGTCCTTAAACTCCATGCTTTATATGGAGTTGATGAATGATGACTAATCTCGTTTATACAGCACACTCAGGTGTTAAACTCACCAACTTTCCAGTCTTCCATGTGTTCTTTTGGAGCATGTGAAAAGGAAACTAAACAGCTCATGTTGCTTCTGGTAGCAAGTTATGTGCCAAAAGTTTGGTATACCACTCCAGGAATATGTCAAATGGTTGATATAACGATTCTTCTAGAGATGCAAGTTGCTTTTTCCACGTTGCACTCACTGCTGGGTTCCCAAACTTCTAATTAATTACAGTCTAGACACATTTCATACCTGACACCAACTTTGGTATTGTGGGTATTTTCTGAAGTACAACTCACTGTCTTACTTCTGCAATGGTACATGAAGCCCATTAAAGTAGGGACTACATATTTCACATAAGTCAATGTCTAACATGACTTATTTGAAAGTTGTGGCTCCACAAAGACCTTGATCCTTTATTCATCTTCCCCACATCCACAGTGGCAATGGTTGCTTGAATGTATTAAGTATTAGAGACACCCATATAGATTTGCTCATCTAGCACTTCAGTTCTCATAATTATACTGTCATGTCTTAGCCCCAATTTCTAATTCAAAAATGGAAGCTCGGAGGACCTCTAGCAATTGCCTGAGATCTCATAAGCAGAAAGTAGTCAGGTAGGATGCTGTTCAGGACTCACCTGCTCGTAAACTGCTCTGCTCCCCCTGGTACTTACTTCTCAGAAAAAGGAACATTATGTATTAAAGGAAACATGCCTTTAGTATGCTCAAAGTAGGATGCTGGAGTCAAAGGGGCATCTCCATGCTTCTTGGTAAGACTTCACCGCTGTAAAATGACTTCACAGTGCTGTATTATGCAAACTAAACATATTAAAGCTGCTGAGAGAAGGCCATGAGTGGCTGGACATATTGGTAAAGCAGATATTGTTTGTTTTGGCCACTAAAGTTTCACTTTCAGGGATTACTCTCTTGCCTGTACCTTTTACCCGACAACACTCAGTGTTCCTCATTTACATCCACTCCCGGCTTCTCCTTTAAATTCTCTCATATGAAAGTCTAAATGACCACTAACGCTGGCTGGATTCACTTTTCCATAACACTTGGCAATGGCTGGTTGACAAAGTCAAAACTCAAAATAGGCAACTCGTGGCTGGCAGAAGCTTACATACACACCAAAGAATGTCAGAGCATCTAAATGTACTGTCAGCCTATTAGGCTTCCTAAAGGGTCACAAGAAAAAAATAAAAGTAAATAGGATTTGAGAAAACCTTGCCTGATCCTTAGGCAAAATTCTAATGTTGTACGCAACCTTTCCAGGCTCATTCCACTACAGTTGGCGTATATATGAAATAGAATACAGACTGAGAGAACCAGAGTGGGTATAATCCAAAGTCTGGGATCTCCTCTCTGAGCTGCTTCTTGGTAACAGCAAAACAAACAGGTACAGGGCAGGTGTGATGGGAAGAAGAAAGCCATGACTAATAGGTTATGTCCAAGGGTCAAAAGTACCATTAAAAATACAGATTCTATACCACACCTATCTCTTAGATTTACTCAATTAAATCATATTACTTCGAATTTTAAAAAATAAGGTAATTTCATTTTTTGTTCTTACTGCTGTAAGCAGAAACCAGTGCTTAATGCAATGCTCTACACAGCAGCACCATCCTGTGGAGGAGATTACAGACTGAACAGGAAGGAAGAATGAGCCTGAGCACCTGTATCCAGCTCTCCCTTGAATGCAAACGTGATAGGACCAGCTGCCTCAAGCTCCCATTGCCATGACTTCCCAGCTATGATGGTGATACCCTCAGAAGGTGAACCGAAATAAACCCCTTCTTTCTTAACTTGGTTTAGTCAGGCAGTTTCATCACAGTGATGTGACAATAAATCCCCAGCACAGGACTCTCATGCCACATCTTCTAATGGAAGAGTCTACCCTACTTAAGAATAACCTTCTGTGTTATTTTAGTTTTTAATATAATTTTTCTTCCTTTGTTATCCTGCTCAAAATTCATCTGGATCATCTCTTCTCCTGTGTGTTCTCTGCAGATGTGGGAAGGTGAGGATAGAATTCATCCAAATATGAGCATTAGAAATGGAAAGCCAAGTGATAGACCCTGGCTGATGTCACCAAATGACCCATGAGGACTCAGTCTTCTGGTTCCTTCTCCTTGATGCTACCTGACACCTCCCCTCACCTCATTTACTTTCTGAGCATTATTTTATTCACCATTATCAACTTCTACCTGTCCTCCCATTGTGACTTTGCTGCCCATAAAAAGGAAATGAAAGCAGAGCTGTTCACTCCTGTGTCTTAAGTGCTGACAACAGTTCTGACATAGTTCTCTAGATGTTTGCTACTTAGAAGAAAATGTATTACAATCAACAAGAAGAACGATAAGCATCCTTGTTGAATCACTGAACTTTAATTTTAGGATTTTTTTTCTTGTATTTCTAAACACAGGGGACGAAAGCTAGGGCCTTACCCTGCCACTGAGCTATAGTAGCCCTCCTCCTTAAGTTGGGTAAAGGAGATCTTTACATGTTTAACATGTAAACCTGATAATACCGAATTCTGGTGACCTCTAAAACAGAGACATTCGTGGCTTTGTTCCTGACTGGGAACCTCTCTCAGACACACTCTCTGTGTTCATACATACCATAAATTTGATCTTATTCTTCATTGAAATTTCCCATCAGCATCAAAAGATAGAAGCCTCGGAAAGAAATTATGTAGGTCCCCTTCCTTTGTACCATCAAACCCTACAGTTCTTGGGAAGATACTCCCTTTGTTTACTTTCCTAACCATTTACACCAATTAACTTATTTTATGTGTCTTCTAACAATTTTTTTTATTTCACATGGTTAATTGAAGACACTCAGGCTCAGTTATAAATTCTGTTCCTTGTTTGATTTACTTCTTACCAACCCATAAAAATCTCACTAATAATGAGAGTTCTAGTGTTTAGTTGTGAGGTTCTTGTTGAAGTAATTATTTAATAACGGTGGCACCCAATCTGGCTTGTTCTTACTCAGCCACCATCTTCCCGACTAGATAAGGCCTGAAGCCACAAGCAGCTGGCTGCATGTTCTCGTCAATGCTTGCTCAGGCTGCTGGCTCAGGCGGCCAGAGACACTGGCCCTGCCACCCAAGAGACGCCAGCTTGGGAGATGGCTCTGCCAATCTTCCACTCTGTCTCCACAAGGCTGGGCTTAGCCCAGACCATCCCGCCATCCATGCAGTACCCGGTAGAAATGAGACTCTATGCTTCAAGATCATCCAATAGCTTTACATGTTTGGCAATGCTCAATAACAATCAGAGGTGTAACCCAATACCCAGCTTAGATATATCAACTACCTTTGACTACTAGAGACACGCACACATCTGCTTCCACGTTTTAAAATATTACTTCAACAGTTCTGGTTGACCCTCTCTGAAGTTGTCACATGAACATTATGATAAGAACTCTAGAAAACAAAGCCAGTGGGAAGGAAAGGGGTATGGTGGTTTTCTTGAACATTATTTGATCTCTCAATGCTAAACAGAAGCCCTTTATTTTACAGCATAATCTTTATGTCTCCACTATGCCATTCTTAAACGCTATCTTCAGAGAATTTAAAGTTCAAACCATTGCTGTTGTGCTCAACTAAATAAATAACTGTGTTATTTTGATTGAGAGTATTTATTAATTATTTTCTAATATTTCCAACATTTTCCACACTGAATAATAAATGCCTCACTGCAAAGCAGGATAGTGGGGATAAAAAGCATAGCCTGATGCCTGGACATAGGTTGGTTATTTGACATACATTAGTTTCTTTTCTTCTATATTCTGGTAAGTGCAAGGACATATGTATAGGTCATTGAATGTACTGATAGGACATATTTTTTCACATGGATATAGATATTATTCACTATGCTTGATCAGAATAAAGGTTGAGGAAACATTGCCAGCTCCTGCCCACAACAGTGACTAACAACAAGTTAGTCAATTTTGCACAATAGAGTTTACTCACAGCAAAACAAAGAGCTTTGATTGGTGACCTTTGAGCAATCCCAGAGAATCTTGGCTTCTCACTTATTTTATGTACCTATAGCTTATCATTTTAAGGTCATAGGTGAATGCCATTTTATACTAGGGTTCTTCATGTGAGGGGAGAAGATAAGAATATTTGCATAATATGGTACTAAGTTTGGCATCTGTGACTTTCTAGTGGCTACCTCCAGTTCACCCTCCCCCACTGCTACACACCTACTTTCAAATTCCTGACCCTCTGTACTTTCCCCCATCTCCTCTCATATCTGAACTGCCCCCCTTTTCCCCTCCCCTTTCTCTTTCCCTCCCAGATCTCTCTCTCCTTCTACTCCCCAGAGATTATTCTCATACTGCTCTTAACTGCTGAGCTATCTCCCTAGCCCTTGTGTTTATTTAATTTGTTTTCAGTTTTGGGGGATTATCATATAATTACATCATTTCTAATATTTCCTGTTCCTTTTCCTGTATCCCAAATTCATCCTTGTACCCACCCCCTTGCTCTTATCCAAATTAATGGCTTATTTTTCTTTAATTGGTGTGTGTGTGTGTTTGTGTGTGTGTGTGCATGCTGGTACACACACACACACACAGACACACACACACACAGACACACACACACACACATTCTCAGGATGGATCACTTGGTTGGAGTACAACCAATTGTTTTACTCCTCCCTGGGAATACTTCTTCTCCAGCTGTTGGCTTGTCTAAGTTGCCTATAGTGCCTTGTGCAGTCTTGAGCTTCCCCCTCCCATATTAGCATGTCTACTGTATGTTTCTTGTTGAGATCATGGTCAAGTAGCCCTATTCCTGCGACTTTATGGCTGTTGCTTCTTCGACATTTCTAGGAGACAAATTCTCACACAGAACTTGGTGTTTCTTTGGTTCTTACAATCTTTCTGCTCTGTCTTCTGTAGTGATTTCTGAGCCCTAGGTGCAATTGTGTTGTAGATGTATCTGCTGGGACTAAACTCTATAACTCTGCATTTTGTGGTTATCTATAATGGTTTTTATTCAAGGCAAATAGAGGGTTCCTTGATGAGGGTGTGAGCTACAATTATCTGTGGGTATAAAGACAAATATTTAGAATGTACTTAGGGATTATGCTGGTTTAGAAGTTGTGATTGTAAGTTCACCAAGATTTATGGCTCTATTAGCTCTAGTTAATTGGCAAGGTTTCTATCACCAGAAATTATTTCTTTTTGTATTGAATGGGTCTTAAGTCCAATTAGAGAGATTTTGGCTATTACCAAGGTATGCATGCCACTATTGAGGCCTTAGGATTATGGTGTCATGCTAGTCATTGTTGTGGTTCATAAGCATCATGCTTGGATAGGACTACTGGGTAAAGCCTAAATGGTCAATTTTCTTTTCTACTTCATGTGAAATTAAATATGCCAGTGCATATTTATATCACAAAAGGGAGTATGATGGCTTCTTCCATGTTAGCATAGCAGCTTATATTGTACTTTATCAGAATAGACATGTTCTAGCTCACCTCTCCTTAGCATGGCTGCTAAATTAATTAATATCCATCACCCTATTGATAATGTAGACTTTAGCTCACAGGTCACAGAAAGCTCCTGACTAACAGGGTCATCTCTAGTGTGTCCATTCAAACAACTATTCCCATTTGATAGGTTGAATGATTACCAAGTCAAGCTTGAAGGCTCTAAAAATGAGTTGGTTTTTTTCTTCAAAACTATGCTATATTACATAATCTCATGATGTTAAAATCAATTATCATGCACATAAGCCAAGAATTATTCCAATATCAGTAAGCTGTGTCCTTTGAAAAAATGTGAATATTCTACAAAATGGTATCAAAATAAGTGGTATGGATAGCATGTAAATTAGTGGTAAGACTTGTCTGGCAGATGTAAGGTTCTGAACTTAATCCCGAGTACTGAAAAACAACAATGACAACAAAAACAACAAAAGAAAGAAAAAACAAGAATGTGTGTTTATAAAAGAAATTCAAGAAATGTGCCGAAAATGTGTAAAAATTAATATTCTATGCATGGTATGCCTGCTTCTGTGCTACAAATCATACAAGATGTGAGTATGATTTTTTATGGGGGAATCTATTCCCAGAGAAAACTCTTGGCCTTACATCAAAAGTCTGAATAATGTATTCATTTTTAAGGGCTCTAAATTAGATTAAATACATATGCATCTTTCTCATGACTATTTTTTTAAGCTTTTGATGAATTGGCCTACTGTGGATTTTAAGATGAGGAGTCTCCCACTGTATTTCAAGAAACACAGGAAAGAATATACTGTAATTCAGAGATAAGTTGGAATTCTTCTTGTTCAAAAATCTAGTTAAAATGTATGCTAAACTCCACTCTTGTGTTCTATAAAATCTCAAAACAATAGATTACATTCCTTATAACTGATAGTTTTTCTGGGCAGCCTCTGAGTTTGGCTCCTGAAACTATGTTCAGTTCCAATCTACGATCACGCTTCATTCATTGCTGCATAAATGTGGAGGAGGTAAAAAATACACTTTAGCAGGAGACATTCCTAAGCAGCATTTCACACTATTAATGTTTATGCATTATTTTGAATTTTAAAAATATCTCTGCAACGTGGTATGAGTTCCATTATGTCATTAAAATAAAGTAGGCTGGGACTCATAATGTATGTAAAAATTAAAACTCAGATGTTTTGTGTGTGTGTCTGTGTCTGTGTGTCTGTGTGTTTCTCTCTCTGTGTGTATAAGTATGTATTTCCCTAGATTTTAGAAAAGTAAATGTCAAGATCTGTGTTTTAACTTATATCATTATGTCTTTTAAATTTAAGTGTTTTGCAATTTATCAGTAGCATATTAAGGGAACATAAGACTTTCTTGAATGCACACAAATGAGCCATTCAACTCACACTGAGAGGGAAACATCTTTCGAACACTAATATAAAACAGTGTAATGCTACAATTTCAATTGATAAGTTGTTTTTGGCCTCTATGAATTTGCCAGTGCTTAGTACATTTTTTTGTTTGTTCCCATACTTTGCCCATTTTTTTTATTGTGGAAATATTACATGTAATTTTATATCCTCACAATCTATCTATCTATCTATCTATCTATCTATCTATCTATCTATCTATCTATCTATATCTATATCTATCTATCTATCTATATGTATGTATGTATGAATGATAGTTATAGTTATTGATATTAACAGAGAGGTAACAAAAGCATACTTCCCCGCTTGTGGCTGTTGGTGGTGTGTGTGTTTGTGTGTGTATGTGTGTGTGTGAATTTCATCTACTTCAAGCAGATTCTCCTATATGGGTTGAGTAAGGCACTATTAATGAGTATTGTAGTATGTTAGTAGAAGACATCTTTTTGATGCTTCTTTACTAGAGTAATAGTAATTCATACACAGACACAAACACACATATAACAATAATACTCAAAGAAAGATGCTATCAACTTGAGAGTGGAGGACATGGAAGGAATTCCAGTGAGGTAGCTGGGAGAGCCTGGGGGGAGAAAGGGGAAGGGAAAATTGTGTAATTCTATTTCAATTAAATACAAATTAAAAGGAATATTCGGAAACACAGTCATAATGGATTGAGCTTTTCCTTTATAGGAGGCCAAGTGGTGCACTGGATCCATAATGCAGAAGTTACTTCATGAGCTTGTCATCCAGATTGAGGTATTAAGGATTAGAAATATACAAACAAAACCCATGAAACCACAAAATCAAAATCAAAAATAAAAAATAAACAAGCAAGAGACAAATAAGTCCAATAAGGAAAAAAAAAGCCAAAAGAGAACAAAAGAACAAAAAGTCCACAAAAGAACCATGGAGTTCATCCTGTACTAGCCAACCACTCCTGGGCATGTGGCCTGGCCCACAGTGTAGCCAGTTCATGCAGTGATGCTCTATTGGAGAAAACCAACCCTACTCTTTGCCAGTGCTCATCAACTGCAAATAGCTTTTTGATTGGGGTTGGACCCCATGTGTGCTTTGTCTCTTAGCATAGGAACCCCATCTGGTACAAAAGTGTGCAGATCTTGTGGATGCTGCCACTGTTTCTGTGAGTCTTTATGTGTGTTGGTCTCACACATATGAGAATTTCCTAGGAGTTATCCACAACCTCTGTCTGGCTTTTGCCATCTTTCTACCTTCTCTTTAATCTAGTTCTCTGAGCTCACAGGGTTACCAGTTTGATGAAGACATGACATTTAGGACAGAGAGCTCTAAGGTCTCTCCCTCTCTGCCCATTGCCCAGTTGTGGATCTCTTTGTTAATTCTCAAATACTCAACAAGAAGCTTCTCTAACATAGGCTGGGTGAGGCACTGGTCTGTGGTTATATGCTATACAGAGACTGTGACTTAAAGTAAAACAAGTCAAAGCAAAGACAAACAAAACCAGAATTAGTAATGGGAAAACCCTAAAGTGAAACAACCACTAAGTAATAGCATAGTTTGAACCCAGGATTTCTGACTTACACACTCACGTTTCTAGTGGTATCTATTTAATGAAGAGCTGTGCTCTGTATATTTGGCACTCAGTCTCAAGAAGCATAGGCTTCTTAGTTTCATTCAGTTTTAGTGTACACATTATTTCCCAAAGTCAAACTTTCTCATGAACCAGGAGTAAGTTTTGGTCTACCAGACACATGGTACTCTGATCTGAAGGCACCACCAGTAAGTTAGTTCCAGTAAAGTTCAGAAGAAAAGTAAAGGTGTAAATGAATTTTTTTCTGAGAAGGAAAAAAGCATTATGTGGTTCTCTAAAACGTCTCTGTGAATTATTCCTGCCATTCTTGTTTGCTACAGTGTATACGTAGACACTTAGCCATGATCATAAAAATTCAGAGAATTGTTCAATAATTCCTAATAAAGTGACCTGCCAACTTCTATTGAGTAACCAATGGATGGGTTTTTAACAACTTCAAGTGTTAATGTATTTTGGCATCTGATGCTTTACAACAAAAATGACTTCTTTGCTGCTGTTGCTAACTCTCTTGTTTTCTATCCAGTGGTTATGAGAATCTGCTTCTTATTATTTTGTCATTTATGATTGACTCTTTAAGAAACTCTTAGAGTTATTATAAAGACTGAACAGTCAGTAAGTAGTAAAGCCCCCAAAACTCAAGGTTCACAACAAATGTGTAAACTCGTGGACATAGTGCAAGGCCTAGATGCTTGATACTTAAACCAAAATCCAAATGACTGAACACAGTATCAACATAGTATTTGTGAAGGAATAGGTGATGGATTCTCATACTGATTATATCCTCTAAGTACATGATGCTTATATGATTTACATTGCTACAACTTACCCAGTGCAAGTATTTAGACAATTTGAGTTACATGTTAAATAGTAAAAGCGAGATATCAAAACTACTGTGTGCTCCATGGAGCTGTACTGAAAGGGATCTGGAATAACACTATGAGATTTCCTTACTGGTCACCCACAGAGTTCAGCTGTACACGTTTCTGATTGAGCCTCTCTGGGAAACTGCTTTGAGTCTCATTACCATGTCATTGTGAAGCAGGGATTGTCATACTTCTTCACATGGCTGCCTTGATGTTTCAGTAACTGGACTATAGTCAGCAGCATGTAGATGGCCATCATTGAAATTGTATCCTGCCTTGCTGGGTACTCTCTTCTCACCCTAGCTTGTTTAGCCAGCTCTGGAGCTGGAATCTAGGGCTTAGTGCTTGGCAGTCAACTGCTCTACTACAGAACTCTTCTCCAGTTCCTCATACCATTTCTAACTTTTGGACATTAAGCTTTTTGAAAACTCAGAGGAAGCAATGCTATACTCATGCTCTGAGATACTGAAGCTGTTCAGCTCTGAAAAAAATTATTAGCTTTTGTGTGCTATTTCTTTTTTTTTTTAAATTTAAGATACATTTTTTTTTCTGTTCATCCATGATTCTCATTTTTCTTTCTTTTACTTTTACTCTCAATAATGCTTTTGGTTGCACGATGCTGGAGGTTACCTGCTGGAAGCAGTAAATGAATATAAACTATCTTGGTTGCCAGTTTGAGCCCCTGGACTCCCTATGATTGCTCAGAGAGGTAAATCATAACAAATAGTTTTCCTTTGTTTCAATGACTTTAATTATTTTTTTAGTTACTTTCAACAAAAAGTTAGCCAAGTGGTGATCTAGTCTTGGCTGACTGGGTACTCACTATGTAGACTAGGCGGACCTTGAATTCTCAGAGAAATACTTTCCTTTGCCTCCCAAATGCTGATATTAAAGGCCACTGAAGGGCAGGAGTATGGGTCTGACTCTCATTCCTAAATTGTAGTCAGTCACCCCTAATCTAAAGGCAAGGCTGCTTATAAGAGGCTATCGGTGTGATAAATACAGCCTAGAAATGGTGTTTAAGTAATAAACACCTCATATTATTATGGCGCTGCTGATGGCTGGCATAAGAATGACTGGAGCACTGTGAACCAGCAATGACATTATGAGTCATCCATGATACCTCAGCCAGAAGTACCTTGAACTTTAAGTGTGAGTATAACCTGCTTTCTGTATATGATATCTACCTCCATTGTTCCATTTAGCAAATCTTTGTCACTCAAGATAAATTACACTTTGTTATATTTTATGACTTCAATATTATAAACATATCCAGCCCATCTTCATATGTTGGACTGGGCTAGGAGGCTTGGAGGAGGGAACTGTTTACATGTTGTGGTTGGCCGCCTTCACAGATTCAGGGTGGGGAGCAAACACTCAGGGTTTAAGCCTACATGCTTCCATATAAAGGTCACTTCCCAGATCATTGATTTGATCATTGATCATTTGATATTTTTCAGAGATTTTGTAGTTATTTTGCTGCAAGTTTTTCATTTTAAAATACAAGATAATTTTGCTACATTCCTGTTTCCTTTAAGTAACTTTAATTTCGTCTGGAATAAAAAACAATGATGTTTGACAGATAGTGTTGTACTTCCCCTCCTTTAACTTTTAAGAAGTATGAAGCAGTGATTTTTAATAATTTCTCCTTTTCAATTTAAAGTTGTAATGTTTTCTATGAACACACATTTTTCTAAGATATTACATTTTTAATATAAAAATATGCACATGTCATCAAGAATGTCTCTAACTTCTCTAGACACACACACCCCCCCTTCATTTATCTTCTTTCCTACAATCCTAGAAACTTTTCTAGCTAAAGTTAGACTCTTCTAGGGACACAGAGAACTTTCTGGGAGTATGGTAATATGGTGATCATTAGTTGCTATGTTGGATATTAGGCTGACAGGATGACATTTCAGGTTATCTTCAATGATACTGCTTTATCAATAAGCCATAGTTTTACTGAGAAGTTAATGCCTCAACTCAAAACAGTTTATTAGATTTCAGTGGTGGTTTTTAGGCTATAAAGATAAGAACTCTGCCAACATGGTTGGAAAACAATGGATTGTTTCACAAGAGTACATAGGAAGACCTGTCAGTCAACTGTGGAGAAACGAATGAACCCTGTGCTTCTTTGTGTTTTTTCTAGACTTCAAGTCTTTTTTTTTTCTATATATGGACTTGAAAAAGTCAGCCTAAACTTAGAGGAGAAAGACCCAACCATGTTTTATGGAGCTCTTGGGAGAAAGGGAAAGAGAGAGCAAGATAGAAACTTTCCAAGTGGTTGTACGGATGAGATACCGTTGTGTAGCTTACATGCTTGCAGCTGGTTGCAATCAGGCCTTACTGCCATACAGTGACTTCTCTGTGTCAAATGTGCACATGGGAGCCATCTTTTGCAAGGCACTTTTTACTCCTGTTCTTGAACATAGGTTATTATTGTGATGTTAACCCTTTTTTATTAGAATGATTTTATCAAAGAAAGGATTTTTAGTGGCTTTTTTTTCTTGTGGGTTAAAAAAACTAAAAAGAAAAATATTAAAAGACATTTCTTTGCCAATTTATTCACATTTATGTCTTAATTTTTGAAACCATGGCCCCCATGACATGCTACTTTGGGATTCTTTTTTCTGTTATTTTATGTCTATTTGATAGCATATAGAGTTAATAGATAACAATGGTAATATTTTCAAAGAAGATCATCACCCTTAAATAATCCTAAATTAGCATCAAGACCAATGTTATTTCTGCTTCTACTATTTTTATTTTTTTATTTTTTTAATATTTATTTATTTATTTATTTATTTATTTATTTATTTATTTATTTATTTATATACTGTGCCCTAGGCATGAAACAGCTTTGGCCACCAAGCCAGGCATCAAGCTAGGATGAACAAAGGACTGCCATGTGCTCTGCCCCTGACTGATATAAGACCAATACCATTAACAAGGTGTCTCTTTGCCCCATTGCCAGGGGATTTGCTGCTACTTTTAAAAGAAAATTTAAATACAGTTCTTTTAAGGGGTAGTAGCTATTTTGTTAGACTACAAAAAAGTATGTTCTCTTAAGTGTATATATGTAAGACACACTCTACAGAATCTCTGAAGTTTACATTATGTAGCCAAACAGTGTATGTTACATTACATGACAAATGATGTGATTATTATATTCAGCATCTTGAAACAAGAAATTTATCCTACAAGAGTTTAACAAACCTTACATATCATCTCAGGGTTTTTTGTTTGTTTGTTTTTGTTTTTTAAGTAAGAATGATCCTTTATGCTAGCGGGAGCCTAGTATAGAATGAGACAGAAAGAAGCAAAGAAGATTTATAGATGAAACATAGAAAAGGATGCAGTCACAAGCCAAGCAATGAGAACAGACCCCAGAAGTTGAAAGGGGCCAAAATGAATATCCCCTTGAGGCCTGGAAGAAACAACCCTGCTGGAACACCAAGTTCCTGCTTCTGACCCCAGCACTGTGACAGAATAAAAGCCTGCTGTCTGAGTCACCAGGTTTGTGGTAATTTATTAAAACAGCCTCAGCAAAGAATACAATTAACCTTGAAGACCTAGAAGACAAAGGCAAAGACATGAGCTCCCACTGGATGTCCAGCACAGAAGTGGTTGACATCTACTGTACAGTGCTTATTGTATAACATTGTTAACACTTTCTGTACGGCAGAATGTATTTTCTACCTCAAGCCAGAACTGAAGCTACACTGCAATAGTTCTTCCGAATAAGAGGTATGGTTTTCATTGATTGGGAAGATGCAGACCTGTGTTTAAAGTTCAGTGTTCTTTCTGTCACTTGAATTACTAGACATTCTCCATCCCTCACCTCCTCCATTTTCATTCCGTCATGTTTGTGTCCCAACAATAACACTGGTGTAACCTGGAGACAGTAATGTCTGCTGTATTAATTAGATGTCACCACGGTGACGGACTATCTGACATAAACAACTTGCAGAAAATAAGCTTTATTTTGACTCCCAGTTTCAGAGTTTTCAGCCCATGGTTAGCTTGGTCTATTGCTTTGGGGCCTGTCACAGACACATAACAGGGGCTGGGATAAAGCATATCATGGCTGCCATGACTCAGAAAGAGATAAGAGGGGTTAGGTATAAGTCATTCCATGACATGCCTCCTCTTTTTCTATTATTTCCTAATGACGGTACACATGAATTCATCAAGGGCTCAGTCTCTTGATTGGGCTTGAAGTCTAGGACCTAACTAGTTGTTTTCCCTAAACTTAAAACTGACAACCAAGTCTATGCACATAGATCTCTGGGGAAACTGGAAATTCAAAACAAATTTATTAGGTGGTTTGGCCTGCCGTTTACTTCCACTGGATTCTCAGAGAAGTAAAATTATAATGTAAATTATATTAAAAAGCCAAATGAGAGAGAATATTTTTCCCTATACATGAATTCTTTTCTGTTTCCATCAAATAAGGATGAAACTTAATTTATGAATTATTAAAATTGACTTAGCCTGGAGAAGTCACTTAGGTGTATGTACACTCATAGTTATTACATATATACACTGTATGTGTGCAGAGAGAAGTCATACATACATATTCATGTAAAATGTTTGTGTTCTTATACACCAATATACTTATGTATTCATCTGGATGCTTGATATGATTTTTGCTCTTCTTTCATTAAAAATTTATAAAGCTGCATGTGGTACCATAAATTCAAAGTTTTCTGTTATGAAGTTAGATGCATGAACAACTGGAAAGCTCAAAGAAAGGAACTGAAATTCTAAGCCCTCTTAACTGACTCACCAAGTGTGACTGGGCTGCTCTTTTTCCTACAGTGAATTTACAGGAATCTCCTACCCCTGTAGATGATACTTCAGGAGCCAGCATCTTTTGCATAGCATTGTTCCAAATACAGATGATTTACAAGCAGCGCCAGCTCGTGATTTGCTTACTAGGTCATCCATGGACCTGTGTTATGTCCCTTACACTAATTTCTGGAACTTTTAGCAAAACCAAGTATAGTTATCTAACAGAGGAAAGCTAACGAGGAACATATTAATTCAAACTCCTTTATTGGCAGAGCATCTAGTAGACACACTTGGAACTTCTGAAATCGCTGAGACCTATTATTTCAACTTAAAAATCGTGAGTTTTAAATAGTTTCATCCAATAATGACAAATTGCTTGGAAACTCACTGAGGAGTTTGTTCCGACCCAGTGTTGTATACCAAATGTGGGAATATTCCCAAAGGTCCCTAGATATTAAATGTGGATTCGGCAAATACTGCTGAGAAGCATACAAATTCCAAAGGGGCAAAGTTTGAGGAGAAGGTGTTGTCAATTTGTTTCTTAACATTTTGGGTCAGAATGTTCTGGGTCAGATCTTCAAACAGTTTTTGTAAAGGGCTAAATACTAAATAGTTTAAAGGCCATATTCCTTTTCTCTTATATTGTCTTCTCCCTCTGTCCCTGTGTCTCAGTCCCTATCTGTTTCTCTGTGTCTCTGTGTCTCTGTGTCTCTGTGTCTGTCTCTCTCTCTCTCTCTCTCTCTCTCTCTCTCTCTCTCTCTTTCTCTCTCTGAGTGTGCGTGTGTGTGTGTGTGTGTGTGTGTGTGTGTGTGTGTGTGTATACGAGCATGTTCATGATGCAAATTGAAACCAGGGCCTCACAAATGCTAGTCAAGCGTTATACCATTAACCTATACTAAACCATAACTTAAATCATCTCTTTTCCTCTTTGTTTCTTAAAATTTCAAGATAGATTGTTAACAAGTTTTTCAGTATAACCTTGAACTCAATATGAAGCTGAGCTTGCAGGCCTGTGCCCCTAGGCCTAGTTCCTATATGCTCTTAAAAACTGCTAAGTGCTCAGAGCAGCTGCAAAAGATATGTACTCCAGAGGCATGGCAAAGTCCTAGTAAAACATTATTCATGCTGAAGTCTGAATGTAAGTATTCTTCCTTTGTTTTTTTATTTTTAGTAGCGAAAGCAATGTAATATCTTTTCTTCAAGGACATTGGTCCTAGAAAACCATAGGAAAGTTTTCTTTAGCCCATTAGCCATAGTTTCTTGAGTACTGCTTACCAAACTGAACACTTAGTCCAAATCCATAGGAACTTCCTGTGGATTTCTGTCTGGGAAGGTACGGTCCCACAAATGGCATTTTTCTGATAGCCTTTGTTCTTAGAAAGAAGATAGCCTCTTCTCCGGGAGCTATGCTCAGTTCTAAGTACGGGGCAAAGGTAACAGAAGTAGAGATGAAAATGGACAAAGGGACTTTCACTTCCTCTCCGATGCAGGAACAC
This sequence comes from Grammomys surdaster, assembly GCF_004785775.1. NCBI lineage: Eukaryota > Metazoa > Chordata > Mammalia > Rodentia > Muridae > Grammomys > Grammomys surdaster. The sequence continues at coordinate 31,863,865 of NW_021604565.1, forward strand.
CAGGCAGTGTCAAGTTTTTACCTCGACTAAAGGACAGTTCCAAATAAACACAGCTCTTTGAAGGTCAAATGTAACAGAAGTGTAGGCATCTATTGCGATCCAAAACCTTCCAAATGAGCTGATTTCCTCATTTTCATAGTCCTAAATGAGATTAACTTGCTTCTTTTACATATGTGCCATTTCTTTATTAAGACCCACCGAACAAGGAGCAAGCAATGTTTCATTTTGCAAGCCCTAATCACAAACAGACATGAGGTTGGATCGTTTATGCTCCTACAAAGATTTCATTCAGTGACCAATTTCAACTCTTTTTAAAAAAAGGATTACCCATAAGTTGTAAGTAATAGGGTGTGAGACCTCCTTGGTTATCAGGGATTTATTCTAAGCTGAAGCCTGACCAACTAAAAACAGTTTGGTGAATATTTTTCATTCATTCCTTCTTTGGCAAACTGCTCTGTGCAAACCTGAAACTAGGAATTTTCACCTTCATCAGTGTAGGAAAATCAAGCTCTCCATAATTTATGTTTAATTATTTTGTTCTTATCTAAGCAAATCCTATGTCCTTCTCTTTTCAGAAAGATACTACCTGGCTATATCTTTACTTCCTTGTCCTAAATAGGGTGCTTTGGGGACTTCCTTCTACTGCAGAAACTTGCCTTTTTTTTTCTTTATAGATAATCACATATTTCAGTGGTTAACTATGACTTCACAGCAGAAAAAGGCTATCATCCCTTAGGTTTAATCCTTCCTTTTGACATGAAGTCCAAAGGAGTATATGTAGCTTATTACAGTGAATGACCAGTAGAAATGCCTTACTGTGATTGGTAAGATAAGAATCATCCAGAAAAACTTGGGGGGATAACAAGTTTGGGGATACCCTGTGCTGTTTTAGGGTTCTGATGGAGAAAGGTGGCAGGTAGGGCCCTTGGGTTGCTATAGGATCTATGGAATTCCCAAAGAGAAGGCAAAGCACTAATTTAGTTACCTATTGTCCCCAACTACTTAGACAAAAACTGAAATTAGCAGGAGCAGAAATAATAATACCTTAGCTATGTCACTGCGTTGATCTAGCTTGGCCAATCAGCAAACTATCCAAGGGGGGAAAATCTTAAATTCTGACCTCTGTGTATAACACTTATAAGGGTCATTGCAATTGAGATAGTCATTTGATTTTGGGTAAAATTATAATTGAGAAATGCATATTCAGCTGAATAGATAATTGGTTTTAATAAGATTGGTTACATAATTGGTTTTGATAAGGCATCCTTAGAAAGTTTTTAAAATCTCTTTATGTAAAAATAACAATTAAAACCAAAATTATCCTTTCATGTCTATGGATCCAGTGATAAGATATAACTTATCACTGATCAAAATTACTGAAATAAACAAGTAAATAAGTAAATAAATGAATAGTCATATTAACAAATAAATAAGTTCATAGATAAAGCAGAAAAGTTTGGGGGAGATGTTTTTTCTTTTCACCATTATTGTATCCCCTTTACCAACATAACTCAAATCAAGATTTTGTCAAAAACAAAGCCTCGCTGGCAACCTTTTCAGAAATTACTGAAGTTTCTTTATTTCTAACTTTATTACATTGGCTCTATCTTTTCCCCTGTTATTGCATCCAATGATGTCGCAAGTATCAGTTTGTATCACTGAAAAGAAATGACTGCTGAATTAAATGTGTGTGTTATGGAGCTTCTGGGTATAGCCATTTCTCTGTACTATTTCCTTTGTTATGCTAGGAAATAACTTAATGATACCAAGAATTAGTCAGCATGAATAAAATCTCAAGCCAGAGGAAATATACTTATCTCTCTAACAGAAATCGGTTGAGTTGTTGGTATTCTCCAGGAATATATCTAGGCATCCTTGTTTGAAAATAAAGAGATCATTTGGTGAGGACTCAGAAAACAGGTCTCTTATTCTGATGTTGGCATCACTTACCTCCACGAACAGTACACTACCATCTTCTTATTTGAAGCTTTCTTTTCTGTACAGTAGGGTTGATTAGACTGACTCTTTGGCCTTTTATCTCTTAGAATGAGTAGATAAACAGACGTGAGTCACTTCTCTGATAAATGCCCTCTTGGATAAACATACTTTGATCTAATATGTTTCCAAACCAAGTCCCTTGTTTCTGTCTGTATTTGTGGGAATTCACTTTGTCTGGGAATGGTGGGAACTCACTTTCCCCGGGTACGGTGGAAGAGCAAGTTTGTGGGATGACACTTTCACAATAGTTTCACTACTGATTTATAAAGCCTCCATTGGCCACAAAGTAGCCTAGGAACTCGGGTAGTATTTCCTAGGACACTGTACATTTCAAATTTGATAACATTTCATCCTGCCAAGCAACCAAGTCCCTAAAAAGAAGTTTCCAAGGCATTACTGGCTCATGGAAGAGCCATAGCAGTAACCCATCATTCTTTCATGGGTATACAGCAATTGTTTGAATCTTAGACAATCTTTATAAATTCAAGCCACTAGTGGAACTAGGGTCTAAAATGTGAACTCAAACAGGCTTAATAGACAAAGAAGTTTCCCATCTTCTGAGAGTGAACTTATTGTTCTTGCCAAAAATAATGTTCTTTACTCTGGGCCCCATAAGCCTAGGTGTGGCGTTGAGAGCTTGCATAAATTAAAGGAGATGACACTGCTGTGTCTATCCAACTTAAGTAACTTTTTAAAACCAAATTCTTTCAGTTGATTAAGTGTCCATTGTGATTCTAACCCTGCAGAGATTCGATGCTCCAAGGTGGGAGAATTCCCAGGAAAGCTCCACCCTCCCAGAGGAGAAGGGGGAGAAGGGGATGGGGAAGGCACACTGTGACCTGGAGTGGGGCAGTGTGGGGCTGTAGCTCGAGCATGGGTGTGGGTCCTGTTGGGCTGAGTTATAGATCTCGAGTGTGGATCAGGTGACTAGGGCCACAGCTCAGGGGGGCAGAAACATGAGAATTTGAGTGAGTTCACTCCACGTGGGGGAGGGCATATATCCTGGACTGGCCCGCAGCCAAAAGAGGTGAGGGGGAGAAGCTCCGGAGGCGGCCCACAGGGTAGGTGAGACTCATGGTCATGGCAGCTTGCTCAGCATGGTCATGGCTGACTTGGCTAGCTTTCTTGAGTTGACAGGCCTCCGTGGCTGGAACATAGAGAATTGTTCATAGAGAAATCCTCAGGCAGGACATTAGGCGGAGGCTCATTGGCTGAAGGCCCCCTCGACGGTTCTCCACAGTGAGCCTCAAGACAAGAGAAAGTCCAAGTTTTCAAAGGTTTATTGTCATGGCGGAAAGTGGATGAAGCTGTACCCTGTATTCTTAAGATGGGTCTGAGGTTAAATATCTTTTACAAGTAGGAGGAGGGTTTGTGAAGGAATATTTAATTGGCTACACCCTCTGGCCTTTAGGTATCTCATTAATATGGAGATCTCTTGAGACTCTGTGGCCTGTAGTCACTCCCTCTACCTATGCTAGGTGACACAAACCTCTCTTTAGGTGGGGCTGTAGGGGCGTTGTCCTACGTGACTGAAAGGCAGGATCAATGGAGGTCTTCGGCCTCTTGTCAGGAGCATGGAGTCTGGGAGCCTGATGAAATGGATGCTGTCCCTTGCAGGGACATCCGTTGAGTCTTCGGCCATCTCTAACCAGTGCTCGACCAGAAACCATGCTATCCTTTCACGATCCTCTGCCCCACAGGGCAACAGTTGGGATGTAAAAAAAAAAAAAAAAAGAATGTGTGTATGACTTATTGCTCTTATACTGTAAGCAACAATTGCACTCCAATTCCAGTTCAGAACACTGAATAAGTCCAGAAATCAGTAGTCTTACATCTCTGAGAGCTGGTTTGTGAATGATTTTAATAATCTGGTTGAGATCTAATTGTATATTTTTCCCTACAAGAATAACAATTTAGTGAGACTAAGTCCAGTTGGGCAAAATCTGCTACCATTAAATAATCAAATGTTCTGGTCCCTACTCAACCCTTCTCACATTTAATCCTGCTCTGCTGAGTTCTGTCTTCCATCATGTTATATCTCCATGTGCCCCATCTATCCGAGCTTTGTATTCATTAACTATCATGCCAAGGAAGAAACTGTCTACAAACTATGATAGCTCATACTAATAAGTCAGTCAATGCTAAAATCTTCCATGCCTCTGCCTCATTCTAACTTTCTGATGGTACCATCATGCCTCTCACACCACCATTTCTGCCATGGCACTTCCTGGCATCATGTTTATGAATATTAGAAATGTTGAGAGAGGCATGAAGACTCATTTCATCCAGTTTCTCAATGTCAGCAGCAGCTAAACTGCTCCTAAACACTCTCATTTCCTGCTTACTTTGTGATCATTAAAACAGGAACAAACCTCAGCTTAGATCATTGGCAGCCAATTAGATGAAATTCATATTAGAAGAAAACAAAGCATAGTGTATGAGAGACTCACACCTACCCTAATAATTTCAGAATGTATTAATTTGTATAGAAAGAAAATAAATATTTAGTACATGGTAGTCACTTTATAATATCAGAGTTTCTTATTGCTCCTCTAGAGGCAAAAATACAATTTTGACCTTCAATTTCATCATAAGAGACTCAAATTTCCAGATAATAAATTCTTTTAAATGCATTTTTAGCAAAGAAGAGACTTTATAATCCTTTTTCATTATGCACTTATAGTTGTGAAATTATTCAAACAGAATGAATGGGAAGCCTGCTTCTCCTCTGGATAGGACACCATCATGGTGGTGTCTGGATTGGATTAAGAATTCCAAGTGAACTTCCACTGATTGTATGAAACAGAGACAGGAACAGGAATTTAGTGAGATTGTAAACACTGCACAGGAGAAAATTCAGGGACTTTAAGCTCACTCACAGGAGTTAGTGGGCTTGAGAGGAACAGTGAGGAAGGGTGATGTCCTATTTCTCCTGCAGTCTTAGTCCTGAAAAAAGATATTTTTTGAATGTGTAACACCAAGGAGACCACACCCTGACATTTTGTTTTACCAGATTTTCATAGCCAGACTGGGACTAATGAATAAGAAAAAAAAAAATCAAGTAAAGTTACATTCTGAGTTTCTTGCCCCTGTGTGGCAAATAAATAACAGAAATGTAAAAAGCAACATGTCTATTATATATACATTTTGTTTTTCAGATGACATACAAAATAAACCAACATTTTGGTCAACATGAACTTTATCAGGGTCAATTACTTTTGTTTCTCCCGGGGGATCAAATAATGCATTCAAGACCAGACCTTTAGCTCTCAGTGCACTTCATCAGGATTTCATCCACAATTGAAAATAGCATGTTCCTCTGTCAGTCTACTTTATTTTCTTAAATATATTGATAAAGTAGATAATTTGTATATTAACTGTAGATTATAAGTAGTACACACCCAGTTAAACTCTTCTAAGTAGTAACATACAAGATTGAGTCCACTGATGCTCTTTCTCCTTGCTGTGGCTTAGAGGAAATTATGAACACTGGTTTAAAGAAAATTTAAAATTGTTTTCTAAAGGCTAAATTTAGGATGGTAGATAATGAAGTCACATTTCTTATTTTCCAATCTAATATGTATCTAATATGTATGAGGTCACTTACGATCTAGTGCACAATATTTTTTCCCCTGAAAAATGACAAAGATCTAAAAAACTTGGAATAAACTAATCTCAAACAACGGCTCATTTATCTACAATTGTAATTAGGAAGGAAATCATTGGATCATCTTGGGTTCCAAGCAAGAAGGAAGTAGCATGTGGGACAGAAAGCAGCTCACTATCAACTATACCACAAGCATTTTGAAAGCAAGCCAAATGTTTCCATTGTATGCTTCCCAGTGGCATGGATGGAGAAGATAAAATGCAAGCTTAGATCCATACACTGTACAGGTATTTTCTTAAATGCATAAATAGACTGGTACTTTGCATTGAATGATCTAGTTACAAACTGCTATAAGACTTCAGGAAGAATTAACATTGAAGTATGCTAATCGTAGGAAGGTGACATGACTTCAGTTATGATTTACCCACTTGTATATTAAGGACGAAGGAACATTCTAGACAAGGGAACCCAAAGAACATAGCTTTGAAAAATGTAAGCACAACATCTTAGAGAGGCCATAAACAACTTAAATTTACCGGCAGCTGAAGTCAATGGAGTCTACAGAATCCAAGGTTAGAGAGTTTTTGTGGAGAGCCCCTGGAACGTGGCTAAGGGATCGGAGTAGGATATTTATTTGGTAGGAAGTAAAGAAGTATACTTTCTGGGTCAGAGTGAGATGTAATGATGTTGCAAAGATGCAGAAATAAAAAGGAAGACATTGGCATTGCAGATCAGATGTCTCACAGGTGATATTGATGGACAAGTCTTGGTGGGTTTTCCACATCTCATCCTTCAGTTCAGTCTTTCTGTCCTCTTTTCAGATGACTGAACACTTTAATGGCACTTAATGACCCAGATTGTGTTCCATGATCCATTTAACCTGAAAGATCTTTTAGCTCATGCTCATGAATATTTATGTTATATTTGCGGTTTGCAGTACACTAATACATAATAACTAGCATCATGGCTGATAAATATTGAGGGAGTGGGCAATTACATAGGATAATTACGAAATTAAAATTTTCAGTTAATTGATCATCTGCACTAGTTCTAGTGCATTAGACACAAGAAGCCACTATCTTTGATTCTGCCTTTTCTTATATTTCCCAAGTCAAAACAGTTACTAAGACCTCTAAGTATCCTGTACTGCATCTGCAATTTACTTTCTGCTTGATGATTGATGATGTCAGAAAAACAAACAAACAAAAAAAGCTCAGTGTTCCTTTCTTGGTTTGTTGTTCTTACAATTAGTTCATTATATGCTGTCTCAGAATTTAGTGATGACGAACAGCAACCATTTTATTCCCATAATATCCCAGGTAAGATGTTTAGATAGTGCTCATTTAGACTGTTCTTGGTTAAAACCTTCCAAACCCCCTCACTATGAAGGCAGGCAAGACTATGCTGAAAATGTTGACTGTCTCCAAGAAGCTCAGCGTGCTGAGACCTGGGTTATCTTTTCAGTACCTCTCCAGACAATTTCAGGATGGCCAGATTTCGTGTGTGGTTTTTAACCTTTCCTCAGATAGGTAGCCCCACAGGAATCATTATGAAGATCATTGTCTTAGTGATTTGGGCTCGAAAATCTTGTGAATGTCTTCTGCCTCACACTGTGGATTGAAACTTCCATTTTCTCCTTCTTAAAGTGGAGGGAGAAAACAAAAGAAGATAAGAACATAAGAGAGTTTGGTCAGCAGCATCTTTCGTGACATCAGCTAAATTGCTCGTGCCTATTTTGATCTCAATTATCTTGAATGTTTCCAAAATCTTTGCCATATCTCTTAAAGCTCTTTTCCAGCGTTACTTCCTTCTTCAACAGTTTTCTGTGAATTCCTTATTTTTTCCTGCAAAAAAACTACAACTCTTAATTTTATTTCACATTCCTAATATGATTATTATGCAAATTATATTATGATAAAATTTGATGCTTCTTAACATTTGCTTGTCTTTCTGCTTCTGTTATTATTTTTCACTTTAAGTTATTTTTTTATATATTACTTAAAGTGGAATACCCTCATTTTACTTGGAAGATTTGAGATATATCTGAGGTGAAAACGTCTTTCCTGAGGTTTAGATTTCATAGGACCGAAAGGGGCTGGGCAAGTAGCCAAGAGGGGACAATTCACTAGCCCTACCCAGCTGTGACATCTATGAACCGGAACAATGCTTTTATTATTTTTGTGGAACTTTCTTCTCTTGAGAATATCACTTCTTTCAAACCTTCAATAGCAAATTTATATTCACCCTTCAAGATCTAAGCAACCAAATGAAAACAACAAAACAATAATTCAAATGTTATAGAAAACACTCAAAGTCCAGTTCTGAATGGAAATGTAAGGCACAATAATATTTGATAATAATAATTTTTATAATTATAATGCTAATTATAATTACTTCTCTGAAATATTACTTCTTTACTGTCCTTTCTACTTTTCATTGATATTGCCACTTTCTTTGTGTTATATTAACCCCACTTGTGATTGTGATGGTGAATTACTGGAGGAAAGAGGATTTAGTAAACTTTATTTTTAACTGTGAATGAAGAGAGTGGTTTCCTTAAAGTAGACATTCTCTCTTGTATTTAAATATTAAACAATTGAATCAAGATGGAAATGGAGTGGACAGTAGAATAAATACCTGAATGCTTCAGAATAATGAGGATATATTTCTTTTAGAATTATCGATTATTTTTCAAGTGATTTGATCAATACACAGAGACTCCTTACATACTCTTTCTTTATTTATTTTATTGGATATTTTATTTACATCTCAGATGCAATCCCCTTTCCCCATTTCCCCCCCACCCAGGAAACACCCATTCTATCTCCTCCTCATCTTGCTTCTATGAGGATATGCCCCACCTACCTTCCCACTCCCACCTCCCCACCCACAATTTCCCACAAAAAGGGGTGTCCAACTTTCACTAGACCAAGGACTAGAGATGTCCATGAACATACAAGAAGCCTAGAGAACCCCAAATAGATGAGTCCAGAAAAGAAATTCCTCCAGTCACATAATAATCAAAACATCAAATGGACAAAACAAAGAAAAAATACTAAAAGCAGTAAGGGGAAAAGGTAAAGTAACATATAAAGGCAGACCCATAAGAATTACACCAGACTTCTCACCAGAGACTATAAAAGCCAGAAGATCCTGGACAGATATTATGCAGACCCTAAGAGAACACAAATGCCAGCCCAGACTACTATACCCAGCAAAACTCTCAATTACCATAGATGGAGAAACAAAGATATTCCATGACAAAACCAAATTTACACAATATCTTCCCACAAATTCAGCACTTCAAAGGATGGAAAACTCCAACACAAGGAGGGAAACTACAACCTAGACAAAGCAAGAAAGTAATCTTGCAACAACCCCAAAAGGAGATAGCTACACAAACACAATTCCACCTCTAATAACAAAAATAACAGGAAGCAACAATCATTTTTCCTTAATATCTCTTAACATCAATGGACTCAATTCCCCAATAAAAAGATGTAGTCTATCAGACTGGATACATAAACAGGACTCAGAATTTTGCTGTATACAGGAAACGGATCTCAGTGACAAAGACAGACACTACCTTAGAGTAAAAGGATGGAAAACAATTTTCCAAGAAAATTGTTCCAAGAAACAAGCTGGAGTAGCCATTCTAATATCAAATAAAATTGACTTTCAACCAAAAATAATCAAAATAGATAAGGAAGGACACTTCATACTTATCAAAGGAAAAATCTACCAAGATGAACTCTCAATTCTGAACATATATGCTCCAAATTCAAAGGCACCCACATACATAAAAGAAAGTTTACTAAAGCTCAAAGCACACATTTTACCTCACACAATAATAGTGGGGATTTCAACACCCCACACTCAGCAATGGACAGATCATGGAAACAAAAACTAAACAGAGACACAATCAAATTAACAGAAGTTATGAACCAAATGGATTTAACAGCTATCTATAGAACATTTCATCCTAAAACAAAAAAGGGGTAGGTTTTGAGAATTTTATAACCTCAAACAAGTTCTATTTTGTTCTTTGCTTTCTGCTTATGTTTGGAGCTATGGCCTCTTCTGAGTTTCCTGATCCTCCATCCATGTCATTCCCATTCTTGTGGACTCCAGTCCACTGATGGAACTATATACTAAAATTAACTCTTCCTTAAGCTGCTTCTGGTCAAGGTATTCCTTCACAGCATCAAAAAAAAAAAAACAATGAATGCATATTATCAGTTAGTCATATTTATTATTTATTGATTTTTTTTGTCTCTCAAGTTGCAACTGATAGGACAAATAGTGACTAAAACATCAAGGGATGAATAGAATTCTTGTCCTTTCCTTTCTATTTATTTGTGGTATTAGAATACTTAAAACAGAATCACTTTGACAATTATTAGGAGAAATGCAGAAATAGGAAGCAAAAGGCACGGTACCTTTAGTTCAACTGATTAACACGTTCTGTACTAACTTTTCCTACTCAATAAAATCCACTTGTGCTCAAAATTAGGTTAATTACTTTCATCACCAATGTGTTTGTGGGGCTGATGCTAAAAGCAATTCTAAATTCCTTATCATTTCAAAAGAAAGATTCACGATAATTATTCATGATGAGCTGAGAAGAGTGGTTACCCTGAGGTTTTTACTTTTAACATCTAATAAAGCTACAGTTGACCCAATATAATTCAACGACTTAGGAGTCTGTGGACATACATCCATAATGTTTATGTATGACTATGTCTTTCTAAAGTATACCAGACTGAAAATATCATCTGTGCTTCTTTTTCAAAACACAGGCAGCCTAAATGCAGAGAAAAAAAGTTAGATAAATTGTCTTAAGGATCTACTTTTGACAATATGTGTTTCTATAGCTCTGGTCCTATTATCCCAAATAAGCAAAGATAAGTACTGTCTGCACTGCAGAATTACAAATACGATGTTGTCATGATTATCTATTCAAAGAATCTAGTCAAATAGGGATCAGAAGAGGTGGAAGAGCAGAAGGTAAGCAGAAGGTAAACATAGGTAAACATAGAGAGATGTTTGAATAAGCCATTCCAAAACAGTGTGGAGTAGGAGACATTGTTTCTAGCATAGCAGAACAATCTAAGCTATATTTCAATATAAATTAAAAAGCATAACAGGTAACTTCTCACCAAACAGAAATAATGATTAGTGTTTGAGGAACTGGAAGTATATGATACTTACATTTGATCATTACATATTGTACACATGTATAAAATTATCACATGGTATTTGCGAGATGTACTCATATCATGTTCCAGTAACTAACTGTTTAGCATTGGCACAAGAGGACAGTATGTGTTTTACATGGAGAACCTGGGATTACACAAAAATACATTTCATGTTGATCACATAATAAAGTTTATCGTGCTATGGCCTTAAGAAAACTGATAAGGAGAGGAAATTTTGTAGGTAAGGAGAAGAACATGGAGAAAGGGACATGCCAAGGGACATGTAACAGATTAGGTAAGGGCTGGCTCAATGAACTTGTCAAAGTACATCCAAATAAATGCTGTACTTCCTTATTGGCCTTACACAAAACAAACAGAAGTGCACACCTCTCATACAGTCATGCATGCATCCATCCAATCCGTAAAATTTAGCTGAGCGCATACTGGAAAATGAACACAGTGGTAGGCCATAGAGAGCTTTTGTATCTTAAGATAGAGAGACCCATGGCTCCAGCCACATGTGTAGCAGAGGATGGCCTTGTCAGGCATCAGTGGGAGGAGAAGCCCTTGGTCCTGTGAAGGCTCGGTGCCCTAGTGTAGGGGAATTCAAGGGCGGAGAAGCGGGAGTGGGTGGATGGGTGGGGGAAACACCCTCATCGGAGCAGGGGCGGGGAAATAGGGGCTTTCGGGGCAGTGGGACCCAGAAAGGGGATAAGATTTGAAATGTAAATAAAGAAAGTATTCAATAAAAAAGGGATTGGGGGGAGATACAGCATGTCCCTTTGAAAGAGTCTGTGCTAGGAATTAATAAGGTCAAGTGTCTCTTGCTTTCTCTCCCAGGGCAGCTCTTGTCGAGCTCATTTGGAACTTTCCCTTCATTTCCTGGAGGGACCCAGCCAGTGTCAAAGCTGCCAGGAGTACACAGCAGTTTGCACAATGTGACTCCCAACTTGCTGGAGCAGCTCACGTGCCCAGCTGTTTGGAAGGCAATATGGAAGGCAGCTGTGTAAGCCCACAGGCCTGGTTTGACCACCCAGGAGCTCTCCCTAGAGGGGGGAAGCTGGAGCTACAACCCACCTGGCTACGGCAGGACACAGGAGGGTCATGGTGGAAAAGGACTACAAATGTTCACCTTTAGTACTGAACTGTGAACTTTAGGACTTTTAAGGGCACTGTGGAACTTAAAGAGAAACTTTAGGAAGTAAGCCTTAGCATTTAGTCATTTCTGTTACTTGCTATGTAAACAAGATTTCAGAGATGGACTATAAACAGGCATGGAACTTAGCTCATATAGAAGATATACAGTATATTATCTGTGACTGTGTGCTACTAACATCTGGAGTTGAGCCAGCTTGTCTGTCTAAACAGATAATTAAGAAAACCAATCTCATAGAGTTATCAGGAGAACTAAAGGGGGAAAAGGAGTAATTGGTCTCCTATAATACTTTAAGAGTCAATGACACGGACTTAAGTATTTTTATTTCCCTCCTCTTTTTAAGTTGTTTAATTTTCATGCTTATTGCTGTCCTTGTGTTCTTTTTAATTTTTACTGAGCAACTGAGTCTGAACAGACTTGGTCGTGTTTGTTTGTTTGACTGTCTATTTGCTTAAAGAGGATACAGAGAAGCCAAAGAATCTAAAAGACTTGTTTCTTGTCTCTATGGCATCTTCAATTACTGAGGGAGAGAAGGTACTCAGCATTACTGTGCACAAGCTTTGTGTCAGGATCTGAAAGGATTTCACAGATTCTGCAGCACTCAGTCACCAAAGCTCAGGATGAAATGTTTTCTGGAAGGTTCCTGTGTGGCCTTAGTCCACAGGTGAAGTCCAAACTGAGGGTGTGATTTAGTTATAAAGATGTCAACTTCATCAGCGGGTTAATAATCCATTGAAGAACTCAAAGTAAATGGGCTCTTGGAGGTACAGCCTGTTAGCAAGACTAGGTTGGTGATAGTATGACTTTGAAAGATCTATCTTTTGTTTAGTCTTTCCTCTCTTGCCATTTCCTGTCATACAGTGAGCCACTGAATTCTACCACATTCTTCCTACCATGGTGCCATGGCTTACCATACAGGCAGGCCCAAATGGACAGAGCCAAATGATCATGTATTGAAGTGTCTGAAACAGTGAACTGAAATAAACCCTTTATCCCCATGTTGTTTCCTTAAATGCTTTATTTTTACCTCAGCAAGAAGAAAAGGCTAACATATATGAAACACCTACAAGGCACACATGAAATTGGGCTTTCAACAATCTCTTAGCTGATTATAAATTGAGCCAGATTGGCAAAGACAACTAACTGCCATATAGCTAGATAAATGGAAGTTTGGCCTTAAGTTACGTTAATCATGTCGTGTTCCTCCAATTAATCATGAACTTTCTTTTATGTGTAATTAGAGTAAGTGATGAGTAACTTTATATATAAAATGAAAATATAATATATAGCACTTTAAAACACAGTTTAAATCAACTCTCTGGAAACAAACCTGTTGCTGATATAAAACTAAGTTTTCTCCCTTCCGTTTTATTGGTTGTTGACATTTTGTTGTACATACCAATTTATTTATATTCATATTTCCTTCTATAATCTTTAGTTTGCATAAACAAGGATCCTGCATTACATACATTAGAATTTTAAGGAACACATAGTAGATCTGCCATATTAGATCTACTAGTGGTTAATAAGTGAATATGTAAATTAGAAAAATATATAGTGATATTTTAATATATCCATAGTATATTGGTAGATAGCAGTGAAAAGTGAAGAAATGATATAATGAGTATATTTTAAAGAGATTGTAATGACTTCTAACTATTCGACTCCTTTTATCTGTGACAAATAAATGCAGGGAATGATTATGACATTTAACAGATTCATAATCTTATGTCAACACTTGAAGTCATGGAGATCTAGAGCCTTCAAAGTTCTGAGAGAAAAAAAGAGTCACAGTTAAATCGTAAGGTAACTGAATGGGATTAAAACAATCTGTTGTGGAGAGTAGTGCCACGCCCTTAAGATGGCGCCGGTCTCTTCCTTCCACCACCTGTTGGCAAGTGCTCTCAGGAGTAAACAAGTCCTTATTTGGCTGTGGCTAGTGATCTGGCTTGCTTCCCTGTATTGGACCTATCTGCTGTTGCCACGTGGCAGACGGGGATAGACTAGTTCTAGAGTACTCAAGCTTGGGAGACACTTCCCCCGGGGTTGGAGAGAAGATTATTCAAGGTCCTGAATAAACTGCTTGGAGAAGAGCTTGTGTGTTGCGTCATCCTTGATGGACAAGGGTGTCTTTTTTAAGGTTCTCCAGAGAAGCAGAACTAATAAGAGAATGAGTTCATTACTAGGGGCTGCTCATGTAACTGGGAAGGCTGGCAGTTCCCAGGGTCTTGTAAGCTAGGTCCACAGGATGGATAACTAGCACTGCCAATGTGACTCTAGTTTTCAAGCCATCCAGATTGGACCCCTGAAGCAGATGGGGTTTCAGTTCAAGTCTAAAGTCAAGAAACAATTTATGTCCCAGTTTAAATGTAGTCATATATAAGCCATTATCTTTACATTGAGGTCAGTGTTGTGGTTTTATTAAAACATTATGACAACGTGAGGCCCACCCCTGGCAGGGGACTTTGCTATTTAGCTTTGTCAATTGCACAAGAACTAGAGTCATTTCAGAAGAGGGTGCATCAACTGCCCCACCAGAATTGCCTGTGAGATTTTCTTGGTTAATGATTGATGTAGAAAGGTCCAGCCAACTCTGGGCAGTCCTATCCCTAGTTAGGTGGGCAAGCCAGTAAGGATAACTCCTCTATGGTTTCTGCCTCAGTTCCTGCTTACACATTCTTGCCCTTAGCACTTACCCTGCCTTCCTTTGATGATGGGCTTCTCCTCCCCCAAGATGGTTTTGGTCAGTGCTTTATCATAGCAACAGAGAACAAACTAGAACAGGAAGACATTCTGTTTTAGTCTAGCAAATTCTATGTTAAATTCATTCAAAGCCACCTACAGAATTTTTTACAAAGTTGTATAATGCAATATCTGGACACATACACTGGCCAACCAGTTTGACATCTACAACTAAGGCTGTGAACAGTGTCCTTGCACAGTGATTGAATTGAACCATGACAAATCTCTATAAACAAAGGAGAAAAAAATGCCTTTCTAAAGTGATGTCTAATAGGAAAGAGAAAAGTAGAAGTTCACGCTGGGAAAGTGAAGATATGGGCACAAAAGGGAATGCTTTTGAGAATTTGCATTGAAGCAAATTTTGGAAATGTGTTGGAAATCTTAACCTTAAACTTAACCCTAACCCTAACCCTGATGATTGACACTTTCCCTTTCAATATGGCCCATGATCAACCACAGGAAACCACAACAGGAGGGGGGGAGGGAGAGAGGAATGGAAGGGGAGGAGGAGGAGGAGGAGGAAGAGGAGGAAGAAGAAGAAGAGGAAGAAGAGGAGGAGCAGGAGGAGCAGGAGGGGCAGGAGTAGGAGTAGGAGTAGGAACAGGAGGAGGAGGAAGAGGAGGAAGAGGAGGAGAAGGAGAAGGAGAAGGAGAAGGAGAAGGAGAAGGAGAAGGAGAAGGAGAAGGAGAAGGAGAAGGAGAAGGAGAAGGAGAAGGAGAAGGAGAAGAAGAAGAAGAAGAATAAGAGCAACAACAACAACAAGCAGCAGCAGAGGCAGCTTGAAGACAACCCAAAAGACAACTTCCTAACCACAAGCTGAGAGTCCCAGTGAGCCATAGTTCTAGTGGAAAATAGTAGGGAAGTGGACAGGAACGTCTGTGTGTTTGACATTGTCTTCTTCATCAAACTATGCTTTCACCAATCCCTGAAAGACAAGAAATTAGGATGTGAAAATCCTGCTGGGTTTCCAATGTTTGCTTTTCCCCCCGAACAATAAGAAATATTAGTAAAGATGCTATACACAGGATTGTGGCATAAGATGTTTCCTAAAAGACCTGATTGTCTGACTTGCCTATATAGTACTTATTTAATGAATGCCTGCTAGTTCCATTTTAAAAAGGTGATACTGGACCTCTTAAGTGATAATTACTATGAGATACCTGAAGACCGCTGGACCCAGTATCTAAACACAAACTCCTCACATTTTCCCAAAGAAATTCTTCGCTGTTGTCCTTTATCGCTCATGAAGAATGAGAAATTGAGATGGAAAGTAGAGAAATCTTACCTAAAACAATGATCTTACACCTAACTACATCACTATCAATACTAAGATCAAGGCGGGACTTGAGCGTTAGCTCTGTGGTAGAAAGAGCAGGTGGGAAAAGCTGCCCATCATTCGATGTCTTCGCTTTACCTCTACAATTTACCCTTATACATGTTTGGTGATGATCTTCAGAGGCTGAGAATGTAGGCTTTTGTTGATATTATCTAAAAGGAGTGAGCCAAAGGGAGCTGAAAACTAAATATTTACATCTCTAACAAAAGTTCTTCATTAATGAAAATGGAATTGATGGGTAGAATGCTACCCATTATTTGTATATAAATAAAATCATTTTAAAAGTAAAAACAAAAAAAGAAAAGAAATGTGTTTTTCAAATAAGGCTATGTGTGGGAAAATTATTTCACTGAAAGTCAGGTGCAATTTTTAGCAATTGCTGAGCCAAATCACAGGTATCTTGCTGTTTCTCATGCTGATCGTGCAACTTCTATGCTCATTACAATTTTATTACAATTAAAAACATCAGAAAAAAGTCATGAGAAGGA
>NW_021604565.1:31885389-31927450 GCF_004785775.1 Grammomys surdaster
CTGGGAAACAGTTTTAAGACACATCCACGACAATGTTTAGGATTGGGTCACTGTGAGTGACAGGCAGTCAGCAGAATAAACATGAGCTTCAATAAGCTTGAGTGAAATCATTGAAGAAGTAGAGAAAGAAGGCTTGAACACGTATAAATTCCTTTCTTCTTCCCTTCCTCCAATCCGACAAAGCAAAGTTCCAGAGACCAAAGTGTAAATAAGAATCTTCCAGAATATAAATAGGCTTGTAAATGAAGGGTTAGTTTTAGCATTCTTCATTAACATCTAGAGTTCAAACCAGATTTTACAAAAATACTATAAATAGGGGCTCAGCTATTAAGAGCACTTGTTGGTCTTGCAAAAGACCTGGGTTTTATTCCTAGGCCCATCATGGTAGCTCACAATCTGTAATTCCAGTCCCAGGTGCCCTCTGACCTCTGTATTCATCAGGAAGTCATGTGGTGCTCATACAGACAAACAGACAAAACACTCATACGCACAGAGTAAATAAATCCAAAAAATTTAAATAATTACTAATGATACACATGATTATTTTCTATAGTGCTGACCTTCATCAGCATCTGTGTGTTCTATCCCCTCCCCCAACTCTCTTTCTCTCTCACCTACTAAACTAGGCTACGTGCCAGGTTGTGCCTATTCGTTCTGAATCTTATGGAGCCCAGGAGCTTTACATGGAGTGAGCTAATTAAACCAATTACTGTAATTACAACGACTGTAATAGGGCTATGCAAAGGAGTCTGCAAGTTAAGTCAACCACTAATGTATGACTTTGCAAAATCACTTAACCGCTCTATCAGCATTCTCTGCCAAGCTAGACTGAATGGACAAATCTAAAACCCAGAAAATTCTGTACTGTACTGTTTTAAAATAGCAAGGATTTGTTTGCAAACCAAAACTGAACACATTCTCGGCAAACTTACAGGTGCCATTTTACACCCGTACTTCAGTGAACACTGGAATTCTTGGCATGTTTGAAAATACGCAACATCTTTCTCTAGGCAGACACATGCTCTCCAGGGCTATTTCCACAATAATATTTATTTTAGAAATGATATGCTTAGTCTGTTCTCAAAACTACAGCTCCACTGATTAGGCAGCTGGCCCTGTGAATTATTGTTTGGGTTTATAATTATAGCTATTTAATTGCTGAACAATCTTCTAATAGTTTTAAAAGAAACTGTTTGTGTACACAGAGCAATTTCAAACTTGTTTCTTGTCTTTATCCCCTTTCATCTTTAAAAGAGAACTCAGAATAATTCTATTCTATCCTTAAACCCCAGAGTACAATTAGCCTGTCCCATTGCAGCCGCAAACAGAAGAAGTCCAGGAGACTCCTTTTTGGTTGAAGTAAGTAACCATTGGCACGATTTGCTTTAGTTTGATAAACACAGAGGGCTGTTCTGTTCTGAGACCTCTTTTCCTCCACTCAGAAAGGGGTTGTTTATTTCCAGCTGTGGGGAATTACTCACAGGAGATTTAAACAGTGAAGAAAGAAAACATCCTCCTTTCTTTTTGAACCTGCCCAGCCCACCAAGGATTGTGGACTTAGCCAATGGAAAGATGGGACTCGGTTCACTGCAAATGCCCCTTGAAGGACAGCTACCATATCTGAAAGGACTTACAAGTGCCATTAACAACATCTGGATGCTTCCCTGGTCTTTGCCTCTTAAGTTAGTGATTCAGTCAGAGTCGGGATGGCCAGAATCTCACAAAAAACAATCTAACCTGGAATAAAATGTGAGCTTTTTCTAAATTCAAAAGTTGTCCTGTGGACTCAGCAGGGTCTTTAATGTCACTAGAGCCAATGAGAACAATTCAAGCATTCTTACTTTAATTTTAGATAAGTGGTAGATAAAGAGAATTCTCTCTCTCTCTCTCTCTCTCTCTCTCTCTCTCTCTCTCTCTCTCTCCCTCTCCCTCCCTCCCTCTCCCTTTCTCCCTCTCCCTCTCCTTCTCCCTCTTCTCTTGTAATATAATTAAATGCACTCAATTTATTTGTAAAACATATATATATCTATCTCCAACACGGTATAAAGTGCAAAATCTATCTGCAGACCTCTGCGTCATTAAAGTCAAGTGCATGACTGCATATAGTACATCCTACAGGCATAGAATGGAGGTAGACGAGACAGTGGCTGAGGCATAGTAATAAATAAATACAGAAGTAGAGATGATCAATTGATATATTCCACCACCACTGTTGCAGTTAAAATACATATAAAAATGCCATGCTGAGGAAATGCTGAATGTTTCCTTTATGATCAACTATAAAAATATGTAAGTGACATTGTTTAGGACTCCCTTAAATATCACTATTCCATCTTTTGTACATGATAAAATTTCTATTAATTCCCTGAGTTCTCCTTATTTCTTGTGATATTATTATGTCAATATTGGATTAAGTTTTAGATATTTGGTATTAGGTACGGTTGGGTTGGCATCAAATATAATTAACAAGATTGCTGGTAGAGAACTCATTAAGTAGTTAAGATTTCTACAGTCCTATATTCAGAATGTCAACAAATAGTTGGTCTTTAACTGCCTAATTCATGTTTTTGAAAAACAAAAGCGCATGCATTTGGAGACACATATGCATAGTTTTGGAAGCTGATTTATGGAAAGTAAATTTATTATTGCTACGAAAGAAAATGATTGTTTAGGTCAATTACCTAGGAGGTAAAGCAGAAAGACAACAATTTGGCTTCTAAGGGGAATTGAAGTGACAATGTAATACTTCTTTGAATCTTTTACATTTAGAGCTAAGTGACTTTAAAAGGCAATTACCCCCTTTCTGTTCTGTCTCTCAATTTTACCTTCCTTTTACTTTATTTCTTTATAAACTTGCCTTCATATTTTATTTTACACTTTATTTAATTACTCATTTATTTTGTGCACATGTAGTATATGACAACTGATTTTCATTACAAAATAGTATAGGAGAATATGAATATGTCCAACACAAGATAACGATAAATATTTGAAACAGATAACAATATGCAGATTATCTTAACATGAACATGCATTGCATTTACATGCTGAGATGTCACACTATATCCCACAAATGTGTGGAATTATTAACATAATTAAAGTTAAAAGTATTTTCTGAGTGGAATGAGTAAATTCAGTTACATATCTTAATTGTATAAAATGAGAAAATTAGCCCTTTCCCTCAGAGGAAGGACCTGGAACAGGAAAGACCCCAGATTTCCGTTGTGTTAAACTGTCTTATCAGTGTTTGTGGAAACCCTACCCTGATGCTGTGAGTGCCCACAAGTAGTTTTACATCCAACTTTGTCCTCTGGGAAGGCTTTGGAGTTACTGAATATAGTTAGAAAGGCTACTAAAATGAAGCCAACTAGAAGAAGACTTTAAAATGCCGTTATTCAGTGATCCGAGGGATTAAAAACTGTCCATTCATGTTTAGAAAATGTACACTATTTACCCCAACCTTGCAGCTGTTATATTCTCTTGAGAAAATACAACACAATTCCTCTTCATGCCAGAGTTTCTCGATTGCTTAACTTCAGTGATTCAGACAGAATCCCAGAATAGGCATTTATAAAGGCAATGATGAAAAGAAGCAGAACCTCAGACCTGAGCTTGGTGCTCACTCTTACAAGTGTCTGAACTCCATCCCTAAATACTTCCTAGTCTTAGTTTGCCAGCATACAGAAGGAGATCTTTCTCCAGATTAAACCATCACAGGCATTTCTCTACAATATATTCTGTTCTGTTGCCATCTGTGGCTATTTCCAAAAGCAGAATAATGGAAGCCCCTAATCAAATAATTAAACCAGAAAACTTAAGCTCTCAGATAAAAGGAGAGGGAGGGAGAAGAGAAAATACATTTTCCCAGGAATGTTCACACCCTCACAGATCCGGTTTCCAAAGCAGGTTTTCTTTGAATAGAGTTTAGATTTGCCAACAGGCTATTAGGCTATAAGACTCCACACACAATTCTCCAAAAAAGGATCTGAGGTTTGCTATAATTTTCTCATTTTCCCATAGATGAGTTGAGCCAAGAGGAAAGGGTGAGAGTGGGCAAAAGATTGTGGGAGCCGGAAAAAAAATCTTTCTGGATCTTGTCCAGTTGTCTTCAAAGGATAACCTCTTCCAAACAGAGCAAACCTTCAGGAGGAGATTATGCAAAGTGCCTGCCTTCCAACACTCCTGAGACCCTGCCACCTCAGTCTTTTCAGATTTGAGGATTAAGAAAACGAGGGGGAATGAAAGCAAGTATTTATTCATGGTCCATGTCAACAATTATTCTTCTAGACTGTTCTGGGCTGGATTCTGGGGCATTATTGGTGGTGTGGTCATTGCTTTTATGTTGTTGGGGGTGATATGCCTATGAATTATCTGATAATTTTGTGCTTATTTTTCCACTGTGATACTCAGTTGTGTAACTCTTGGCCAGATTTCCTTAGCCAAATGATAGAAATCGGAGTTGGAAAAGACCTATTAGGTAATATTACCCTCACTCCTGCCAGTGACTATGTTGTCTCTAACAAGCTAGATGAAGCGTCCGCCCCTTCCTTTGGGAGATTAGGTTTTACAATCCAATTAATTCACACTGCCAACTCATTTTATCTGACATTCAATTCACAATTAACAACATTGTTTTTCTTAATTCAACTCTTTATTTTCTTGTTGTTTTCAAATTTTAATCCACTGATAATCCCATTTTCCAGCTTCTTCCTAAAGCTATCCTTTTATTTCAATTTTCTTCTCTTAAAGTCTTTTTCATTTATTTAGTGTTTAATAATGGAGTTTATCCATGATTATCATTTGCATGGTTTTGTAGTTCTTTGACTAAAAGAAAATGAACATTTTCCATTTCCCAAATTGGTCTATTTTATTAATGGGGGGACCACAGTGGAATTAAACTGATAATCATGATACCTAAAATTTTTGTTTGGGAAAAATTAGTCTTTCCCTAATATTTTGCTCCTTCTTTCCCAGAAGCTTTTGGCAGACTATTAGTGGCCTGAAATGTGTGTAGATAATACTGTATCTTAGCCTTCCAGTTGTGTGTGTGTGTGTGTGTATGAGAGTGAGAGAAAGACAGAGACAGAGAAAATATGTGTTCGCATGTGTCAGAGTTTCTGCTGTGAAAATTCCAGCTACTGTGATCATATGGTACAAGAGAGACAAATCTAAGAGATGTAAGGGAATAAAACTATATTGCAAGACTTGAGAACTGATGAAATGTGGCCTCTAACTAGCAAATCTTACTTGCTGAAGAGATGAACCCGTCTCAGGATGAGGAGAACCATGGTGCATCCATACTGCAGATCCTCAAGGAGACCTCTCTCTGCAACAAGGCTTTGTCCTCCTGAAATTTTCTTTCTTCATTGCCTAAGCCCATGGCTTCATTCCTGCATTTCCTTGTCTCCCTCTTTAACGGCTTCGTTTTGGCTGACACCTTTCCCTGTCTAGTTAACAATGTAGCATCCGCCTCCTCCTCATGATGTCCTGCCTGTCTAAGGGAGGAGCCCATTTCTTGGTTCTGCCCTCTGACTAAGCTCTCTCTTGTGGCTCTTTCCTTCCCTGAGGAACCAAAACTAACTCCTGCTCAAACTCTTTTATTCTTCCCGATTAGTGGCTAAGATATCCTGTCCACTCAAGTTTAACTTCAACTCTGTCAAGTCAGTATTCTGACTTAGAGCAGAGTGCTTGCAAGATTATTTCAGGAGATTTTATACAGAATCATCCCTTAAGAATAAGAAAATATATAATGTCCCACAATACTTCTGTGTGCCAGCACCATGGCGTCCACTCACTGTGCTGCCACTATGTTGTGCTTTCTATCTCAGTTCCTTTGTTGATGCTAAGACTCTTGTTTCCTGATTTGAGGGTTTAAGTCTATTTGCTTGAATTTAGAAATTGTCTGTGAATAGTTAGATTCTACAGCTAAACTTTGTTTCCCATATATTTCTAACATCCCCCCACACACCCCGCAAATTGTGAGAATCTACCTGTTTGTTACCTTGATTATTTGGAAGATTTTAAACTCTATGATGCCTGAAGATGGGACTTGCTGATTGCTTCCTTCTGATATAGCTAGTGTGTTACTCAAACACATTAAAAATCACAAAGGTAAAATCAGAAGCTGGCAAAGTCAGTCAACCCCTTATTGATAACAGTTATTTGTCCTGGTGATGCTGGGTTTTACATTCACACTTGTGGTCATATAATTTGGCTTACATTAGAAAGTTGTCACTTACTTATCTCTGTCATATATTATATCTATAGTTTAATGGCTTCAAGTACCAATATTATTTTTACGTCAAAAGAATCTTTACTAATAAAATTCAGGAGCAAATGTCACCAAGAGATGGGAAAAGTGTGTTTGAATACTGAATAGAACCACAAGAACATAGTTGCCAGAGAGGAGCAAGACTGTCTAGGGTTAATTAACCCTGCCCTACAGTTTTCAAATGCTACTGGAATCTCTAGTTATCCAAGGAACCTCATACCAACTTTCATATACAAAAATCACATCTCTATCAGCTTTCTGGATTAGCAAGTTTCTGGATCAAGGGCTGACTGTGTGATCTGGTCCTGGCTCATGGAGGAGACAGATGCTTTCATGTTTTCCCCTCAGACATTTTAAGTTATGGAAATTTACCCCTCCAATTCTTCATCTAAATAGTTATCCCCCGTTCCACTCAGGAGGGGAGATGAATGATGGGGATATTAGTTACTTTTCCATTATTACCTTAAAAAAAACCACCATGCTCAAGGTGATTTATGAAAGAAATGAAAGCTTATAGTTTCAGAGCATGAACCCATGACCACCACAGTGGTGAGCGTGAGAACAGGTAAGGAGGCATGTCACTGGGGCAACAGCCAAGACATCCTTATCTGCAAGCACAAGGCACAGAGAAAGAGAGAAAGAGAACTGGAAATTTTGCTTTTTTTTTCTCCTTCAAATAGTTCCCCCAACTGGAGAAAATATTCAAATATATGAGTCTATGGGGGTCACTGTCATTTAAATCATCACAGTGAACAAGCAACCACCAATCAAATCAGCATATCAGTCATAAACAGCTACTTGTCTTACAGCTACGCTAAACATTTTGACATTAAGACATACTGTTTTCATCTGCAAAGCTCAAGAACCATGGAGTTGAGCTACCAAAAAAAAATCATTATGTTATAAGCACATATACTATATTGTGTTGGGCAACATTTGCAGCTCTCTTGAAGTATATGATGCCTGTAGGATGGATGTTGGGCACACCCTCGATGATATGGGGTGTATCAGAGGTGTGCAGTATCATCTTGCTTTTGACTGTATTAACTTCTATGTCATTGCTTCTGTGAGACTTTTCTGCTAGAAGTCTGCATTTCTAGAATGTACTCCTCTTGAGAAGTTTAGTCTAGTGAATCAGTCTTTTTCTATTAACACTGGTTGTCATAACACATTATTAGACTGGAAGCCTAAAAGCAGAGGTTGAGACCACTATTCCTATGAAAGCAATACATAAACAGAATCTTCCAACCAGGGTCAAAGTGCAGCAGTAAAAAAGAAAGGGAAAGTGCTGAGTAAGAACTCGTATGGGCTTGGCAAGATCTCGGAGAAAATGCCTTTCAATCATTAACCACATAGCTAGATTTTCCTTTCAAGTCAAGAAGGTAACCCTTTACATACCATATTAGTCAACCATTGCCTTTGAATTACCCTCTAGGGAATGGGTATAGCTCTTAAAGTGATATAGCTAACATCTGGGGGCCGCATGAGCCACAAGAAGTGGGCATCTGTGAGCCGTTAGCAGCTGACTCTCACAGTTTGGATTAGACGAGAAAGTTAAAGGGAAAATGGGAGGATCCTGAAGATTTAAAATAAAAACCACTAGACTTGGATGAGTTCAATCATGAGTTATTTGTCTTTCTGCCCTCACCTCATATGTGCAAAATTTCAGAAAAGAAGAATTAATCTGAAATAATTTCTTGTTGATTTTCTCGAAGTATGATGGTATGAATACACTAGGCCCAGGGAATGACACTAATAGGAGATGTGGCCTTGCCGGGGTAGATGTGGCCTTGTTGGAGGAAGTGTGCCATTGTGGGAATGGGGTTTAAGACCTTCATCCCAGCTCCTTGGAAGGCAGTCTTCTGTCTGCCTTTGGAACAAGGTATAGAACTCTTCGCTCCTCCTGTACCATGTCTGCCTGGATGCTGCCATGCCTGCCTTGATGATAACGGACCTAACCTCTGAACCTGTAAGCCAGCCCCAATTAAATGTTGTTCTTATAAGAGTTGCCTTGATCGTGGTGTCTGTTCACAGCAATAAAACCCTAAGACACAAGGTATGAAAAAATGTGGTTAAGTTCTCCAACATATGACCAGAGTAGGCATAAGTCATATATGTATAAGGCAGAACACCTAGCAGCCCCAAACAAGGACATATTTAAAAGATCTCAGATCTCACTCTAGTTTATGGCTGTATATTCCCAGTCCAAAGTAAACAGGTTTTCTTTCTTTTTTATTTTTATGAATTTATTTATTTATTTTATATGTGAGTACACTGTAGCTGTCTTCAGATGCACTAGAAGAGGGCATCTGATCTCACTACAGATGGTTGTGAGCCACCATGTGGTTGCTGCGAATTGAATTCAGGACCTCTGGAAGAGTAGCCAGTGCTCTTAACCACTAAGCCCAACAGTTTTTCTTGAATGTGATTCTGCCAAGTACTGGTCTGTGATATCTTCCTGAAACATCAATTAGTCACAACACATAGGCTTTCAAACACTGACATTTTGATTTTTTGAAAAAAGAATTTTAATAATGCTTTATTAATAACAAAATAACCACAATCCCTGTGTTTTAAAATGTCCTTATGCCTAATTAACCAAAATATGCATTGCAGTGTAATCATTATTATTATTCTGAGTAATCTGGGAACAAACAGATGCATAAACAAGTTTATAACTTAACTAAGGAAACCCAGCTTGTGAAACAACGTAGGTGTGAGTTTTTTTCATTATTTTTGGGTGTGTCAAAATGACTTCAGCATCTCACAGCTGATTGTGTTTTTACTGTGACTCTGAATTGAAGGGTCAGTGGAGTCACAGCCTTTCCTTGTAAATTTCTTGTTTTCCCCTCTATGTGTTGAAATCTCAAAATCTAGTAATGCTTTGCCTTTCAGAGTTAACGATGCTTCATGTGTGCCACCACCAGTAGAACAAGGTCATAGCTCGTGCAGCTGAGGCTATACTTCAGTCGACTCTGTTTTATCCAGGCCCTTTTGTGGCCTACTGTCAAGAGCAAACATGAGTGGTCTACAAACTAAACATAATAAGCTGATAACCCAGGAAAATACATTTAAATTCACTTACATTATGACTGTCTTATTTGAACACAATAGAAAGGCAGCATACTGAATCTGTTGCCTTTCTTTTGCTGTGATGAAATGCCATGACCCAAAGCATCTTACCAAAAAGTGAGTTTGTTTTGGCTCATGAGTCTGGAGTGAGAATTTGTAATGGTAGATGAGGCATGGGAGCAGGTAGCTGGTGCAGGTAGCTGAGTGATCACATCTCTGCTCACAAGCAGGAAGTAATAGAGTGAACTGTAGGACTACTTCTGTAGTGGGGTTAAGCTATAAACTCTCAAGGTCTCTCTCCAGTGACTTACTTCTTCTAGCAAGGACTGACCTCTTAAAGATGCCATAACTACTCCCACCCAAACTGTCGCACCATCTGGTAATAAAGTGTCAAAATACATGAGCCTATGGGGGAAATTCTCATTTAAACTATCACAGCACTGACAATGCCGCAGGTACTTCAACCAACAGTGGACAATTTGTCATTGCCTTAGCTTTGCTTCAGGTCTGGATCCTTTTGGTTGTAGATCCTATACCTTCACTCTGGGTTTGTACAAATTGTGTAATAGGGGCAATTTTAAGGTTCTGTCCACTTTACCACCACTGCTCATTGGTCTACATTGGATATATAGAAACATTGTTTTTTTTCTATAGAAATTTCACAATTGTAGCAGGAGTCCATTTCTTCTGAATTCTTGAAATTTATGAGAATGCCAGCCCTCAAATGGCAGCAGTCTTAAAATTTTAATTTTATGAGGATAATTGTGTTATAAGAGCATGGCTATACAGAGAAAGAGATAAATTAAGAGAACAGAATGATAATGTAAGGACTTGAATTCACATGTATAAATTTATTGGTTGTATTTTTAGTTTGTAGATTGGTTAGGTGGTATATATTATTTTATTCCTTTTTATGGTGACCTAAATTTACTGTTTAATTTGTGTTGTGCTTGATATATATATGTATATGTATATATATATATATATGTGTGTGTGTATTTTCACCAGTTGAAACAGAAACCCATTTAAGCATATGTTATTATGCTTATTTCATAAGTATGAATATTAGAACCTAGACAGTTGATGTCACTAGCCAATGCTTGCATCACTAGCCAATAAGGGACAGATATGAATTCTTTATTTTCTGACTTCAAAGTAATTAGTTAAATTGTATTGCCTTTAGTATAATCCTGTATTAATTAAAATGCAGTAGTTCATCATTAAGATGTCTAGACAAACATCATAACAAATATTTGACACATGATAACGCATATGCCTTAGCTCATAATTTTTAGTCAGTCATACTATTCAAGTGTGTGGTAGCTTCAGCAAAGAGGGACTTACCCTCTAATAATGTTGGCAACTAAGAATAATGGTGGTAGTCTATCCTGATTTGGAAGTCTCTGGGGTCTCCCTGAATAAACTCTTAAAAAAGAAAGAATCTAGGCCTGAAAATTGGGTGTGTTATTATTGCTATTGCTCTTGTTTTCTGTTTTGTTTTTCCTTTTTAAAAAACTGACGTGTTCTGGGAGCAGCATTGTTCATGCAGGATACCTCTGTTCAAACCCCTTTTGTTTTATTTAGCTTACAAACTAGTAATGTTTCAGACTTCCTCATACATTCTTAGTTTTATTTAACCTAGTCTCCCCGTTGTTTCCTCCCTCTCTCTTTCCCATCTCCATTTATTCAAGTATCTTCCTTCTGCCTTCTTTTTATACCGTATGTGTTCTGCTATCTCATTTTTTACGTTTTACTTGGGTTGCAAGACCACAGCTTCCCACCAAGCTGTTCCATGCATACTTCAGGTTGGTGAATTATTCCCCTGTCCCCCTGCACCCCTCTCACTCCACTACCTGGGTACCGAGTGTTTTCCCTCTCTACTTGCATCTTACCTATAATCTACTACCCCTTCACAAAGTGTTCCATCAGCAAATCATCCATTATCAGTTTCCTAGCTTTCATATATACTCCAGGCTAACTACACAAAACACAGGGTTTTTAAAGCTAGCACTTACATGTGAGAGAACATGGAACACTTGTCTTTTAGGTATGTGTGGCATCAGTATAATTTCTTAAAGTTCCATCCATTTAGTCACAAACTTCACCTTCTGTAAAGCTAGGCAATACCCCACTGTGTAGGTTGACTGAGTTTTTATTATACACTCATCAACTGATAGATATCAATGTTGAAAACATGTCCTAGCTATTGTGATTAGAGCACTGATGAACACTGGTGTGCAATTTCTTCTGCAATAAGATATAAACTCCATTAAATTCATGCCTGGAACTGAAGAGCAGGGTCAAAAAGCATTTATATTTCTAGGCTTTTGTGAAATGTCCAGACCTATTTATAATGTGGCTTCACTAGTCTATGTCCCCACCAGTAGGGTATAACAGTTACAGCATGCATACCAGCATGAATTTTCATTTGCATTCCTGATAATGGCTATACTGACTTGGGTAAGATAAAATTTTAAAATGGCTTAAATCTATATTTCTCTGGTAGCTAAAAATTTTGGACTTTTATGAAGCGGTTGTTGGCCATTTGTATTTATTTATTTAGTTATTTAGTTAGTTAGTTAGTTAGTTTTTTTTCTTTTTCTTTTTTAAAATAATTTACTTTTTCTCAAATCTTAATTCATTCACACAGGGATTATAAACACAGAAAGACAGGATGTGGGGAAGGGGATGACACTGTAGTGTGGGTGTTCAAGGAGAATACAGATATCTTTCAGAACAGGGCATTGGCTGGGTGAAGGTTCAGAGGACAACTCACTATGACTCTGCCTATGACTTGCTTGTCCTTATCTAAGTTGGTATTGTCTGCCAAGGCTACCTATTAACAAGGTCTATGACTACTCAGGCTTGTAAATTTCTAGAAAAGCTGCCTGTTGACATTAGCTTATAGCCATCTGTTTCAATGTTTTTCCACTGAGACCCAAGACTTGATATTCATGTATGACAAACCTATTGCTGATTTTAGGCCTATGGCTGATTTTAGGCCTTCAGTGTGTAAGCAGGGCTGCCCCTGACATCTCCTCCCTTCTCTAAGTATAGAAGGGCTGTGGCAATTCTAATCTTTCAAAGGCGGGGATAGAGGCCTGACCTCCAGCAATTGAAGGGGACCTTGTAATGGCTCCGGTCCCCCTGTCGTTGTCCAGTGAGGCATGAGGGCCATACCCATCCTAATGTCTTTTTCCTGGAGAGGGGATACTTTTGCCATCAACCCCTATGCAGTCAGGCTTGTCCCTCAGGGAACCCAGATAAATATTTTTATCTTTTATTTATATTCCCTTGCAGTGCTTAGCCTCGAAGCCTAAGCAAGAATTCAGATCGCCAGTCAGAGGGGGTTCTGGGTGGTCCCTCTCTGCTTGGTCTAGGGGCAGAAGTCCCCCCTTTTAGGTTGGGTGTAGATGGGTTTTGGAAACACCCTGTATAAAGTAACAACCTCATCTTGAGTCTCGTGGTCCTCCATAGCTAACTTATGATAATGTATCTGAGTAGGTTTTGCTACCAAATTATTTTTCTGTTGTATCACA
Organism: Grammomys surdaster; assembly: GCF_004785775.1. Classification (NCBI taxonomy): domain Eukaryota; kingdom Metazoa; phylum Chordata; class Mammalia; order Rodentia; family Muridae; genus Grammomys; species Grammomys surdaster. Next base: position 31,898,272 of record NW_021604565.1, read on the forward strand.
AAGTTAGTCCGCCTATTTGAGGGCCAGGGACCAGCAGAAATAAACAAAAAGAACCCAAATAATGGTCCCAAGATGGGAGGAAATAGGGTTGACCACCTTGGAAAGGCTGAAAAACAATTCTTGTACCAGCATTCATCTGTCATTTTCTTTCTCTGATTTTTATAGGGGCCTTCACTGACCTATTTCATACTCTGTTTAACCCTCCTTGTCTTGTCTATGTAAAGGCAACCTTCTTCTTTAAGGGCTGTACACAGTCAAGAGCTGTACACAGCCTTTTCTATTGTAATAGAGTAAATCAAGTCCAATAAGGATCTTTGCGATTTTAGGAGGTCTCTTCAGACAGCGAAATGAGGGATTTCTTCAGATAAGTGATGTCAATCTCTAGCTGTTTGATGTTCTTGTCAGTGGCCCTTCAAAGCTCTGAGTAGTATAAGATCGGAGGCCAGCATCTGCTGTTAGAACTTCTAACAGCAGACATCACGGATGATTCATTTTTACCTGGGATGCTGCCTGAGTTAAAGCTCCTTGGAGGCCCTCTTTCTCTCGGTTTTCTGAATTTGGGTACAGAGCTGCCGCCTGTGACCTGCTCTATGCTCGGGCCCAGACCGGAAGTAGTATTTATTTTTTGACAATTTTCTATTTAGAGCCATAGCCAATTTTTAATTGGATTGTTTATATTCTGGATGTTTAGTTTACAGGGTTTTTTTTTTTCTTATTGTTTTTTCAAGACAGGGTTTCTCTGTATAGCTCTAGCTGTCTGGGAACTCATTCTGTAGACCCGGCTGCCCTCAAACTCACAGAGATCTATCTGCCTCTGCCTCTACCTTCTGAATGCTCGGATAAAAGGCATGTACCACTACATGGCCTGGCTTATAGTTTTTTGTTTGTTGGTTGGTTGGTTTGTATGTACGTGTGTTTTGTTTAGTTTTGCTTTATATTTAGTATATTTGAGCACAAATCCACTGTAAGATGTATATCTGAAAAATACTTTCTCCTACTTTGAGTGCTGCCTTCTCTCTTGATTGATAAGTATTTGGGATATATGGAAAACCTAACAAAATAAGATGCACAGAAGAGTAGAATACATTGTGATCACTCCAGAAGTGGCATAATGCAGCCAGAGAAAAGGGATACCCAGAGCCACTGGAAGCAGTAAAGGACACATGGCCTGCTACAGGATTTAGTGGGGAGTATGGCCTCTCTATCATCTCAATGTAGAACATAGGAATGATGGCTTCAGGCCTGTACCAGCTCAACTTCTCTATGTGCAGTGAGCTATATGAATGATGTCCTTGGTTAGTTTTCAGAGAAGGACTTTCTTTCTTAACATCAGCCTGGGCTGTTAAGTAATGTTCATGGTACCCCTCTGTAGTGGGAGGTATTAAAAAGAATGACAGGCACACTTCCTGGCTCTGTTGCCAACCCAGTTTCCTGATCTAAGCCTGGCAACATTTTATTCCCGTCGGCCTGCCCCTCCCACCTCCCTAGCCCAGCCCCAAGAAATTGTGGTTGCTGCCTCCACCTGCTAATTCCACGGCCTCCATAGCTCTAGGCCTGGACCCTAGGCCAGCTTTGCTGCCTCTGTGGTGCTAGTCCTAGCTCCATGCAATAACTGCGGTTAGATATCACAATACCCAGTAACTCAGTAAAACAAAACTCTAAGAGCTTAGAGTTAACCGGTCTGATTTATATATCAATAAAATCCCAGTATACAAGATGTCCACACAATTTAGACACATTATCCCAATTATCCCTTTTGATATCCGGAACTACCTGAGGCAACTTAAAGCAACGCTGATTTATGTCTGCCTCCATTTTCAACCTCTCTCTCTCCCCCTGCTTCTTCCTCCTCCCTCAGCAACTCTAAGCTCTGCCTCCCTTTTCCTTTTCCAGTCATAGGCCTCCTGCTGCAAATAGGTTGGACAGGGAAATTCCTGCCACACTCCTCAGCTGGCAAGTCAAACGAATGCAACTCAGTCCAAGCATTGGAAGTCCTGGCTGGCTGCAAAAGATGGCCAGTTCCAACTCAGTATGACTAGGAGTTCTTACTAGGGTCACCCTCATAGATTCCAGAAAGTTTCCCTCCTATCTCTTGCCTGATCTCTCTTGCTCCAGTTCCCACCTACCACGAGTCCACCTGTAAAGTTTATTCTATTTCCTCTTCTCAGGGCGGTCCATGTGTTCCCACTAGACGTTCCTCTTTATCCAACCTCTCTGCATCTTTGTTTTGTAGCAACATTATCAATTGCTTAATAGCTAATATCCATTTATAACATTCCTTTTACCAGTATGTACTTCTGACTTTTTTAGAAAATAAAAATCAGGTGTCTCCAGGTTGCAACCCTGCTTGAGTTCTGTCCTGACTTCCTCCAATGATGGATTATGATCTGGAAGTATAAGCAAAATATGCCCTTTGCTTCCCAACACACATTTTGGCCATGATGTTTTGTCACAGAATTAGAAACTCTAACTAAAACAATAGGTTTCTATAGTATGTCCTTGTAATTCTCCGAATTTCCTCAGTGTTTGTTGTTATTTCCCCATTTTAGTTTCTGATTCTATTAATTTGGATATTCTCTGTCTGTTAGTTAGTTTTGATAAGAGTTCATCTATCTTGCTTATTTTCTCAATTAATTCTTTGTTTCATTGATCACCTGCACTGTTCTCTTTGTTTCTATTGTATTGATTTCAGCCCTCAGTTTGACTATTGTAGCAGAATATTTTCCCCACTACAGTTTACAAGAAACTCGGTAATTTGGGAGGAGCTAATGTGGGAAGAGCTGGAAGAAGAAGAGATGTAAGAGCCATGGAGAACCATGGGTCCAGGACAGTCCTGGGTAACAATTTATATCTTAAAGTTAGATATTGGGAAACACCTCTAATTGTGTAGGCAAAATTGTTAATTGAGCATTATCAAATATATAAAGTGATTGGATAATCTTTAAGCATTAGAGTCTAATTTCTACCTGGTACCATGTGGATGGCGGGATAGTCTGGGCTCAGCCAAGCATTGTGGAGACAGCATGGGAGATTGGCAGAACCATCTCCCATGCTGGCATCTCATGGGTGGGTGCCTGGGCCAGTGCTTCTGGCCAGCCTGAGCTGGCGGCCTGAACCAAGCAGCGGTGGGAGCACACTTCTGCTTGTGGATTCAGGCCTTGCCTAGTTGATAACATGGCAATCCTCTAACAACAAACCAGATTGGGTGCAGCCATTTAAATTTTAACCATAACAAGTGGCGGCCAACATAGGGCATGAATTCACTAGAAATTTAAATCTATTTCACCTGAGAGTAAAAATTGTTTTTTTATTTCTTTTTAAAAAGAAAGTAAGTCGTGCTGAGACAAGTCACATGACTCCTAGCCTGGGAACTGTGAACAATGAAACGGCTGCAAGCAGGTCCCTGCTGAGAGAAATTGTAGGCTGCTGGAGTCAGAGAGCCAAATGAATAAGCCTCCCTTGTGGAGCAGTTACTGATTTAAGTGTAAAGTTACAATATAGAGATTATTTGCTTTTAGGAAAGATTTATAAACAGATTTGTCCGAATCACGTGGGGAATCTAGCCTATGGTTCAGAACTAAGATAGGGAAAATTGTCACTGAGTCTAAAGAATGCAGTTTATAACTAGAGGCTCTCGAGATAGAGAGCCAAACAGATAGATGGTATAAATAAAAAGCTGTTCTAGGCAGAGAGCTGAACAGAAAGATAAGATATAAATATAAAAGTTCTATTGCCTCACAGGAGACTCAGGTTCTGTCTAACGTAGGCCCCATGAGAATTCTGGGTTTATTTCCTGCTTGGCAAAACAGGAAAGGCCTAAGAATAGGCACATACAGTACTTTAGTTACTTCTTTTGTTTTAGATTGATTTTATTTTCAAAATGGTGTGATTTTCAGTTTTGCGGTTATATTTTTCCTCTGGGAAAGAGGTCAAGATAAAGGTTTTTCTGGTTACTGGCTCAAGGATATTCTGTTTTGGGAAAAAAGTTTTGTCTATATGTTTTCAGAAGAGATGATTAAGATATTTCTATCTCCCAAAATTATATGGATCAGACATGACAGAGGTAGGCCTCCAGAAGTCTAGATTCCAGAGAATTCAAACAAAAAAATTATCTTGATACTAAAATTTGTTTTGAGAATTGTATATTGCAGAATACACAGCCTTGGTGTATCTACTCATCAAGCAAGCTGAGCAGACCTGCTTGAACCTCTGATGTCCTGGGATTCCAGCTGGATGCAGTGAAGATACAGACATCAGAGGCTTCTCAATTTATCCTTCCTCCTGCCCCTCTTCTAATATCTCAGTGCTGGTATTCAGCTTGAAGAAGTTAATGAAGAGCCGGCCCCCAATTCCCTGGGCTTCAGGACTAAGGTAGTTAATATTAGTCTGTCTTTTTAGGGAAAAGTAATTGTTTATTGGAACAGGGAGGGATAGCTAGAATTGATTACATAACCATAACCTATTTGGTAGAAATCTGTATAATTGTTACTAAGCTGAAGTTATGATTTCTTAAATGGTACAAAATTTATTTTGATTTCAAATTCAAGCGTTTCATTGGTATATTTTCTTCTATTAAGTCAAAATTGGTGGGTACAGGGATTAGACACAGTCCTTCTTTAACTTTTTTTTTTTTTTAACTGATCTGAGATGGTTAGCCTGTGAGTTAGGGGCCTATAGCAATTACATGGCTCTGAGTTTATTGTTAGGGTGTTTTCTAGATTTTAATTAAAGTAGCTGAGAAGAATTAACAGACAACAGTCCAGATTGCTTTACATAGATAGTTGGTTTTCTAAATCTCTCTTTGTTTTAGATTTATTTATTTTAATGTATAAGTATACTGTTGTTGTCTTCTGACAACCAGAAGAGGGCATCAGATCCCATTTCAGACGGTTGTAAGCCCCCATGTGGTTGCTGGGAATTGAACTCATGACCTCTGGAAGAGCAGCCAGTGCTCTTAACCACTGAGCCATCTCTCCAGCCTAATAGTTGGTTTTCAAAAACATCAGAAATCCACAGAATTGATGTTACAAACTTTTCTTTATTAAAGTCATTTGATTAGAGACCTGTCTGCTCCTGACAGTTTCTCTGTCTTAGATTCTAAGAAGAGATTGAGCATCTTTGGAGTTACTTCAGCAGTGGCAAGACAGCCACTAGGCAAGAATTGCCTCTTTTTATCTACAGACAATACTGTCCAGAAAAAGGACACACTTGCGGAATTGTTGACTGATTTTATCTGCCAAGACAGACTGATCAGTCCTTCAATATTCTGCATTATAGGTCTGTCGGATGATCCTGGGCCAGAAGGCTGAAGACCAGACTCTTCAAACTTTTGAAGTGAGGGACTGTTCAGGCAAACAGTAGTCTATATAAATTGGCTACGTTTTGGAAGCTATGCTTTGTGCTTCCCATATCTTCAATTATTTCAGTCATTCTGAAATTTTGACGGGTTTGAAGACCTATAGTCTCACAGCTAACCCAGGTTATTTACTTTGAGAAAACAGATTTGAGAGGATGGTTTTCAGATGGCATTCATTCTGAAGCCAAGACATAAGTCAAGTACAAAACTATAGTCTTTTAAGTTAAGATAGATGACAGTAGACTTTTTATTGACAATATATTGGATTGGGTATTAGGTCTATCTTGTACCTTACTGTTACAAATTGGTATAGTTGTGCTCTAACTATATTTTGGTAGAAAGTTTTTATTTTATTCTGACAAGAAGGGTGAGATTATATCTTGCTGTCTACTTTTCTTGAGTGTGCTTTGTTCTTTTTAGTTTAGAGCTTTTAGGTGTGCTGTTCAATTGCTAGTATGATATCTCTATTTTTTTTTAATGTAAGCACTTAATGCTATGACCTTTCCTCTTAGCACCATTTTCATTGTATTGTATTCTGTATTGTAAATGTGTATTCATTTTCGTTGAATTCTAGAAAGTTTTTCATTTCTTTTTTTTTATTTCTGATTTGACCCACTTTTCCACTGAGTAGAGAGTTGTCCAGTTTACATTAGCTTGTAACCTTTCTGATGTTGTTAATACCTTAATTTAATTCATCATTGTCTGATAGGATACAGGGAGTTGTTTGAGTTTCCCTGTATCTATTGAGACTTTATGTCTGAGTATATAGTCAATTTTTGATAAGTTCTCTAAGAAGAAGCAATAATGTGGAATGTTCTGTAAATATCTGTTAGGTTCATTTGGTTTAAAACATAAGTTAGTGCCAGCATCTCTCTCTTTCTCTCTCTCTCTCTCTTTTTTTTTTTTTTTTTTTTTAGGTTTTGTCTGGATGGGGTATTGAAGTTTTTCCACTATCATTGTGTGAGGATTAATATGTGATTTAAGCTATAGTGCTATTTTAATTTGTTATTGTTTTTTGTTTGTTTTGTTTTTACAAAAGTGGGTGCCCTTGTGTTTTGGGGCTTGTGTAGATGTTAAGAATTGAAATGTCATCTCAATGAATTTTTCCTTTGATATATATGTAATCTCCTTCATGTCTTTTAATTAATTTTGTTTTGAAGTCTATTTTTTTTAGATATAAAATGGCTACACCTGCTTGCTTCATAGGTCCATTTTTGTGAGCTTTTTAGAACCTTTAGTCTGAGGTAATGTCTATCCTTGATGTTGAGGTGTGTTTCTTTTAAGGAACAAAATGATGTTTTGTTTCTTTTGGTTTTGTTTTGTTTTGTTTTTTTATATACATTTTGTTAATCTGTGTCTTTTGGGGGTGAAATTGAGGTCAATGATACTGACACATACTAAAGACCAATGATTGTTAATTTTTTTATTTTAGTGGTGGTGGTAGCGTGTGTGTGTGTGTGTGTGTGTGTGTATTCATGTCTATTTTCCTTCTTTATGTTTTGCCAATATGAGACTCTTTATTTTCTATGTTTTCATGTATGTGGTTAACCTTGTCGGTTTGGATTTTTCCTTGGGGCACTTTCATGTTGGATTTGGATTTGTGGGTATTGTTTAAATGTGATTTTATCATGAAATATACTTTTTATCTCCATTTACAGAGCTAGAAAGTTTTACTGAATATAATAATCTGGGCTGACATCTGTGGTCTTTTAGCGTCTGCTGCACGTTAGAATCTCCATTGAGAAATCAGGTGTAGTTTTTTTTTTCTCATTTTTATTGATTATTTGTGAATTTCATATCATGTGCCCAATCTCACTCATCTCCCAGTCCTTTAGGACCTGCCCTCTGCCCTTGCAACCTCTCCCAACAAAAGAAAAAAAATCTTGTTGTGGAACCTGTAATTTGTCTGGTGTGACCCACAGTATACCCTCAACATTTTGTTTACACTTCTTTGCTTGCAAATGTTTATTGCAATGAGTCATTGGTCTGGTTTGAGGCCTCTGACTTTTGTCACACTATCAATATTGGAACTTCAAGAGATTTCCCTGGGATATTCTGTTGTCAATGTGTGTCTTCGAGACCCAGAAGCTTTATATCTGTTGGATCAGCCCTTTCACATGCTCCAGAAACTCATCAATGAGATAGATGTTGGAGTAGGCCAACTCAAAGCCCTGGGTCTGGGCCTGGTGGCCTTCCTATCAGCTGTTTCACACTCATACCATCAGTGTGGGCTCTGCAGCACTTCCCTGACTAGATCATCTAATGTTTAGGCAGCCAGGGGCAGAGGCAGCTCTCCTGCTCTTATATCCTAAGGACTGGTTCACCTGCCACCCCAGCAACTAATGCCAGTTCTACAGTTTGGCTAGTAGATGCACAGGACCTAATTTCCCAAACACTGTAGATGCAGAGTCACCTCTTCTGCTCTCAAAATCCCAGGTCCAGCTCTCCCACTTGCTATAGGTGGCAAGGGACAAGGGGGTTAGGGCATCTTTCTCTTGCCCATACCATCTCATAGTAGACAAGTTATAGGGCTAGCTCTCCCATATTCAAGCCTTCCAGCTGGCTTTCCTGTGTCCCTGTCACCAGGGTCATCTCTAACGTGCTGCCCAGGCAAGGTACAGGGCCTGCTCTCTGGCTTGCTGCAGGAAGGATGGGGGTCAGAGACAGCAGAGGAGTGGTAAGACCAGCTCTCCCATGCTCACACCCTCAGGCCTGTTCATACGTGTCTTTTACAACCATGATCAGCTCTACTGTGCTTACTGGGCAAGGTAGGGAGTCTGTTCTCCCAAGTACTGCAGCTGGCAAGCCCTTTAATACTCCCAGGAAGTTGGGGTAACTCTAGCAAGTCTGCCATCATATGTTATTTGGTCTTTTTCTTTCACAACTTTTAGAATATCTTCTTTGTTCTGGAAGTTCAGTGTTGTATTATGTGACAGGGTATTTTCTGTTCTGTTCAACTCCTTGTACATTTTTATGCATCTTTTTCTTTAGGTTAGGATAATTATTTTCTATGGCTTTGCTGGATGTTTTTTCTGGGCTTTTGACCTGATATTCTCCTTGGTCTTTCCAAACCTACAAATAGTAGTGTTCCAGATTTACTGGATCTTTTGTGTCAAGAATTTTTTAGATTTAACATTTTCTGTTATATCCATTTCTTTAATCATATCTTCAATTCCTGAGATCCTCTCTTCCATCTCTTGTATTCTCTTGGTACAGCTCACCTCTATAGTTCCTGTTTGAATTCCTAATTTTTTTGTATACAGAATTTCCTCTGTTTTTGTTTATTTCATTGTTTCTATTTCCTATTTCATGTCTTGAAGTGTTTTGTTTGTTTTCTTCCTTTTTTTTTTGCTTTTTATAAGAGATGTATTCGTTTTCTTTAATCATTTAAGAATTTTTGAAGAAATATTTTCTTGTGTATGAAATGTCATGCAACACTTAGTGTGGAAGAAAGAAAAAAATACTGATTAAAATAAATTCTTTCCAATAAAGTTAGTAACAAAGCAGAAAGCCTTTGAATATTGGTATATTTCTACTGGTAATAATAAAGCAGGTTTTCAAAAATACATGCTTTCTAGTCCTGAATACTTTATATATATTACAATGTAAGAAAATGTCATGAGTAGTATTTAATTGTATATTATTGTACATAAAAGCAGACAAATTATTTTTTAACTTATAAAATGAAAAAAAGGAGAGAATTCTTGTTTTGTAATGAATTCATACCAATAGACTAAGAACTATCTCTACAGTTAATCTTTTTATTTTTTATTTTTTTTTTTTTAATTGGATGATTTATTTACATTTCCTATGTTGTCCCCTTACCCCATCCCCCACCACCCCCTCGGAACCTCCAATCCCCTCGCCCCTCCTCCTTCTTCTCTGTGGATGTAACCTCTATCTACACCCCCCCCACTCCCACCTCCCCACCCTCAAAATTCCCACCCCCTAGGGCATCCAGCCTTCATGAGGTCAAGGTTCTCTTCTTCCACCTATGCCCAGCAGGGCCCTCCACTTTTACATATTCAGCTGAAGCCCTGGATCCCCCCCTAAGTGCTCCCAGGCTGGTGGTTTAGACCCTGGGAGCTGTGGTTGGTTGGTATTGTTGCTCTCCTCATGGTGCCACAAACCCTTTCAGCTCCTTCAGTCTTCACTCTAACTCCTCCATTGAGAACCCCATGATCAGTTCAATGGCTAGTTGTGAGCATCTGCCTCTGAATATGTCTGACTCTTGAAGGCCTCTGAGGAGATATCCATATCAGGCTCTTATCAGCATGCACTTCCTGTCTTCCACATCAGCATCTACCTTTGGTGATTGCACATGGGATAGATACTCAGGTGGGGTGGTCTTGAGACGGCCCGTCCTTCAGTTTCTGTCCCTCACTTTGTCTCCATATTTGCTCCCTTGAGTATTTTGTTGCTCCTTCTAAGAAGGACCGAATCACCCTCACTTGGTCTTCCTTCTTTATGGGCTTCATGTGGCCTGTGAGTAGCATCTTGGGCATTTCAAGGTTCTAGGCTAATATCCAATAATCAGTGAGTGAATACCATGTGTCTTCTTTTGTGATTGGCTTACCTCACTCAGGATGATAATTTCTAGTTCCATCCATTTACCTAGGAACCTCTCGAATTCATTGTTTTTAATAGCTGAGTAATACTCCATTGTGTAAATATACCACATTTTTTGAATCCATTCCTCAGTTGAAGGACATCTGGGTTCTTTCCAGCTCCTGGCTATTATAAATAAGGCTGCTATGAACATAGTTGAGCATATGTCCTTGTTATATATATGTTCGAGCATCTTCTGGGTATATGCCTAGGAGTGGTATAGCTGGATCCTTGGGTAATGCTATGTCCAATTTTCTGAGGAACCGCCAGACTGATTTCCAAAGTGGTTGCACCATCTTGCAGTCCCACCAACAATGGAGGAGTGTTCCTCTTTCTCCACACCCTCGCCAGCATCTACTATCACCTGAGTTTTTAATCTTAGCCATTCTGACTGGTGTGAGATGGAATCTCAGGGTTGTTTTGATTTGCATTTCCCTGACGACTAAGGATGCTGAACATTTCTTTAGATGCTTCTCGGCCATTCGAGTTTCTTCCGTTGAAAATTCTTTGTTAAGCTCTATACCCCATTTTTTAATAGGGTAATTTGGTTGTCTGGAGTCTAATTTCTTGAGTTCTTTGTATATATTGGATATTAGCCCTCTATCAGATGAAGGATTGGTAAAGATCTTTTCCCAATTTGTTGGTTGTCGTTTTGTCCTATTGACAGTGTCCTTTGCCTTACAGAAACTTTGCAATTTTATGAAGTCCCATTTGTCAATTCTCGATCTTAGAGCATATGCCATTGGAGTTCTGTTCAGGAACTTTTCCCCTGTGCCCAAGTATTCGAGGCTTTTCCCCACCTTCTCTTCTATTAGTTTCAGTGTATCTGGTTTTATGTGGAGGTCCTTTATCCACATAGACTTGAGCTTTGTACAAGGGGATAAGAATGGATCAATTTTCATTCTTCTACATGTTGTCTTCCAGTTGAACCAGCACAATTTGTTGAAAATGCTGTCCTTTTTCCACTGGACAGTTTTAGCTCCTTTGTCAAAGATCAAGTGACCATAGGAGTGTGGGTTCATTTCTGGGTCTTCAATTCTATTCCATTGATCTTCCTGCCTGTCTCTGTACCAATACCAGGTAGTTTTTATCACTATTGCTCTGTAGTACAGCTTGAGGTCAGGGATGGTAATTCCTCCAGAAGTTCTTTTATTGTTGAGAATAGTTTTCGCTATCCTGGGTTTTTTGTTATTCCATATGAATTTGAGAATTTCCTTTTCTAACTCTGTGAAGAATTGAGTTGGGATTTTAATGGGGATTGCATTGAATCTGTAGATTGCTTTTGGCAAGATGGCCATTTTTATTATATTAATCCTGCCAATCCATGAGCATGGGAGATCTTTCCATCTTCTGAGATCTTCTTCAATTTCTTTCTTCAGAGACTTGAAGTTCTTGTCATACAGGTCTTTCACTTGCTTGGTTAGATTCACACCAAGGTATTTTATATTATTTGCAACTATTGTGAAGGGTGTCATTTCCCTAATTTCTTTTTCAGTCTGTTTATCTTTCATGTAGAGGAAGGCTACTGATTTGTTTGAGTTGATTTTATAACCAGCCACTTTGCTGAAGTTGTTTATCAGGTTTAGGAGTTCTCTGGTGGAAGTTTGGGGGTCACTTAAGTATACTATCATATCATCTGCAAATAGCGATATTTTGACTTCTTCCTTTCCTATTTGTATCCCTTTGACTTCTTTTTGCTGTCTAATTGCTCTGGCTAAGACTTCCAGTACTATATTGAATAGGTAGGGGGAGAGTGGGCAACCTTGTCTAGTCCCTGATCTTAGTGGGATTGCTTCAAGTTTCTCTCCATTTAGCTTGATGTTGGCTACTGGTTTGCTGTAAATTGCTTTTACTATGTTTAGGTAGGGGCCTTGAATTCCTGATCTTTCCAAGACTTTTATCATGAAGGGATGTTGAATTTTGTCAAATGCTTTCTCAGCATCTAGTGAGATGATCATGTGGTTTTTTTCTTTAAGTTTGTTTATATAGTGGATTACATTGATGGATTTCCGAATATTGAACCATCCCTGCATTCCTGGAATAAAACCTACTTGATCATGATGGATGATTGTTTTGATGTGGTCTTGGATTCGGTTTGCTAGAATTTTATTGAGTATTTTTGCATCGATGTTCATAAGGGAGATTGGTCTGAAGTTCTCTTTCTTTGTCGGGTCCTTGTGGGGTTTGGGTATGAGTGTAATTGTAGCTTCATAGAACGAATTGGGTAGTGTTCCTTCTGTCTCTATTTTGTGGAATAGTTTGAAGAGAATTGGTATTAGGTCTTCCTTGAAGGTCTGATAGAATTCAGCACTAAAACCATCTGGTCCTGGGCTTTTTTTAGTGGGGAGGCTTTTGATGACTGCTGCTATTTCCTGAGGGCTTATGGGACTATTTAGATGGTTTATCTGCTCCTGGTTTAACTTCGGTACCTGGTATCTGTCTAGGAAATTGTCCATTTCATCCAGGTTTTCCAGTTTTGTTGAGTATAGGCCTTTGTAGTAGGATCTGATGATTTTTTGAATTTCTTCAGTTTCTGTTGTTATGTCTCCCTTTTCAGTTCTGATTTTATTAATTTGGATACTGTCTCTGTGCCCTCTGGTTAATCTGGCTAAGGGTTTATCTATCTTGTTGATTTTCTCAAAGAACCAACTCCTGGTTTTATTGATATTTTGTATTGTTCTTTCTGTTTCTATTTGGTTGATTTCAGCCCTGAGTTTGATTATTTCCTGCCTTCTACTCCTCCTGGGTGTATTTGCTTCTTTTTGTTCTAGAGCTTTTAGTTGTGCTGTCAACTTGTTAGTGTGTTCTCTTTCCAGTTTCTTTTTGTAGGCACTTAGAGCTATGAGCTTTCCTCTTAGCACTGCCTTCATGGAGTCCCACAAGTTTTGGTATGATGTGTCCTCATTTTCATTGAATTCTAAAAAGTCTTTTATTTCTTTCTTTATTTCTTCCTTGACCAAGTCATCATTGAGTAGAGAGTTGTTCAGTTTCCATGTGCACGTGGGTTTTCCATTGGTTTTGTCATTATTAAAGACCAGTGTTATTCTGTGGTGATCTGATAAGATGCAAGGGATTATTTCAATCTTTTTGTATCTGTAGAGGCTTGTTTTGTGACCAATTATATGGTCTATTTTGGAGAAGGTACCATGAGGTGCTGAGAAAAAGGTATATTCTTTTGTTTTAGGATGAAATGTTCTATAGATGTCTGTTAAGTCCATTTGGTTCATAACTTCTGTTAATTTCAAAGTGTCTCTGTTTAGTTTCTGTTTCCATGATCTGTCCATTGCTGACAGTGGGGTGTTGAAATCCCCCACTATTATTGTGTGAGGTGTAATGTGTATTTTGAGCTTTAGTAAAGTTTCTTTTATGTATGTAGGTGCCCTTGCATTTGGAGCATAGATGTTCAGAATTGAGAGTTCACCTTGGTAGATTTTTCCTTTGATGAGTATGAAGTGTCCTTCCTTATCTTTTTTGATTAATTTTGGATGAAAGTCGATTTTATTTGATATTAGAATGGCTACTCCAGCTTGTTTCTTGGGACCATTGGCTTGAAAAATTGTTTTCCACCCTTTTATTCTGAGGTAGTGTCTGTCTTTGTCACTGAGGTGTGTTTCTTGTATGCAGCAAAATTCTGGGTCTTGTTTGTGTATCCAGTCTGATAGTCTGCGTCTTTTTATTGGGGAATTGAGACCATTGATGTTAAGAGATATTAAGGAAAAATGATTGTTGCTTCCTGTTATTTTTTTTATTAGAGGTAAAGTTATGTTTGTATCTTTTTTGGGGGTTGTTGGAAGATTACTTACTTGCTTTTCCTAGGTTGTAGTTTCCCTCCTTGTGTTGGCATTTTCCATCAATTATCCTTTGAAGTGCTGGGTTTGTGGGAAGATATTGTGCAAATTTGGTTTTGTCATGGAATATCTTGGTTTCACCATCTATAGTGATTGAGAGTTTTGCTGGGTATAGTAATCTGGGCTGGCAATTGTGTTCTCTTAGTGTCTGTATGATGTCCGTCCAGGCTCTTCTGGCTTTTATAGTCTCTGGTGAGAAGTCTGGTGTAATTCTTATAGGTCTGCCTTTATATGTTACTTGACCTTTTTCCCTTACTGCTTTTAGTATTTTTTCTTTGTTTTGTGCATCTGATGTTTTGATTATTATGTGACGGGAGGTATTTCTTTTCTGGTCTAGTCTATTTGGTGTTCTGTAGGCTTCTTGTATGTTTATGGGCATCTTGTTCTTTAGGTTAGGGAAGTTTTCCTCAATAATTTTGTTGAAGATATTTACTGGCCCTTTAAGTTGGGAATCTTCATTCTCATCTATACCTATTATCCTTAGGTTTGGTCTTCTCATTGTGTCCTGGATTTCCTGGATGTTTTGAGTTAGGAGTTTTTTGCGTTTTGCATTTTCTTTGACAACTGTGTCAATATTTTCCACCGTATCTTCTGCATTTGAGATTCTCTCTTCTATCTCTTGTATTCGGTTGGTGATGCTTGCGTCTGTGACTCCTGATCTCTTTCTTAGGTTTTCTATCTCCATGGTTGTCTCCCTTTGAACTTTCTTTATTGTTTCTATTTCTAGTTTCAGGTCCTGAATGTTTTTGTTTAATTCCTTCTTTGTGTTTTCTTCCATTTCTTTAAGGGATTTCTGTGATTCCTCTTTAAGGGCTTCTATCTGTTTACTTGTACTCTCCTGTATTTCTTTAAGGGAGTTACTTAATTCCTTCTTATAATCCTCTATCATCATCATGAGAAGTGATTTTAATTCTGAATCCTGCTTTTCAGGTGTGATGGGGTGTTCAGGGCTTGCTATATTGGGAGAATTGGGCACTGATGATGCCAAGAAACTTTGGTTTCCGTTGCTTATGTTCTTGCGCTTGCCTTTCGCCATCTGGTTAACTCTAGTGGTACCTGCCCTCACTGTGTAAAACTGGAGTCTGTATTTCCAGTTATCTTGCTTATTGCAGAGCTCCTCAGAGTCCAGAGGTCTCTGTGGTCTTATGCTCCTAATCTCCTGGGTGGAATAACTCCTGGGACTCAGGCCACCTCTTGGATCTGGAAATCCTTCTGCTCTGAGTGCAGTGGGTCCTCGATGACTCAGGATTCAGTTTCAGCTGCTCTGAGTGCAGTGGCTCCAGCTGCTCTGAGTGCAGTGGCTCCTGGATGACTCAGGATTCAGTTTCTCAACAGGACAGGAGCAGACCGACTCTGTGTCACCTGCTCTGAGTGCAGTGGCTCCTGGATGACTCAGGATTCAGTTTCTCCACAGGACAGGAGCAGACCAACTCTGTGTCTGTTCCAGCCCAGAGGACCAGGCAGGGGCAGAAGGGAAGTGGAATTCCGGAGGGGCGGGGTTTGGGTAGCTGCTGTGCCCTGGATGTCCCTGGCTCCCCGATCTATCTCTGGGGTTTAGGGAGTGAGATGGAGTTCTTACCAGCTGCTCTGAGTGCAGTGGCTCCTGGATGACTCAGGATTCAGTTTCTCCACAGGACAGGAGCAGACCGACTCTGTGTCTGCTCCAGCTCGGAGGAGCAGGCAGGGGCAGAAGGCAATCTTTTTATTTTTTGTATATTAGAGTTAATATCCTAGTATATAGCTCAAGCTGTCCTCTAACTAATGAGTCTCCTGTTTTCCAAAGGTTAGGATTACAGTTGTGCACTAGCATGCTATGGCACCTACTAAATTTATAACTTTTTAAGTTTGTCTGAAGAACCTGTATAAATATTCTGAGAGAAAGTATAAGTTGCCTTGCCTCTTGAATATCTTCAACAAGATTTCAAGTACTGAGGCACTAGAAGAATCAGAAATCCAGGAAAACTCACTCTATGTGAGAAACTGTAGAATGGGTAAATTCTAGATCTTTTGTTATTTAATTCTTATGCATTGTTTTATGATAAAATTTCTGTCATACACTTAACTAACATCACTTGAAAACGCAAAGCCACTATGAGAGTTTTTATGGTAATGTGAGATACAATACTCAAGGAAGACCAAGTGGGGGTGATTCATTCCTTCTTAGAAGGAGCACTCAAGGGAGCAAATATGGAGACAAAGTGAGGGACAGAAACTGAAGGAGGGGCCGTCTGAAGACCATTCAACCTGAGTATCCACCCCATGTGGAGTCACCAAAGGTAGATGCTGATGTGGAAGTCAGGAAGTACATGCTGATAAGAGCCTGATATAGATGTCTCCTCAGAGGTCTGCAAGAGTCTGACATATTCAGAGGCAGATGCTCACAACTAGCCATTGAACTGATCATGGGGTTCCCAATGGAGGAGTTAGAGTGAAGACCATTGGAGCTGAAAGGGTTTGTGGCCCCTAAGAAGAGCAACAATACCAACCAACCACAGCTCCCAGGGTCTAAACCACCAGCCTGGGAGCACTTAGGGAGGGAGCCATGGCTTCAGCTGTATATGTAAGAGTGGAGAGCCCTGCTGGGCATAGGTGGGAGAAGGGATCCTTGGCCTCATGAAGGCTGGACGCCCCAGGGGATGGGAATTTGAGGGTGGGGAGGTGGGAGTGGGGGGGCATGTAGGGGTACATCCACAGAGAAGCAGGAGGAGGGGTGAGGCGATAGGGGGTTCCTGGGTGGGTGGGAGGTAGGGTAAGGGGACAACATATGAAATGTAAATAAAATATCCAATAAAAATTTAAAAAAAAAAGAGACTGGGGTAATCTTCCATTTGCATCTCTATATGCCATGACACAAACATTCCCATATATGGTGGCACATTTAATTCTTAGAATCATTTCCTGAACTGTCTTTTGATTATGATTAACAGTGTGAGAAGTATGTGAAAAGGGCTTCAAAATATCAGAAAAAGAAACATCTGTTTGTGGTCCATAGGGCTAATCTAAAACTATTTGTGGTTCGATGTCTGCAGTGGATTGCTATGTCTGCAAAGGTCACGGTGGCATCACCTATCCAGAAAGTAAGGGTAGAATGTATTGATTGACCTACATTTAACAGGAAGCCAAGGATCAAGGGTAAATTTCCATCATAGCATGTGAATTTCACCTTAGGAATGATGTGTCAGAGGATGAGTATTCTAGAATAAGAGGTGTCTGGTAAAGGCCTAGAGCAACAAGTGATGTTTGACACTATTGAACCATCATACTGAGCAGAAGTGACCTCTAGAGTGGTGGTATATGACAAAGAAGTTGTTGACGTCATCAGATTTCAGTTGTGTGCTTGCTTTTCTTTGTCCAGAACAATCTATACAACATAGGATTCTGATTCAAGTTGAAAGTTAGGCTGCAGTAGACACAGAGATTGTGCTTACTGTTAATAATCAAATGGTGGCCAAGTGAAAGGAAAAGTAAATGATGGGAGGCAAACACAAATGATAATTGTAAATTGGTAGAGCTTGGCGTCATTGTTAGTGTCTTAGTTTCTGGTCATATGCGCTATCCTTTGCCCTGCACTTTGTGTCTCTACATGAACATACAATACAGATTTCAGTGTTACAGTTAAGAATTCCTCCTTTTCCATGTCAGGACAAGTCAGCTACAACTCTGCACCAGTCCATTGCTCCATGCCTCTTACTCAGTTTGTAATCTAAGCTGAAGATGGGCTTTCTCTCTGGAATAGGGTATTAATGTGACAGTGCTTAAAGCTGTCGTATATGACAGTTGGCCTACAACATACAAATCACTTCAACACATCACTTACTAACCAAAAGAAGAGTCATGTGGTCAACCCTGTCTTAGTGGAGTAGAAATATGATCTTCCACCTGGTTGCTCTGTTAGTCTTATAGCAATATGTACGAATGTAGAGCCTTCCCAATGAAAAGAAACATGCAATTAAACAAAATTGTGTAATCTAAAATCTTGATGTTTCCAATAATTTGGGCAGGGTGTTTCTTTGCATTATTGTGGGAAACAGAAAATAGAAACCAGTCTGCTCAACATTAATGAGACAACATTTTTCCTGGAAACTGAAGCCTCTGTTTTAGAAATGTACAAATATGTCTTTATCTTCACTGTCAAGTGGGATGACTTCACAGTCATCATGCATGAGCTGTCTAATGACGATGATTCTTCCCCACATTCCAAATGTCCATTTGTTGTGGCCACTGTGTTCAATGGTGGGAGAGAATGCCCATTTGTACACTTGCCAATGAAAATGTGGTTCAGTGGAATGAGGCCCTTGCCACCACAAAGGAGTCTGAGTGATTAATAAAAGGAAGGTTCTGGCTCTTTTCCTCAGTGAGTCAAAACTGATGACTCTAACCACATGAGATCTCAGTATATTATACTTCAAGATCCAGGAGAAAATGTATCACCTTGTCCTGAGCATTCAACAAAGTACTCAAGAGACTATGGATTGGAACAATGTTTCTTTTCAAAAGAAGTTTTAGGTTTTTTAGTTGTTATGTGTGTTTGGAAATTCTAGGGAATCAACATAGGGTAGGTATGTATTCTCCCACAGAACTATATTCCAGTTTCTTAACTGTTCAAGTCTTCAGAAAAATGAGGACAATACAGATTTTGGAGTTGTGTATTCAGACAAACATAGTAAATGGATTCTTAACACACTATGAACTGACCAGAATATATTTTGATCACACTGGTGGATAAGCACCCTTGTATTTTAAAACATTTTATACATTAGTTTCATTATTCTTGCTAAGACAATTGTGGTGGGCAAATATTAAGACTTTGAAAGGTCTCTAGACACTTAGATCATATCTTAAAGTTTTGGGGAGTCTTAGATCTATAATCATAAAGATTACATGCAGACATGTAGCCAGTTTATTTTACTAGCATTGTATGTGGTTTTAAGTATATATTAAATAATTGATAAAATGTTTATTCCACTCAGACATATTAAATTTCACTATTAAAATGTTTCAACCCAAACTCTTTCCTGTGTGAACGTCTTTTGCTAAGTTTATTAGTTATTGAATAAGAAGTATTTGCACTTATTTATTGGAGCATTTACTTTTTTTTTTTTTTTTACAAATATCATCTTGGTTTTAAAACCAGCAGCTAGCTTGCTTATTACTACTAGATGCTACTTTTTGGTATCTTCATTTTATAAGTGTGTGTGTGTGTGTGTGTGTGTGTGTGTGTGTATGCTTGTATACAGACTTTTGAGACAGGGATCATATATCCCAGGCTATCTGAGGCTAGCTATTGGGCCAAGGATGACCTTCAACTCTTGATTTTCTTGACCTTGATTAATCCTTCAGCTTGTGTGTTTCTTTGGAAATGTAAATGGTGGGAGAGTGTGCAAATTGCAGAAGGGAAGCACTCTGGACTTAGTTAGACTTGCTTTTTAGCAAAAGGAATGAGGCTTCTATACTTACTTGTCTCCTGAATATACGTAATCTGCTGGGAACTTCATTCAAATATTTGCCCCAGAGATGGGGATGTAGCTTAGTGAAAGGTCATCTGTCTGACCTTCGTAAGGCCTTGGGTCTAAGTTATAGTACTTCAAAAAAAGAAAAAGTCTCATTACCTCATTGTATGAACTGTTAAATAATACTTGCAAACTTCAATGCTAATCTGCAGATCTTTAGTAACACGCATTGTACACGTATATTTTTAGTAATGTAATGTTCAATTTGAAGGGTTCCTAAACAAGATCTTTACATGAATTCTCATGCATACGCAACAGAGATCTTCAGTTACAACCTGTATAATTCACACATTCATGCAATTATTCACTAGTTTATCAATAATAAACAGTGACATCCTAAAAACCCTATCTGAACTGGTGAATCATAGTGTTACAGTTCTGAAAAGCCATTACAAGGATCCAGAATATTTTTCCTATAATCTTACAAAAATCACACCAAGAAAGATTTGTATCTCTTGAAATATCCTTTCCCTCCCAGGAGTCTCTGATCTTCAGTGGACTAATTAAGGTCTTCTGCTTCAAGAGGAAAAAGAAAAAATCTAGACTTATGTACATATGTACCACCATGTGTACATTTGTGGGATTTCACTGAATATTTCATGGATGTTAAGGATGACATTTCTTTATGAACTAGATGACTGATAAAGCCGTTCTCTTCAGGCAGATGGTCCAAATCTTCAGAAGCCCTGGGACTTTAAAACAAAACAGACTTCTTATTAGTTTTTCCATCTCTATTCTTTATTTTTAACTGGAACAGGGTTTCTCAACCTGTGGGCCATGGACCCTCTGGGGGTTGTATATCAGCTATTCTATATATCAGATATTTACATTATGGCTCAGAACAGTAGCAAAATTTGCATCTATGAAGTAGAAACTAAATAAATTTATGGCTGGGTTGTCAGAACAGCATGCAATTGTATTAAAAGTTTGCAGTATTAGGAAGTTTGAGAACCTCTCATCTAGCTAACATTTTGGAGGTCAACCAGTGACTGGTAAATTTGTGGGCTGAAACAATTTGTATTTTATTTATGGTTTACATGGTACAAGTGTTCCGGTTACTCGGTACAAACCAGTGAGATGTGTCTGGGAGGATCCTGCATGTGTCCAGCCTTGTGTCACGAATTGTCTTTGGGTTTTCTCTGACAGCTTCCATGTGGGATGCTAAGAAGGGCTGAAATGCAAGAAGATCAAAAATGTGAGGCTTGGGCGGGACTCAAATCTTCCAGATGTGACTGTTTTCATACTTTCAATGTGAATTCAAGGACCTACCCTCCTCCTTGACAGAGATAGCAAGTGCCTCATCTCATAATCAGAAAAACATGGTCACTAGAGTGAGGATATCAGCAAACGGCCGTGCCTGCAGGCTCCTCTGGAGGCAGCACACGTAAGAAACCCAAGTGTTGCTTCTCTTTGTTCCATTTGAGATGTCAAAGAAACATCAGATTGCATTATTTATTTCTAAGGAATTTGACTCCATCTTCTACGTATTTCTCTGTGAGAACCAATTTAACCTCTGAATAAACTTATATGAGGAAATCAATTTCAAGTGAGTAAATGTTTGTCTGACTGGAAGTCCTTCTTTCTACTGGCTTCCCTCAAGTCTACAGTCACAGGCTTAGTCGTGGGAGGAAGTGTTTTAAGCAAAATTCCTGTGGTCATTTTTTCCATTTTCAAGCAATGGGTCACTTAGTGTGCCTGGATATTTGCCAAGTAGTTTACTTTTCTGCATCATTTAAGCTAGTTCATTATAAGTCGTATTTCCTACCCAAATGAGAAAATAGACAAATGACAAAGAATGAAGACAAAAGTTAGACCAAATGGAACAAAACCATAGCAACTGATTGAAAGCCATTATGTTGAATCTAGTAAAGGAACTGGTATAATTAAAAGAAATGATAAAATTATGTATAGTTCTTTTTATATAGTTTATCATTATTTCTTTCGAACTATGTGTATAATAAAAATCCATTAAAAGTTGTATTATTAATTAGTAGAAGCAGAATGTAAGCTATTACTTTCCTTGAATTTAGTATAACATATTTTGAATATTGGAAAAGTGCTTTGGGTAGTCAGCTTGAAACTCAAAAGATTCTGGTTTTATATCTAAAATGTTTATAATGTATACAGTTAAAGGAATTTACTCTTTCAGAGGCTGTGTTCCCAAGTTAACTATATTTCCATTTCTCTATGCTTAGTGCTTTTAATGAATAGATCTGTTAATTTCCCCTTTCTCCTTACCAAATGCTCAGCCTGGTGTAGTAATGGATCTTAAGTGAGAATAAGAAACTGGACATTTTCTAGATGGAATCTCTGAATATGAGGGAAAGGATCAGTGAGCCTGAGGAACACGTTGGTGAGATAGCTCAGCTGATAACCTGATAACCTGAGTTTTATCCTTGGAACCCATGTGAAACTGGAATAATAGAACTGGCTTCATGAACCTGTGCTTTTTCATCCAAATGTGCACAATGACATGTGCACACACATATTTTTGAAAGTATGTGCATTCTCATGCAGACACACACACATTCACATACACATATATGCACATACACACACATGTGCACACACACCATACACGCGTGCACATTTTTTTTAAATGTAGAGTCATAAACTTTCTACACTGGAGTTAGGCAAAGATATTTTTGCCATATTTTTTTGTGATTTCTAATGTCAGACATAAGTAAGTAAATTTCAATGTCTATCTATAATCCTATAAATTATCTGCTCTTTTTACTGTAAAAAAAATGCTTTGGAGTGGTGAGTGTAAAGAAGTAAATTGGTAAAGGAATTACCTAGCTTTCACAAGGACCTGGGTTCAATCTTCAGCTTGCACAAATACGAAATGATGCTTTTAAAGAACTTTAAATATTGTGGACTCTGGTGATTCCAGGGATTGACCTATGTGAGTAGCAAGGGAATGAAGAAATGACAAACATGGGGACACACAGAGAAGCTGAGGCTAGGTGGTCTGGTTTCTCAGATGGCAACCTGTGTCACCCTGGATGCTCAATATGCTTATGATACACACTTGAGCAGGAAGGCGGGGTCATTGCATATGGCAGAACAAGTAGGCAGGATAATTATATACAGATAAATAAGGAGGTAGCTAGCCAACCTCGGTAGGTGCAGTCTCTGTAGAGGAGTAGTGAGGAGCTATAATGGACATTAACGTTTATACTTGATCCAAATGTAAGCACTAGCACTCCTTAGCTCTGAAGCATCATGGTCCTTACTGTGGCCATGCTTATCCCAAGCAATACCCATTCATTCAGAACTTCACTCACCCCCCCCCCACTGTGTACAAAAAGTCTATAATATAAAATATGAGAAAATACAATACCATAAAGAGATTAGAGCCAGTGAAATGGCTCATGGAGTGTTTGTTGCTAAGACTGATACCCTGAGTTCAATCTTAGGACCCACATGCATTAAGGAGAGATTGTATACCCAGACACGTCTTCTGATCTCTTTACATGTTCCATGGTGTGCAAACCCTCTTTCCTACAAGTGAGTAAATAAGTGTGCATCTGTGTGTGTGTGTGTGTGTGTGTGTATGTGTGAATGTACACTGAAATCTTGAAAATCACTGTTACAAAGTACCCAGAGAGGTCAGAACTCAGTGATGGAGTGGGCTCTTTTTCTCTTGGGGCAAATGGGAAAAAGGAGTCAGGTCAGGTATTATTTTTATATGTTTAGTCTGGTGTCATCTGAATAGAACTTTCAGGTAGTAATGAACCTGGGAATAAATGTACCAAGAAATGATAACACTGTTGGGAAGATAACTCAGTCAGTAAAATGCTTGCCTGACAATCAGGACAACATAAGTTTGATGCTCTCTGCCTCCAGAATCTATATAAAGGAAGGATGTCATGGCATAAGCTTGTAAACTCAGAGCTGGGGAACCAGGGGCAGGAGGAAGCCTCCTGTTGCTAGCCATTTAGCCTGGCTAGTTGACTAGCACCGGGTCTGCCTCTGTCTCAAAATCAAGGTGTATGTGTCCTAAGGAACAATATCTAAGACTAATCTTTGTTTCCACACGAATAGGCACATATTTATCTGCATCAGCACACACACACAAACATCCACTTTATGCCCTCTACACTTAGACACACACACACACGCACACACACACATATGCCAAGAATTCTCTATGCTTTTTAGAATTACAGATAGGTCTTTGCATTTTTATACTTCTATTCATGTAGTTCATCTCTAACATGCTGATATTGTTTTAATAGTGGAATACCATTAAAAGCTAAATCAAATGAAGAAAAGATCACCCAGTGTAGAAGTGAAGAGTACATGCCTTCTCTCCTCCCTATCAAGAAATCTTCTCATCACTTTGAGTAAGCAGGCCTGTTCACGTATAACAAACTCCCTTGTGTCCCTGTAACTTATTGAATTGTTCCCACCACTCCCCTCTAATAGGCCTCCCCTTCAAAGTCAAGTAGACACAGCTCTGCTTTCAGCTCTATTTACTTTCATTCCTATAGGCAAAGAGAGCCCTCTCTCATTCTGGAAGGAGGTTTTCAGAAGCCCCCGCGTGTCCTTCACGTTCACGCAGTCTCATCTGGAGCTGCTTTTTAGGCATTTGCTTATTCATTGATTGGGGCAGAATACTTAAAGATAGCTTTGTCTCCCTGTTCCTGTTGGTTGGCAGATGCCTCTGAAAGGGACAGAAAAGCCCATCCACTCTTGGACCGTAAGCTAGCCATTCATGTATTGAAGTTACTGGAGGCTGATGTAATGATAGCAACCATTCATGTAAGAGACAAGAGAACTCTGTATGTAGTACAGAAGACTGGGGTGATTTTTAACTAGCCATTCCTCAGATAGAAACGATACCACAGGGCTCTGATTGGCTAGATTTTGATGGATTTCCAAGTGGCTACAAGGTGGTCTGAGCTGGTGGAATACTTCTGGGGGATGAGTTTCTTTTCACTTTTTATCTGACAAAACTCCAACTTCAAATATCTTGGCCTGAGGTTAAGTGGACTATTTTAGAAATAAATAATGTTAAAATTTAACATTCTGATAAAAGTGCATCATAGAACATTTTAAATCTCCAAGATCAACACTTCCAATTATTTTTTCAAAACAAAAACCAAAAAACAAAAACAAAACAAAACTAAACCAATGTATTAAAGGAGTAGTTACTGGAAAACTATCTGTATACTGGTCACTGTTTTGTGCCCTAGGATCAAAGTTATAATGTGTTTGATGATTCTAGAAATTAAGATCTTGATGAGTTAATTGTGGGAATAGCTCCTGTGATCTTCAGGATTTAAGACAAGATATAAATAACCATGTGTTGCTATGCTCATACTCAAAGACTCCCAAGTAGGTAGAGTTTAAGGGCTAGTAGTACTTTTAAAAGAATACTTGATATCTGTATACTATTCAAAGAGTTAGTACAGGAGACTGGGTTCTCATTCAGACTTTCACAAGTCAACATCCCCACCCCAATCATATTTTCCAGAGTCCTGTTTAACAAATATTCCATCGTCAAAATACATTCAAGACTTGAACACTTGTTAGTCCATACATTCAAAATGTGAGCCAAAATCTGAATGTTCTCCAAGTAATACCTATCTGGTAGATACTTCTCTCAAATATCAGGACATTTTGACCTGAACTTTTCAGATATTGTGAAGTCTTGATTTGTCACTTTTCCAAGGCTGGGAAGATCCATTGGGTTTCACTAATCTTTGCTTCAATTTCTTTTACTGAGAATTGATTTTGTTGTGAAGTCTAGACGGAAGCAAAGGTATAACTGTCAGACAGCCAAATGGGTTAGAGAATTAGACAGTCCCTTCATTTCATTTAAAAACTCTTGTCATTCATTTTCCCCCACCTCTCTCTCTCTTCCACACCCCTGTGTGTATGTGTGTGTGTGTGTGTGTGTGTGTGTGTGTGTGTGTGTGTGTGTGTACATGTGTGCATGTACTCAGAGGCCACAGTGAGAGAGTACAGGTAAGAAGACAACTTGTCGGGTTAGGGTTATCCTTTCATCATATAGGACCTGAGGAGTGAATTTGGGTTTACATGTTAATTAGAGAGAGAGAGAGAGAGAGAAAGAGAGAGAGAGAGAGAGAGAGAGAGAGAGAGAGAGAGAGAGAGGTTCTGATGCTAATCTCATCTCCCCAGTTGGTTCTTGATTGGTCAATAAAGAAGGCCAGGGATCAATTGCTGGGTGGCGGGTATAGGTGGGACTTCTGGATCTCAGGAGGGAAATGGAGATGCAAGGAATGGGGGGAGCCTTTCTGCCCTGCTTTGAAGAAGGAAAGACACAGCAATCATGTAAGCACTCAAGGAGATCTAGGGCCTGTAGCCTGAGCTACGAGTGGTAGCCGAGGATATTTGGCAGGAGCTAGGTGGAACAAGTCATCAAGTTTAGGGCTAAAGAAGAGACATAGATAATAAATTGGTAAGGACACGCCTTTCCAGGCAGTAGGTATCTGTGTCCAGCAATTGTGCCTAGTAGGTAAGTTAGAAAGTAACAGAGCTCTCTGTGTGTCTTTCATCCGTGGATTCAAGGGTCGCAGAAGTAGGCTGGTAGTGTGCCCCTCCAAGAGCAAAGGTGGGTAGAAAGAAAAGCCAGGTTAGTGCTGGTGGCAGCGGATCCTGGAGTTAAGCTGAGTAAAGCAAAAGGAAAGTCAGAAGGGACCAGAGTGTGGGCTGTGGTCCCGGGCAAAAGCAGTAGCGGTTTATAAAATTACACATTTCTATAATAATGTAAATAAAGGCATGGAAACAGTTAAAAAAGTATGAGAGAGAGAGAGAGAGAGAGAGAGAGAGAGAGAGAGAGAGAGAGAGAGAGAGAGAGAGAGAGGTTTTCTTCCCCTTTTGGAAAAATCTAGCACCCAGTCATTTATGACTTTTCTAGAATCTGCTGTCTTAGACATTGGCCAGGAATCTCATACAAGATTCAAAGTAAGTATATACTCATAGGCATAGAAGTCCTTCAGTGACGAGGTGTCCATCACTCCTCTTCAGTTCAACTATCTTCCAGTATGTGAATCAATCACAAGTAAAGCAGGTGTTATCAACATGGATTTTACATTTCAGCCTCATTTGAAAGTTGTGATCCTTAAAAATTTAAAAGATTTATCCTGTTTTGTTTTTGTTTTTGCCTGTGTATTCTATGTGGTTATTCAAATTCTTGTGTAAACATAAATGAAAATAAGCTGTCATGATAGGGTAGTTTTCATTCTGTATTAGCCAAATGAACAATCTCGAGCATCTGCCTACTTTCTCTCTTGATTCATGTCTATCTCTAGTTCTTCCTAAGGTCAAATCATGTTTCAAACCTTAGGTATCCTTTGTGTTCATATCAGCCTAACTTGAACCTTCTCTCTATAATGATGGATGAAAGAGATTAGATTTGCACAAGAATAGATGCCCTAACTTGATATGTCCCTGGAATTTAAGAGTAACCCCTCCACTCCCCAAAATCAAATGCTTAAAATCTAATCTCCTGAAATGGGGTACATCTTACATCACATGGTAAAAATTATTGTAGATATAATTAAAGCCATGGACCTAAAATAGGAAGAGTATCCTGGTTGGCCCAGTATAATAACATTTAAAACAATATTCACCAGGAAGATGTAATGGAAGGGGAATGTAAGTGGGAAATGGGAGAAAGAGAAGCCAGAGTGTTTGGGGAGGATTAGGGACACTTCACTCGTGCTGGCTTTCAGACATGGGAACCTACATGGAAGAACTGAAGACCGGGACAAAGACGAGCGAGCCTTCTGGCATTAAAATGACTCATCTGACACAAAGCAATCAGGATGAAGATTGAAGTCACAGTTCTACAACTAGAAGCAAGCAGACACTGTCAGTGATATATGGAGGCTTAGTAGCAGATTCTTCTTAATACCCTGTCTTACTGAGCTTTTCTGTTCTCTAACCACCACTGTTAGCCAGCTTAAGGAAAACGTTTATCTTGATTAACAGTTTTGGAGTTTAAGTCAACACCAGGTTTAATTTGTTGCTTTTGAGACTATGGCAAGGCATCATGGTAGTGGCTGTTAGTGGAAGAAGCTGCTCATGTTATAGTGACTAGGAAAAGCTTAATGAAAGAGGAGAGGCTGAAGCTGTCATATTCCTTTCAAGGATACTCCTCCAAAGACCTAATTATGTAACTACTGGGCCAACAATTCTACCTCTTCAAAGAGCACCAAAGGCTAGCAACCAAACTCTACATACACAGGCCTCTGGGACACATTGACACAAAGCAGCCCGACTGACCTCTTGATTTCAGCCTTGAGAATTTAATAGGACAATCCAATAGTTTTGACTTATACAACTATAAAATGATAAATGTGTACTATTTTAAGCTCAAATTAGTAGAAATAAAGTGACATCAGCAATGTAATACTTAAATGGCAGATATATGAATAAAAACAAGAGATATGAACCAGAAGAAGAAGAAATTACGGCAGTTCAAAGAGCAGATGAGTTTCAAATAGAACCATTTCAAATGATGCTCTGGGTGGCTCTATCTTGTAAATAGATGGGTAATTGATTTATTAAGGCAGGTAATGCTCAACAAATGTCTTTTTCAATAGGTTAAAATCAATATCTAAATTGAAGGCATAGTTGAGGTGACATACCAAGAAATGAGATTAGAAAGGGAGGATATAAAGCCAGACCCACAAGTAATCAATAATCAATCATTGTATGCCTTGGACTGTAATCAGAGACAGACCTGTGACTATAAAACAAGTGTATTTGGAAGCCTCTCTCTCTTTAAACTCTCTCCCTCCCTCCCTCTCTCTCTCTCTCTCTCTCTCTCTCTCTCTCTCTCTCTCTCTCTCTGTCTCTCTCTCTCTCTGTCTCTCTCTCTCTCTGTGTGTTTGTATTATAAAGAAATAAAGCCATTTATAGACTTTCAAAATTCAACTTGGTTGTTTTAAGAGTTCTTTAAAAGTTGTCTTAAGGTACTTTTGTGATATACCTTGGATTCCCAGCCCCTGTAAGGTGGTGACGTAAGTATCTTCACTGAAAGGATTAACTGAGCCAGATCTTACTTCTCTGCAAGTGATTGTATGACCTGAACATGAACTAGATCTACGAGAAAGGTTTTCCACATATTCTAGACTTTTATATGAAAATAGAAGTATTTTATGCCAGTTTTACAATTTCTAAGGTTTTCACTTGGATATCATTTTTAACATAGGCCTCTGTGCTTTTCTCCATTAAAAAGTAAAGAAGAGAAGTCCTTCCAGTTAAGGCATAAGAAAACTACTTGTGTTTCCTGCATCCTTATTATTATCTTTTTTTAAATTTTGGCACTGGCCAAACAGCAGGCTGGGGCTTGAAAATGAAGAAAGTATGTTAAGCTTCAAAAAAAAAAAAAGGAAGGAAGAAAGAAAAGAAAATGAATGTGAGTTTCTAGGAAATAGCAACCAAAACATATTCCAAATTTGAGAACAATCAGACCTGGGCCACCAAGTTCTGGCTCTGTGCAAATATGTGGCTAGAACCAAAGGTGTAAGGAAATCCCCAGTGTCTCTTGCTGTTTCCTTGATTTGCTGGGGATTTCTCCAGCAGTTCTGAGTGGGAAGGATTCCAGAAAGCCTTCTTCCTCTTAGACTGCTGATGGTTGCTTGTCATCACAGACAATCCAGCCAAAAGTCTCTCAAAGTTTTAACACAGTTAATACTTTGGAAATTGCCACTCCCCATTCCTCTCTTTCGGTCTCTCTATCTGTCTCTCTGTCTCTCTGTTTCTGTCTCTCTGTCTGTCTCTGGTCTATCTGTGTGTCTCTCTCTGTCTGTGTCTCTGTGTCTCTTTCTGTCTCTCTCTCTCTCTCTCTCTCTCTCTCTCTCTCTCTCTCTCTCTCT
>NW_021604565.1:31927460-31933042 GCF_004785775.1 Grammomys surdaster
TCTCTCTCTCTCTCTCTCTCTCTCTCTCTCTCTCTCTCTCTCTCTCTGTTCCTGAATCTCTGGTGTCACCAATGGTATACAACCACTATTACTGCTGAGTTTGTATCAACAACCCTCATTTTTACTTTTGATTTGAGATAGGATCTCATTAAGTTCCCCAGGCTTCCTTTGAACTTACTCTGTAGTCAAGGAAAGCCTTGCAATTCTCCTGTTTCATGCTTTGTACTCTCTAGGATTTCAACAGTGCTTCATCACTAGGCTAGATCTCTTGAAATTTTAATCTAATTGACGGCCTTTCTCATTAATTTAATATGGGGAACAGTCTTAAAAATGTTTATGTATTCATGGATACTTAGTTTCTGTCCCTTTGTTTTTGAAATAAGCTCTATGTGGTCAGGAACCTTATACTCTTCAAGTAATCTCTAGTACCTTGACTAGACCTTAGAATGAAGTTGGTACACAGTAAATGTTTATCCAGTTGATGTTTTCAAGATCATACAACAATATAAATCAAAGTCTGTGTCTTCTAATACTTAGTAGTGTGAGTGTTCATTCTGCTTTGCCATAATTGTTCAGAATTGTAGCTTGAAAGATTTGAAGGCATTTCATATGCTTTTCACAGAAAAATAGTCCACCTCAGTTTTGCTTTTCTTAATCTTACAAAAGTAGAAAGCAGTGGTAGTTGATTGACAGATATTATGACTGAATTGAAGAATGATTGCTTCAAAAGTATAATATTAAATAATACCAAATAGACATATGTCAAGTATGCATTGCCTTAGCTTTTTTTTATGTTATATCAGGATTCTGCTCTAGATAAAATCATCGTATCAGGCAGGTTCACCAGAACAATTCATAACAGGAGCTCAAACTGAATTCCATTGAAGAATGTGTCTGGATATAGTTTCCTCGTTGATCAGCCAGAGGCCAGGGTCTCCTTTCATGTATCAATACATTGGCTTGAAGGTTTTAAGGTTAGATCTTGCTTAGATTGCTATTAGAATTTAAGAAACTGCAACATGTATTTGCCAAGTATTTCATTAATCACAACATTGACCCTGCTTCTGGTCATGCTTGTTTCATCAAGGAAGCTGAAAGTTTCTCCACCTTTCAGCTGAAGCGACTCAGGAGCAATGCATACTGAGAATAGTAGTGATTATTTTTTATTTGATTGTGTGATCAATTTTATATGACGCATGTGTGTTTTGCTTTCAACTTATAAAGAATTCCCATTGTATTTCTTCCTTCATATATTCCTCCAGTTTTTTCTTTCTTCTTTTACTCTCTTCCATGCTAGGTGTTGAAGCCAGGGCCCTACACATACCAGACAATTGGTGTAACATAGAACTATATCCCTGTCTGTTTTGATAGAAGTTTTGTTAATGTAGCTAGCAAAATATTTATGTAGTTTAATAGTCAAATGTTAGAAATAAGCTGAACTCTGAGATTTCTGTCTTTCCTCCCTGCTTCCCTCCTTCTCTGCTTTCTCTATTGGTAACTCATTTTTATTGTGCTTTGACTGATTCCTCCATTTCTTGATATTTAAAACATATTATAGTCATATATAAAGATATTTACTAGTATTTACTCAATATTATATCTATAGTTTATGCCTTTTGTGCTTTACTTACTAGTATAATTTTCTTATGAGCATTCTGAAGAGATAATAAATATGTATCGCTTATTCCTTCATATAGATGTATTCATAATACCGTGTGTGATAACTATATCTACTTCAACCCATGTCTAGTACTGATGTACAGTTGAATGTGTGACATTTTTGATCATATTACAGCAATGTATATCTTTAGATGTGGAGTCCTCTATGAGTCTACAAATATTTGAAATATCCTCTAAGAAGCAGAGATGTACACATCAACATGAAAATACATATATAAAGTTGTTTGTTATATCACAACTTCTCATCCACTGAATGTATGCCATTCTACGATGCCGTGGCCATGTGTAAGACATGCTGATCCCATATTCCCTTGACAGTAGTTACGTGTCTAGACTTTGGAATGCTTTACTAACAGAAAAAAAAAAGAAATAGTATCTTGGTGTAGTTTTAATTGAATTTCTTTTACTTGGGTCATTAATTCGCAGAACCTCTTAAGGATCGAACAACCCTTCCACAGGAATCACAAATCAGATATCCTACGTATCAGTTACTTAGATTGCTATTCATAACAGTAGCTAAATTTACAGTTGTGAAGTAGCAACAAAAGCAATTTGATGGTTGGGGATCACCTCAACGTGAGGAACTGTGTTAAAGGGTCGCAGCGTTAGGAAGGTTGAGAACGAGTGCCATGAACGATTAGTATTATGCCCACCCGAGAATTTCTCGGGTGCTAGAAAGTGGAAAAATTACACTGTAGACATTTCAGTGATCTCAGTAATGCAAACTGACATAAATTTAAATGGAGATCAAACTCCGGTTGCTGTAAAGGCTAGGCAGTCAGTGATGACTGTAAGCAACAGATGTTTGACTAGCCAGCTTAATAAAGGAAACAAGCTAGCTGTTAGCTATACAGTGCCCTCTGGTGGTTAAGATTCATGGCTGTAGCTTCTGAAAATTAGATTATGCCTCAAAACATTAATAAACAAATATCCCACATTTCTTTTATCTCTTTCCTTCTTGCAATACCTTTGCTAGAAAATATATGTATGCTCTGTCTCACTGATGACCAAGAAAAGCAATATTGATTTGTATGCAGAAGTTCTTATTTTCTTCAAAAGTCAACACTGATATAGAGGTTGTTAGTTCATTAGCTTAATCCAGAGAGGTGATTTCTAGGGGTTCTGTGATTTAGATATATTTGGCTCATTTCCATTTTCTACTCTGGATGTAGAATATGAACAAATCACCACACTTAGGGGACTTTAAAGGTAATGTAGTTCACAGTATGTGTGACAAAGGAAAAAGAAGATAAGGAAAGGGGGAGAAAGAAGGAAGCTAAGGAAAAGGGACAGGAGAGAAAGGGATAGAGAGAGAAAGGAGGAGAAGAAGGGGAGCTATAGAAAATGGGAAGGGAATGCAGAGGGAAAGACACAGTTCAGTGTCAGAATACATCTACTAACATATATAAGCCACTCATGGATTTGCTTAGTTTAATGTTTCAATCATGGAAATGACTTGTTTGATATTCTTTAATTCAGTAGTTTGCCCTCTATGATCTTTACAGTGCAACACAAAGACAAGAGGATAATCTTTACCAAACTTGACAACTCATTGACTAGCCTTTATAAAAATAGATTTAATTGCTTGCCTTGTACTCTGCTTTCAGTTTTCTTCTCTAGTAACAAATATCAATTAAATTCTTATAACAAAGAGTCTATTGTGGTTGCCAAATAATCCCTTTCAGGAGAATTGCCCTCCCTGACTATCCATGGGTGAAACTTAAAATTCTTTCAGCTACAATTCTTTGCCACCTTTTCCCTTCCTGTCAGATGTGAATGGTCTGCCAGAATATGAAATAGGCTTACCATTGATATTTTCCCATACAATGAGACAGCCTCTGCAGAAGCATCAGTGTTGTGGTGACAGGCCATTAGAACCTTGAAGTTGTCTATAATTTTACGATGTCAACTAGCAGCCATGTGAGGTCAGTTTATGGGAAATATATTATCCGATTTTGTCGTTGTTGAAAACAGAAGTCTGTGGGTGATGAAGAGGAAAACTGTGATCCTTTAACAAAGAATTCAGGAAGAAGATGTGAGCTCTGTTTTAGGTAATATTTTGTTACACCGGGACCATGTAAAGAAAAATGATTCACATGAACAAGGATGCATTGAATCCGACCCAGGAATATGCATAGAGACTGTGACATCCAAGGGCAGGATAAGGTGAAGCTGGTATAGGCATCTTATTTATTAGATGTCTTTCCATTTAGAGGAGACATTTTTTTCCAATTTTATTCATAATGCATTTTCTACCATCCGTTTTTGCGAATTTATTTCTAAGTGTCAATGTACCATGGTTTGGAAAAACATCAATAGCAAATCACTGCTGTCATGTTGATGTCACAAACTTCATGCCTATCAGACAGAAGGTGGAAAAGTCTCCCTCACTCTCTTGTGCACATCCTCTGTCAGTCAACATTTCAAGACAGCCTTCATACTGTTATGAAATCAGCGACTCAAATGTGCTGTCCCTGGCTCGCCAAGGTTGTTGTCGTTCTGTGAATGTGGTTTTCTTGTCTTAGTCATAAAATAGTATCACTAGCTACTTCCTCAGCCAATCAAATCTTTTCCGTAAAGTCTCCCCTCTTAAGTAATCTCCACAAACCAGAGAGATTGCTCACAGCCTTGTCTTTGTCATTTGTAAACCTCCCCTACATTCGTCACATGGTAAAGAAAGGAACGTTTCTCCCAAAGAAGTCCCATCCAATTAAATGCTGCAAAATGTGACAGTCACAGTCCACCATTTTTGATTCACTCCCACTGGCCAAAGTCAAACTTCATCAAGCCACTGAAGGAAGGGATACCTCCCACAGTCAGGAAACTAACTGAGAAAATATATCTGTCAGAGCCTCTAGCCACCCAGAAGGAGTTAGGAGAATCTTAATCCGTAGTGAACCATGAAACCTGGGTCAGGCAGCTTACATCTGGGGATTTGTTTGCCTATGCAAATTCCATCATAAATCACCTAATCTTCAGCAAAAAGGCCAGGGCAACAGCCAAGGGACCAGCAGAATAGTGTTATCACTGGGTGACTAGGGTTCAGGATTCACGAGTGGATGACTCTATTGATTGCTTTAGTCTTTAATGAAGTTAGCTGCTTTAACTCTCATTTGCCAGAGCCTAGCATATCAGATTCCCCTTATTCTTGGCATTAGACAACAGTGAGCTTAGAAGACAACTAGAACAGAGCCTGCTTGATCCTAAGAAATTATTGCAAGAGGAAATTCTCCTGTTTAGTACTAACATTTTCTCTTTAACCCGTCTGCTTGCATCAATGACTTCAATTCCTGTTAATGATCCCAAAACTAGTTTTGGTGGGAAGCATGGTGACAGGGGTTCAGAGGATAAGCCACCTTTGCCTGTAATCGCTGACCATGGAGTTGTGTTTCACACACTGTTGCCAAACCCTCCGGAGACATTCCTCTGCTCACGTCATCAGTTTCCCGTTGCCTTGGTGAGGAGTCACAACATGTGTTTCTCGACAAAATCTTTTCTGTTCTAGGAATATTTAATGGCCTCTCTCTCTCAGGGCTCCAACTAGCATTACAGGGGTGCAAAAAGATAGGGGATATGAAAATAAGGAGTAACAAGCCAAAGACAAGAGGGAGAGCCAGATGAAGAACACACCTAAGGAGAAATGTCATAGGTAACATCACAGTCTGCCTTTCTGGACATGGAAGCAAACTCAAGGCTAGATTTAGAGCTGAAAGACTCATACTCCATCTGTCTCTGACTCACACTAGTTATTCAAGCTTGGGGATATCATTTCCCCTTTGTGAGTCTCAGTTTGCTCACAAAGACAAGAGAAAAATCCTTGTTCTTGTGAGCATACATATGCACAGAGAGATAGAGAGAGAGAGAGAGAGAGAGAGAGAGAGAGAGAGAGAGAGAGAGAGAGA
>NW_021604565.1:31933142-31941473 GCF_004785775.1 Grammomys surdaster
GAGAGAGAGAGAGAGAGAGAGAGAGAGAGAGGGAGAGAGAGGGAGGAAGGGAGGGAGGGGGAGGGGGAGGGGGATGGAAGGAGGGAGGGAGGGAAGGAGAGAGAGAGAGAGAGAGAGAGAGAGAGAGAGAGAGAGAGAGAGGAGAGAGTCTAAAGATGAAGAAATGTAAAAAAATTCTGAAAAGCTATTGAATCAAATATGTGAGTCTGGTTTTGAGAAGATAAGAGACTGTCAGTTCCCTAAATGCCACCTAATACCCATGATGCTATCATTTCCCCTGCTGCATAAATCCATTCGAGCTGTGATCTTTACCACAGCACATTCCGTTTGTGTGGCTTTAAACTAGTTAGTTAATCTGTAAATGTCATTTTTCTCATAGTACACCAGGGATAATATTCACGTCTTCGTGAGACTCCCAGTGTTACCGTGGAGAGATGAGCCAACAAGATCTGAAATGAGATGAGTTGAAACATGAAGCCTGTATTCTAGTCCCAGCAAAGAGATTTTATCATCTCTAGATCCCGGGTTCCTAGAACACAGGCGCCTGAACTCTCGTGTCCTTCTACTCAGGAAGGTTCTAGAAAGAGCTAGCCACCTTTATGTTGCTCTTCATGGGAAGCAATCTGGTGAATTACTAAAATAGGAAGGCTGTGGAAACATTATTCAGATTTGGCCCTTTCATCTCCGAAATGTCTAGCTTAGGTAATCTTTGTGCTTTACTACACTGCAGCTCTTTTCCCTATTGGGATAAAAGCAAACTCCCAGATGAGTTTTAAAGCATCAGTGAGACGGTGCACACAAAGACTTGAGAGCAGTAGAAGCATGGTGTGCGTTCATAGTACTTGCTGGTACTGTAAATTATCCCTTTCCCAGCCTCAGCCCAATTTGCATCCTTTTCTCCAAGGGCTATCTGCAAAGAGAAGTTTGTCTCTGGGGTCCAGGCATGAGTAGTCAAGTTGATAATTGTCTCTGAGCTTGCATACCAGGCTTTGCCTCATCCACAGACCCCCCTCTTTGGTCCTAGAGGTTCAAATGTTAATTGCTCTACATTTCCCTAAGCCAATTTGGCTGATCTTAATTCTAAGGTTTTTTTTTTTTTTTTTGAGAGTCTTTGTGGTATATGACTATAATAGTCTTTTCTTTAGAATGTTACTTACTACTTTAAATTGGAAACATGCAAGTCTAAGACAAATTTTAGGTACACATATTTACATTTATTGAAAAACAGCACAAGTTAGTAAGAAAAAGATGTAGCATGGTGGGGAGGTGGATTTCTAGAGTGCACTGGCCAGCCAGACTAGTCAGTAAGCAAGTGCCGGGTTCACTGATAGGCCTTTCTCAAAAATTGTGGTGAGAGATGGCTCTATGGTTCAAATGCATGCTGTTTTGTCACTGGTCACAACATTAGTTCTAGCACAAAAATTAGGCAGTCCATAGTTGCCTGTAACTTGAGTAGATCTGACACTGCTGGCCTCTGTAAGGACCTATTCTCACATGCTCATATACTGACACCATGCACAGTCACATATTTTAAAATAATTTTAACAAAATAGTGATTCTATTTGTTACTATAAATACCTTATTTAAAAACAGGTCAAGAGACATATATATTAGATATTGACTTCTGGTTTCCGTAGTAATATGTACCAACAAGCATGTAAACACACACACACATACACACATGCACACGCACACCACATATGAAACTAAAATAAAATCTGTGAGCTGATTGACAAGAATCTTGTTTCTGCAGCTTTTAATGATACCACCAGTCATTCCAGGCCTACTTCCTGACTTCCTGTGTGATGTGCTATGGCAGTCATGTGAAGACTACAGTATCAACTTACCTCATTATTCTCTGCTCATGTAAGGATGAAACCATGTTCTCCTGCCAATTATGCTGATATTTGACCAGCTAGGTGTGAGATGACTGTACTTCTAGATATATTTTTGTGATAGAACCTGTCTCAATTTAATGACTGATATATAATAATATACAACATTTCTACATTGAAATTTTTGATGCTTGCCATATCAAATATATACATATATACATATATATATGTATATATATATATATATATATATATATTCCTTATAACAGATTTGTAAAAGAAATATGTCATTATTTCAGAGATCAAGGAAACTAAGATAATAGATGATTCCAGTTTAGAGAGGAAATGTCATGGTCTTAGTAGCACATGGCTTAATTTTATATTTAAAATAAGTTAATTTTCTAGTCTTGGTAAATTCATATCATTTAAATATATTAGTTCAGTGGCAGTGCTCTCTATCATTGTTGGGATTAGAATAAATGTGAAACTGACAACATTAGAATCCAGGTATCCCTAATACTAAAGCAGCCATCTTTCTAGATATCTGCCAGCAGGAGGCATGCAGAGTTGTAGGCATGGTCTCTTTGCTGGAGGTTTCAAGCAGAGGCTGTGTCATCCAAAGCTGTGGAAACAAGGTTCATGTAAATCGGCTCACAGTTTTTATTTTAATTTTGTATGCGGTGTGTGTGTATGCGCGTGTGTGTGGTGTGTGTGGTGTGTGCTCGTTTATGTTCCTGCAGGTGTCATAGAAGGAAACAAACTCTAGGAAAAGATAAAAATGAAACCAGGTACAAACTGGCTTCATCAATCTGGATCAGACCACATGGAGTCTAATAACAGGAAGTTTATTCTCGATGTATTTAAGCCCATCTTAATTTGGAAAAAAATCCCTGATGTGATACAATCCCTTTGCAGAAAGAAAAAAAAACTAATTGTATTGAGACCCTAGTTGGGTTCATGTCATTTCTTCCCCAGAAGATGGATTCTAGAGATCTAGAGACAGGATACCTAGTGGCCAAGGGCATAAGGGCATAAGGGGTCTGGTCTAGTCTTGGACACATAGATAACGTGGAGGTGATTTGGGCTATTAGCCATCTCTGGTCCTGGTTGTGGGAGCTCGGAGGAGCCTCTGGGTATAAGGGTCATTTAGATTACTAGATATCTCGGTCCTGGTTGTGGGAGCTTGATATGGCCCGGCCCAACAGATAACACAGATCATCAGGTAGTTAATCGCTGCCAGTTCCCAGCTTTCTGGATTGAACAAAAAGGTTTTTTGTCTTTCCCATTGGAAGACAACCCTGTGTGCTTATTCCTGGTTTCTCTGTAGATCTCTAGGCTTAAGGACTTTATGCTATGCTCTCAACAAATAAAATTTTCAAAGATGATTGCACAGGTCTGGTTTTTCAGCCTGTTTGGAATATACGGGTATGGAACAGAATCCTAGAAGCCAGGAAACCTCTCTTGAAATGGTGCCAACAAACTCACCTGGTTGTCATTTGACACAGGCTATCCCACTGGCCAGAATGGGGTCTATTGGGGGAAGTTTAGTGGCTGTGTTTAAATTCCATTTCTTTTCCTAGAAAGTCTTACATTTAACTCAACAGTTATTCCCCCCCCCATTTTATGGAAAAGTCTTAGGGACAGAAACCAGGATGAAACTGTATATCTCACAACTATCTGTGAACGGAGAGATTATACTCAGTTCACAAATATCTTTCAGAAGGAATATGTTAATTCAAGTTAGGAGCTACCACAGGCTTAACTTTTAGGCAATTAGTTCCATGCTTTATTTTTTCTTAACATCATAGAATGAGGGGTAGCTACATGGCTCCTGCTTTAAAAAAAAAAAAAAACACCTAAGTAATCAGAAAAGAGGGAACATTTCCTGAGCCAATATAAGCTAAACAAAGGCAGTTAACAAACTGTCCTTCAGACATGCAGGGGTCCCCGCAAGCATCAGAGCACAGAGCAGCAGGGAAACAAGCCACGAAGAGTTGAGAATGGAAACTTAGTCCAGACTAACAGAGTCAGGCTGGATCAAAATTTGGGATCGGATGCCCCAGGTGTTTTATAGCCGGCATATTTAATCTCAGTATCCTGGTATAATACAACTCCTGGAGCTCAAAGAGATATAATTCCGTTGAAGCTCAATTCAAAGTATATGCCATTTCTTCCAAGAAGATGGGTTCTAGAGATAGGCTACCTATGTTAGCTTAGGGGCCTAGGAAAGGATCTGGCATGGCCTTTGACCTACAGATAGCATAGAGGTCATTTGGCTACAATAAGAACCTCTGGAAGATGATCGACAAGAAGATGATAGATAATAAACACCACTGGTTCTTATTGTAGGAGCTTGATATGGCCTGGTCCTTCAGATAACGCAGACCAGGCTATTAATCATCTCCAGTTCCCAAGACAATCTTGCATGTTTAACATTTTGGGTTTCCTTTAAGGGAAAAGGACCTTTTTTCTTACGCTCAAAAATACTCTATTTCAAGAGCATTTTATATTTTAGATAATCATAGGCAATAATTTAGAAAGTGAAGACAATTAATTGCCATAACATAATACTATACTTTTGCAATAACTTTTCTTCTTGTATGTTGTAAAAAAATATCATTTTTAAAACTATTTTGCAAAATAGTCTATCTCACAATAAGTTCCTCTCTTATTCACAAACGAAAGGGGCATTGGCAATATCCGTTAGTGAGACCTTTTCCTCAGACTCTGTGTGAGGAGATGGCATTGCAGAGTGGCATTACTCAATGCTGACTGGCACTACTTTGCATGCCATTCTGGGTAAACCATGATCTGCTTTCACAATTGCACCAAGTCTAACCAGTTCCCTGTATTTGCATTTGCCCTTCCTTCTGTTTTCGCCACAAAATCGAAAGACGTATGGTCAGAATGTACACAAGATCACACAGTCCGCAACTCAGCACCATCTCATAACACCCCCTCAAGCCTCGGAGCCAAAGCCCAAGTTAGTTTTTTTAGTGGTTTTCTGTGCCCCACATGAGCTGACATCCTCCTTTTTTTCTCAGTACTCCTTTTGTACTTGCCCGTGTTTACTCCGATGCATTGTCCTCTATGGCGTTTCTCACACATGTCAAAAACTCTCTCAGCTTATAGTTTTCTGCCCTCTGTTCCCTCTGCCCAGACTACTACTTATTAACTATCTCCACAGCTCTTTTCTTAAGATCGTTATACAAATAAATCTTTCTATCTCGCTGCAAGATCGCCCAAATACCCCATTTGAAATCATAGCCTTTTCCTACAGTGTGCTTTGATCCATTCCTTGATGGATTTCCCCTTTTTTATCTCATGATTAAGTGAACTCTATTCTTCGTCTCACCTGAGATCTCTCTCATCCTGTAGAATGGAAGATTTCTAAGAATCAAATTGATTTTCAATTATATCCATCCATTGATTAATTATTATCATTTCCAGTTAATTCTTCTCACACTGTGGGCATTCAGTATATATATATAATGAAGAAATGAGGATGATAATAAAAACTTTAGCATAGTGAGGTTCATTTCTTCATTTATAAAATGGAATTAAAACCTCCTTTCATGTTCTTCTCTTAACTAAATTAGTTAATTCATTGCACATCTTTTCTTTGTCCCCCTGGGGTATACATGTTTTTATCTATCATCTCTGTGTTGAAGGTTGAGTGGAAAATGAGTGCCGAGCTCCTGTGTCAGTTTTACCTGCTGATTCCTACATGTAGCAATAACATTCTAACACCAAAAATTATCTGGACCAATTTACAATTTCTGGTTGATTTGTGGCACCCAATAGGCATTAGTTTTTCCTCTTAGCTTTATGTACATAAACACTCTCT
Organism: Grammomys surdaster; assembly: GCF_004785775.1. Lineage (NCBI taxonomy): Eukaryota > Metazoa > Chordata > Mammalia > Rodentia > Muridae > Grammomys > Grammomys surdaster. The sequence goes on from NW_021604565.1 coordinate 31,938,825, forward strand.
CTGCCAGTAACCTCCCTCTATAGAGTCTTTGCTTATCCCAATAGAATTAAACACACCCGGACTCATTATCTCTAATACAAAGAGAAGCTGAATATTGATTTAAACACATAGAAAGTCTCCACACATCATAATTTTTTTCTCCTTCCAGAAATGCAGACAGTTGTTGATCCCGAAGTTGCTTATCCCACAGATATGAGTTATTGTCATGGAAAACATAAACCCAATTAGAACAGCAATGATCTTACTGTGTCTACCTCCTGGTTGCTTATTTCCCTGACAGGCAGTGAACAAAAGCACAGCCGGCCCTGGGGCCTTTTGGTTTCATTCTGCTTTCCAGAGAGACCTTTTGGGGGCTGCATGGGTGCTTCGGTTTATTTATCTAAGAGCTTCTCTTGTCGGGCCAGAGCAGAGAGAAAAGAAAGGAGAGGCCAGATGTGTTAAGGGAGGCAAGTGGCTGGAAAGCCCTGGATTGAGTTTCAGCCAGCAATTATAGAAAGCTAAGGAGAATCAGGGCAATGTCACTTCCCTTCCCAGACCACAGAGCCCCCAGAGGAATAAATACTATAACAAACAAAGATGCCCTGTCAGGGCTCAGGGTGTATTCACACATTTTCAGATGAGTTTTCATTCAAGAATCCAGACTTGAATCAAACCACAAATAGGATGTGTGCGACCTACATACTGGTGAATGCAGATAGCAAAGCGGTTGATAAATGCAGTCTTAGTAAGGGACGCTTGAACATTACCCACACTCTGCTCAGCATGGGGTCCTTTTTCCTTTAGGCACCCTATAGAAATAGAATAACAAAGGTTTTATAATTGTATTGTGTGTTTCAATGGGGTTAAAAGCACAGATAGAGCAGATAAAAAGAGAACGCCCATGGGAGAGAGATCTTCAAGGCATTATTACTGTGTAGAGAGGCAATTATCTTTGTGATATTATCATCTATTAGGAAATAGGGAATTGTGAAAGAAAAATAAGTCTCCTTGAGTGATGTGTAATGGAAGCTGCTATTCAAACAATCAGTCTCATTTCGGGTTGTGTATCTGTTGTAAGGCTATCCTGACATGAAGCATTACATATAATTATTTCAGTGAAAAAGAATGTTTATCTTCACAGTAGATCTCTGTTTTCAGCTGGTAAAGCTGAAAACACAGAAGCAAGCGACGTGGGGAGGAAAATGAAGTTACTGTACATGTGAACGAAATATTAGCCTCCATTGATTTGCCTAACTAGAAGCTTCACCCCTCCTGACTAGCATTCATGGTGCTCGAATGCAGTCTGCATGCTACTGGAAGAGAAAGGTAGCCATCTGTATCATCCACCCAGCTAGTCTCAGGTTCTTTGCCATGGACCTAGAAGAAAAACCAAATATTACTGCTCTGAAAAAGGAGCATAGCAAAAAAGAAAATGACTCGTGATGACATTCTGCTATACTAATACATAGGTGTCTTGCTCAGCTATCATCAGAGAAGCATCCTCCTGCAGTAGATGTGAACAGATACAAAGACCCCCAACTGGACAATGTGCAGAGAGTGAACTTGGAACACTCAGGCGTAAGTGGGGTGTCTTTATTAAATACCTCCTTTTAGGGCTCAGGAACCCCCACGGAAGAGGCAGAAAGGTTGTAAGATCTAGAGGAGAGAGAAGACTCCAAGGAAAGCAGATCTTCTAGACACAACAGAACAGACACACATATGAACTCTCAGGGCTCAGGGTGTATTCACACATTTTCAGGTGAGTTTTCATTCAAGAATCCAGACTTGAATCAAACCACAAATAGGATGTGTGTGACCTACATACTAGTGAATGCAGATAGCAAAGCGATTGGTAAATGCAGTCTTAGTAAGTGACACTTGAACTTTACCCACACTCTGCTCAGCATGAGACTGAGGTGGTAGCATACATAAGTCCTGCACAGGTATAAGCCAGATGAGGCCCCAGCACTGAGAGGGATAGGTAGTCATGGGATCCTCCACCTAAATAGGAAGCTATTCACAAATGGTACCCACTGGCAATGGGAGAATTTATATTTTGTGATGAAGTATCAATGGATATGTTAACTACATTCCTGGGTAAGGTACAAGTCCAGTAGTAATTGGAGTAGTAATTGGCCCATACAAAAATAAACTTTGGAGTTGTTTTGTCTCATTTTTGCTTCCTCTTCCTCCTCTTCCTCCTCCTCCTCCTCCTTCATTTATTGATCTTTTATTTGTCTTAATTTTCATCTTTTGTGGGTTATTTCTGAGAAAGAGAAAAAGAAGATCAAGGTGGGAAGTTAGGGAAGTGAGAAGGACTTGGGAAGAGTTGGGAGAGTGAAAAAAAAACATAATCAAAATATATTATATGGAAAACAATTTCTAAAAATAGAAAAATGAGTGTCTAAAAGTTTAAAGTGGACAAAGCAAACAAGTAAACAAACAAAAATCAATGCAATGCTCCAGAAAGTGAAATAAATAATTGTAACAAAAGTTTCCTCTTTTTGTTGCATATTAGCATAGTTTGTGATCAGATGTTGATTCTACCGTACCTTATTTAAGAAGAAAATTTCTTATATTTCCATTGTGTGTACATGGCATGTTTTCTCTCTCTTTCTCTCTCTCTCTCTCTCTTTCTTTCTTTCTTTCTTTCTTTCTTTCTTTCTTTCT
>NW_021604565.1:31941483-32052919 GCF_004785775.1 Grammomys surdaster
TCTTTCTTTCTTTCTTTCTTTCTTTCTTTCTTTCTTTCTTTCTTTCTTTCTTTCTTTGTTTTTTAACTAAAATAGCTGATCATTTTATTTTCACATTTCACAATGTAAGTGTAAACTGCCTCTTTTGTATCACTTCTCCCTCCAAAAGTATTCTTTCTACTAGGAAGGAAGTTCCTTGCCATGCATCCAGTAAACACTCAGGGTCAGCACCAAGATCTCCTGGTGAAATACAAAGCGATAAAGAGAGATTCTGCTCTTATCTGTCTGGCCTGGTAATGCTGGGCCGCGTGGGCACTATCGTAGGTCGGGCAGGGGGGGTCTCATCATGGGAGGCCCGGGCATCATGGGCATGTGGGCTCCCATGGGTGGTCTCATTTCAGGAGCTGGTCCCACAGGCATCATCCCAGGAGAAGGGAGGGTATCATTGGCATCATGGGAGGGCCTCACATGTGGGGTGCAGGCATCATGCCAGGCCAAGGAGGACCCGGGAGACTGGGGGGAGGTGGGATCATGGCCCCTGCAGGCGGAGAACAGAGAACGGAGCCGGAAGGATCTTTCCTTGTTGAAATACAGCCATTCTTTTGTCAATCAGGCTCTGGGCCTGCTCTTCCATCCATTTCTGGTAATAGTCTTTCACATTCTCTTTGTGTTTCAGACCACTGCAGTGTGTCTTCCTCACAGATGGAGAATTGTGGGTAAGATGTGTATCACAGTAGTCACAATAAAACTTAGGCATGATGCTCACAGGCCGTTGGCTACCCAGGTCCCCGCCACCAGGAACTCTACATGGCACATTTTTCATTGCCATTCTTCAACTGATGGATAGCTAAGGCTGTTGGTATTGGAAACAGGTTGACAATAACACAGATCAGTAATTGTCTCTGGAGTAGCACATAGAGATGTTTGGTACATATTCAAGGCTCGTATAGGTTGGGTCATACGGTAGTGTATTTTAAATATTGAGGAATTTGTTGTTATTTTTTCCTGATTATAGCCATTCTCATTGAGATAAAATGGAATCTCAAAGAACATAAGGCCATTTTTAAAACAATTTACATAATAAAGACAATAGAAAACAGGCCAGAGGATCACAGGTTCAAGGAATAGGTTGGCTCTGTCTTTGAGTATTTTGTGTGATAAAGTTTATTGGAAGTGTGATCTGGATGACCTTGGAGTCCTTCATCTGACATATTTTATCCATTTATATTGTATGGAATAAGATGTAGCCATGATACCATAGATAATTCACTTAGCACAACTGAAGTTGGGAAGATATTTATTTATACTGCTTATTTCAATGTTTCACCAATCTCTTTCAATTCATAACTAACTATGAACATCTACATGCCACTAAAATAATCCATCACAAAAATTTCTAATTTGAAAAATAAAGAAAAGCGGTCCAGGTTCCAAAGGAGAGTCTGAGCTCACTTTATTTGTGCAATGAACTTGCACAGACCCCTCATCAGCTACAAAATGTGTTTATTTGCAAAAAGTATTTAGCTGTCTAAAGTGTTCCATTTTAAGGAATTATTTGCCATGACATGCAATAACAATAAAAAGAGAATGAATAACAGTGCTTATTCCATATACTTTCTTTTTCTGTTTTTTTGTTTCTCCCTCCCTTCTTTCTTCCTTCCTCTGTTCTTTTCAGTTTTATTGTTGTTTGTATGTAGATTTTGCTTCTTTTTAAAAAAATTTTTTGAGACACTTTCTCATGCTGTAGCCCACATTAGCCTTGAATTCAAGTGATCCTCATGCTTCTGCCTCTCAGTCACTGGAATTGCAGTTATAAATGGCCACCCTGGAGTCCTGATATACATTTGGTGAAATAATTTACTTAATACACATATAGAGTAAGTTAGTAAGTACTATTTTCCTTCCTGTCATACTATAACTTCATAAAGAAAAAGCTTGAATTTGAGAGAGGTAAAGCATGTGTCCAGAGACCATCAAATAGTCAGTCAACTGCAGAAGGAGGAACACTCATAGGTGCTTTGGAGTCACAGTTATTCAGTCATTGCACAGCTTGCAGATATGGGATTGCTGCACTTGGCATTTGTAGATGGGGAAGAAAAATACTTGAGACAGGAGAACAATGAGGCCAGGTAACAACAAATACTAGGGGCTTCCTCTCTTGGAGAGATGATTGAAGTATATAATAATTCCAAAGTTTATGCCTTTGATATAAAAAGGAAGAGGTTTGGCAGTGACAATATGCTTAATGTGCGTGTAAATATATTTTCTTTTGTATTTTACTTTTATCCTTTATCCTAATGTTATAAATGCCCTAACACACTTCATTTGAAATTTCTTCTTGATTCACCACAGATTCTGCTAGCTTATGCTACATCATTGAAAAAAAGAAAGAGAGGAGGTGGAGGAAGGAGAAGGAGGAGGAGAAACAGAAAGAGGAGGAGGAATCAGAGGGGGAGGAGAAGAAAAAGTGGAAGAAGACAAACAGGATCCATGGATATGAGCTGCACCTCTTTCGATCCCATGTATCTTGCTATCAGTTTTTTTTTTAAATACAGCAAATCCATTTCCCAAACCAGGATAGAACTGGAAATAACAAAGAGCAGGAGCTGCTGAGGTGGCTCCGCACCTCTGTAAACATGCCTGCTCTGCCATCAGACATGATGCTCTGAGAGTTACCTATGGAACAGACATAAAAGAAAAGGAGAAAGAAAGAAAGAAAGAAAGAGAGAGAGAGAGAGAGAGAGAGAGAGAGAGAGAGAGAGAGAGAGAGAGAGAGGAAGTATTTTCTCAAAGAACCAGCTCCTGGTTTTGTTGATTCCTTGTATAGTTCTTTTTGTTTCTACTTGGTTGATTTCAGCCCTGAGTTTGATTATTTCCTGCCATCTACTCCTCTTCGGTGTATTTGCTTCTTTTTGTTCTAGAGCTTTGAGGTGTGCCATTAAGCTGCTACTGCATGCTCTCTCCAGTTTCCTTTTGAAAGCACTCAGCTATTTTTTCCACCCACTCCCACACAAGACTCTTTAATTCTGTTAATTCTGAACCACCCATGAAACAAAGATGACCCTCAGCTTTTCCCTGGGTATATTTATGAGTTTCAAGGTGAGAAGTCAAGTATGCACTCATTTTCTCTGATTTTTCAGTTTCTCACCATCACTACCACCCATCCTTATGCTCATGTTCAAAGGTCTCAAGTCAGAAAGCATGGCTATTTTTTATGGAAATTGTTTATCAGTGGGTGCTAGAAATCCACTTTACACCATGACAGACACTCCTGTCATCTTCGTGCTAAATTGACCTTCTCCAGACTCGTGTTCTAAAAACTCAGTTGAGCCTGATGGAGTTTTGGCAGTCCTTTTCTTTGTCCCTTGGTGATTACAGCAAGAACTAGACCCCCTCCTCTCTGCCAAGGCCTCTCTTCTGGCTACTAATCATACAACTGTCTTGTACCATGGCCCAAATCTTCATCTAATTTAACTATCTTCTTCTTCCATTTTAAAAATAAGATCAGAATTCTTCCCACAAAAGCTATAAATTCTTTGAGGCTAAGAAAGATTGTTTCTAAGCAATGCTACCTGCTGCCTCTTGTGCGTCCATCAGAGTGACTATGAGTCACACTTCATAAAAGTCTTCTAAGATGTGGAGAAGGTAGTGGAGGAAAGAGGTATAGACAGGCTCTCCTTTCTAAGACCTGGGTTCCTGATGAAATATTTGTTGTCTTGGGTTTGGTTTTGTTCCTTTTTATATCTCACCAATTCACTTTTCATATTATTAGCATAGTGAGTTGAAACAAAATCTCTTAATTTCTTGACTTGTGTGTGTTTGTGTATGTGTACATGCATTACATTTTAAAGATAACCAGATGAAGCAAAAATCATCACAATCTAAATCTTCATAACATATATTTGTACAGAAAATAAACAAATGAACTCACTGTCTTGATCCTTCCAAAATGTCAGTGTTTGGTGAGAAGGAAACAGCTCATGCTGATTGAACATATTGGGCATTCTTTTTCCTCTTTATTAGCTTGTTTTATCCTTGTAGCTTTCAGGTCAGAACACAGATCAAATTATGCAAAAAAATTTTGAGCCCATGTGTGAGTTGAAATGACTTAAAATTTTGAATCTTTTCTGGATAGCCATGTCCTGGTGATCACCACAGCAGGAGTAAACAACTCTCCTTGACCTGCGGCTTAGGGCCAGTGAAGAAGAAACAGTGGAGACCAGGAAGTTACAAACATGTGGTGACTGGGGATTGTGGGCAACACACGGTAACAATAATAGTCATTTTTCATCTTTTGGTCCTGGGTGTCTAGAGGGCCTTAGGGAATTTAGCAAAATATACATGTAGTCCGATTCTGAAAACAAAGCAGCACATCCTCTACCTTAGCTAAGCGGGTGCTGGGGGACAATAATAAACAGTCTCCTTCCTTTGCCACCAACATTACAAGCTATCAGCAGTGACACTAGAATTCAGAAGTCAGAGGTTATGGGAAGGCAAAGGATGAACCAAGAGAGGATGTGAAAGAGAAAATAAAGATGGGTATCTCTTTAGGAGTAGCTACTGGATGTAGGCAGAAGAGAGTTTCCATAAACAACCATCTTCCTTCACTCTCCATAGATAACTTCTTATTATCTGTTCTCAGCAACACTTTCAGTGCTTCTCTTATATCTCCCTGAGAAAACAAAGCAAATATATGGAAATTAACCATTCATATTGCCTAACATTCATATTACCCATCATATCTTTTGACAAAGCATGTCAACTTCTCAGATTTGTATCTGAATTCTTTGTCATCCTCCCCATCAACCTCACCAATGCTCTGGTCATTTAAATTATAAAATTGACTACCATGATCTTTGTCAGCACCATCCATTTCTCCCTGCAGCTGTCTTAATTATCCCCACACACAAATATGATTTATGGTTCTTGTCTTAGATAGGGTTTCATTGTTGTGAAAGAACAACATGACCAAGGTCTTACAAATTGAGAAATTCATTGGGGCTGGCTTACAGTTTCAGAGATTCAGTCTATTATCATCATGATGGGAAATCATGGCAGTGTCCAGGCATATATGGTGCTGGAGAAGGATCTGAGAGTTATACGACTTTATCCAAAGGTGGTCAGGAGGAGATTCTTTCTTCCTCATTGGGTGGAGCTTAAGCACTAGGAGCTTTGAGAGCCTGCCTACACAGTGATACACTTCCTCCAATAAGACAAAACTTATACCAGAAAGGCCATACCTCATAATGATGCCAATTCCCATGGGCCAAGCATATTCAAACCACCACCGTTCCCTCTTTGAAAACTCTGATTGATATTTTTTCTTCTTAGCCTCAAATTATCTTTAGCTACCAGTCTCTCCATTTGGGAAATCCATGAGTGTGACTCTACCTCCTCTGTTGTCTTTTTTTTTTTTTTTTTTGCTTTTCTCATCATTTTTCCATCTGTCACCCTCAGTGGTAAAGGCTGTCATTGAGTTCTTGCAATCATTTTCATATCTGTTCTCATTCTTCCTCATGTTTACACCTAAGAATTCTTCACACACAATCCTTTTTCTAAAATAATTTGTCTTGGTTTTCACAGAAAAGCCTTCTTTTTATTCTTCTACCATACAAGATGGCCAGTCTATCTTTTTTGATTCATTTTCCATTCCAGCTTCTAATTGTCAAGCCTTCCTGAGCTGATGCTGGGCATTCTTTTTTCACATATCCTCCATGGTCTTCATGAGAACTTTGCCAGATAGGTCATAAACCATTCATATTAATTCATAGCAAATATATATTGAACTTAGCTTTTCCTTTCTTCTCTTTGTTTCTCTCCCACAGAGAGTATTATAATTAAAAATTAGTAGTATCAACAGTTCCTAATAACAACATCAGAAATTTCATTAGCCAAACAATTACTAAGAGATCATATTCATAATGGAAATACAAGGAAGATTGGTACAGCACTGCTGTGCCAAGATAAATTTAAAAATCAAAATGACTTAAATTTGTAATTTGAATCCTACAAAAGATGAGGAATAAGGTTGAAGAGACAGCTCAGTGTTAAGAGCACTTTTTACTCTTCTTGGGGATTAGAGTTTAGTTCTCAGCACCTACATGCCTGCTTAAGAATGCCTGCAGCTCCAGTTCCAGGGTATCCAATGCCCTCTTCTAACATCTATGGATAGCTACCAATGCATGAGCATATAACCCCCCAACACACACACACACCCTTTTAAAACATAAGCTCCAAGGGAAGTTCAATAAGCAAATCTGTCTGTTTATTTAAAGATAAAACCTATAATTTAGTTTTTTTTCAGTGTATATAACATGCAAAGAACATTGAATTGTTCTCGATGTTAAGATACTTTAGCATGGGTCCACTACTTGGCTGAGGACATATTGAGTGCACCTACCCATCTGCCCACATCCAGAGGCAGCCTGACTGCCAGGAGGTCTGTCATAACCAGAATCACAGGAGGAACAAGCTCCAGTCAGAGACAGCAAGGCCAATTAACACTAGAGATAGCCAGATAGCAAGAACCAAGCATAAGAACATAAGCAACAGAAACCAATGCCACCTAGCACCACCAAAACCCAGTTCTCCTACCACAGCAAGCCCTGGAAACCCTAACACGACTGAAAAGCAAGATTCTGACCTAAAAGCCCAATTCATGATTTCATGGAGATGATAGAGGACTTTAAAGGAGGATATAAATAAATCCTTTGAAGAAAACAGGAGAACACAAGTAAGTAGATAGAAGCCATTAATGAGGAAACATATAAATCCCTTGAAGAAACACAGGAAAACAATGAAAAGGTGAAGAAATTGAACAAAACCACCCAGAATCCACAAATAGAAACAGAAGCAATAAAGAAAACATAAATGGAGGTAACCCTGGAGATGGAAAACCTAGGAAAGAGATCAGGAGTTACAGATGCGAGAATCAATAACAGAATACAAGAAAGAAGAGAGAACCTCAGGCATAGAAGATACAATAGAAGATATTGACATAACAGTCAAAGAAAATACCAAGTGCAAAAATCTCAAAACATACAAGAAATTCAGGACACAATAGAAGACCAACTCTAAGAATAATAGGAATAAAAGGAAGTTAAGACTCCCAATTCGTAGGGCCAGAAAACATCTTCAGCAAAATCATAGAAGAAAATTTCTTCAACCTAAAGAAAGAGACGGCCATGAATGTACAAGAAGCCTACAGAACACCGAATAGATTGGACCAGAAACAAAAATTCTCCCATTACATAATAATCAAAACACTAAATGACAAGAACAAAGCAAGATTATTAAAAAGCAGTATGGGAAAAACTCCAAGTAATATATAATGAAAGACTGATAAGAATAACACCAGCCCCCCCTCTCTCATTTTTCAAGACAGGGTTTTTCTGTAAAGCCTGGGCTGTCCTGAAACTCACTCTGTAGACCAGGTTGGCCTTGAACTCAGAAATCTGCCTAACTCTGCCTCCCAAGTGCTGGGATTAAAGGTGTGCACCACCACCCGGCTTTTTCTTCTTTTTTTCTTTTCATTTTTTTTTCACACCAGACTTCTCAACAGAGACTCTAAAAGCCAGAAAATCTTGAACAGGTATCATGCAAACCCTAAGAGAACACAAATGCCAGCTCAGGATACTCTACCCAGCAAAACTCTCAAATACCATAGATAGAGAAATCAAGATATTCTATGACAAAACCAAAATTTAACATATCTCTCCACTAATCTAGCCCTACAGAGGATACTAGAAGGAAAATTCCAATACAAGGAGAGAAACTATATCCGTGAAAAACCAAGAAATTAATCATCTCACAACAAACCCAAAAGAAGAAAACCTCACAAGCATAATACCACTTTTAACAACAAAAATAAACAACCAACAATCATTGGTCTTTAATATCTCTCAACATCAGTGGACTCAGTTCCCCAATAAAAAGATGTAGGCTAACAGTCTGGATGCATACATAAGCAGAACTCAGCCTTTTACTAAATTTGAAATATGTGCTGGTATTTCCTATAATCGGTTATCACAAGGCAATTCAAAGGATGATACATCCTCATGAGTTTAATCCAAATCCAACTTTGAAATGTAATGGTTATAAAGAGAGACACTGACTAAAATTCCATCTCCCAGGAAATGGTAAATTTCACATTCATTCTGGTTTACTGCCGTCTCTATACTCAACTACATTCATCAAGTGCCTCCTCTGTATCAGCTAGAGGCTGAAGATGAAAACGAACAAACAAACAAACAGACTGATTTTTATCTATTAGGGGAGAAATGCTGTACACAAAAATATATATAGCATTAAAATAATGTACACTCAAAAATTTGAAATACTCTAAGCTGGGAGTTGTTTTGTATTTTAAATTGGTAATATAATAAAATGTACCATTTGAACTCTAAACATAAAGCATGAAGCACTTGGAGAAAAACATGTTCTTCTTTTGCCTGAAAGATACACAGAAATTTCTCAGAGAGAAAGAGAGAGTCATTCCACTATACCTGGCAAAAGACACAAGATTTTTTTTTTCCTGTATCATCTAGAAATGTTCCAGATAACATCAGCTTCTGATACAAATTCAGCTCAGCATGAATGGCTTTGTCATTTCTCAGCAGTCAGATCCTTCATAGCCTTGAATTTTTAACAACTCTGGTAGCTCATGAATGCAGACAACAGTTTGAAACACCATTACAAAGTATTCATGTACTTGAGAATGTTGTCACAACACACATGCAGTGTCTCTGAGTTCAGCTAGAGTACAGTGGGAACTCCCTTTTGTCTTGGTGTGTGTATGCTGAAAAAAAGGTAACAATGGGTAGAAAAGAATATTAAGCATATTGCATGGGAGAGTTTTAGTTCTCACACATATACTACAATTTATTGTCTGTAAAGTATCATACAAAGTACTTGAACCTATGTTGAAGAATGAAAGAATCCTCCATCTCTAAATGTAAGCCACTCTTTCTAAAGTTTTTTCTCCTCCCTGTATAAATATGATACATGTACTTATAGATATGAATATAGACATTTATTGTGTATGCAATTATATATTCCTAGGCACACAACTTTATGAGCATCCACATGAAGGATAATGTATTTGCATATGTATGTATACATATACATATACATATACATATACATATACATATACATATACATATACATATACATATAAATATACATATACATATACATATACATATACATATACATATATATATATTACTTTGCATAGAGTTTTATAGTTCCTACCCTTTCCTGTTTTTGTTTATTCTTTTGATCACTTCATGGAGAGTTGGGATTAAGTATGCACAGGGTATACTTGATAAGAAATACAATCTAAAGCAAATAAAATAGGAGAGGAAGATCTTACCAAGACAGAGAAAGAGATAAATCCCAAACGATTCATCTTCAAAAGGCATGACACAGCACAGAGAAGTGGAGTAAAACACATAAAAGCCAGCACCAAAGCCACAGGGAAAACATTCTTTGTTTTTTTTTTTTTTTACTGTATCTAATTTTTTTTACTGTATCTATTTTTTTATTTTTATTTTTTAAAATTTTTTCTCAAATCATAATTAATTCACACAGGGGTATAAACACAGAAAGGCAGGAAGGGAATGACACTGGAGTATGGGTGTTCAGGGGGAATACAGATATCTTCAGAACCGGGTATCGGCTGGGTGAAGGTTCAGGGAACAAGTCACTATGACTCTACCTATGACTCACTTGTCCTTATCTAAGTTGGTATTGTCTGCCAAGGCTACCTATTTACAAGGTCTATGACTACTCAGGCTTATAAATGTCCACAAAAGCTGCCTGTTGACACTAGCTTATAGCCATCTGTTTCAATGTTTTTCCACTGAGACCCAAGACTTGGTGTTAGTATACATGTATGACAGGCCTATTGCTGATTTTAGGCCTATGGCTGATTTTAGGCCTACAGTGTGTAAGAAGGGCTGCCCCTGACATCTCCTCCCTTCTCTAAGTATAGAAGGGCTGTGGCGATTCTAAACTTGTGAAGGCAGGGATAGAGGCCTGACCTCCAGTATTTGAAGGGGACCTTGTAATGGCTCCAGTCCCAGGGAAAACATTCTTAACAACAAGGAGGACTTTGACTTTTCCCACTCTCAGGTCAATGTTCTAATACTATACCACGTTATCCAATCTCTAAATAATCTGGCAGGCAACTCACACGTTTGGTGTAGACTTTGAGCTTCTTGCAGTTTTCAAGCATCATCTGAAGTGGCTCATTTGTATCCTGAGATTTTGTACAAGCTGATCTTTCTAGGTAAATTCCCCTTTTCTTCCTCTCTTTGTCTTATGTATATCTAAGAATCTACTCAACTTTCAGTGTTAAATGAAAAGTATTTCATCCATACAGGATGCTCCTGAATAATCACTGTCTAGGTAACATGTCTAGCATGTCCTCCATTTATTTGCCCTCAGAAGGCATTCTAACATTTTCTAATAACACTGAGAATAAGTAACTCTGACTAATCAATTGAGAAAGTACTTGTATTTCTACTTAAAGATACATTAACACTGACTATGTCTTGTTCGAGTCCCCAGCAACTATGCAATGCTAAGGATAAGTTAGTAACTCCACAAATAACCAAATGAAAAAAAAATGAATGAACAACCAGAAATGTGTTGAATTCCCAAATTAGTCAGTAGAAATACTTAGGTAATTCCGATTTCCTTAAAATGAAAGTTTTATTAGTATTACTATTTTGTTTGCTATAGAGATTTCAAGAGAAAGTAAAGCATTGTTAGCATACCCTTACTGTAAGAAAACACTTGAGATGGGATCCATAATAAAGACAAAAAGTTTCAGTCAATTGCCTTTGTGCCTGTAACAAGACAGTAAATTGGGGTAGAAACATGTGATGGGATGTTATGTTCACCTAGTACAACTTGAAAGCACATAGGCAGGGGAGATGCCAGAGTCCCAGTAATACTTTCACAGTCTTCCCAGTGACATGACTTCCCACCAGGATTAATTTTCATTGTTTTTTGTTTGTTTATTTGTTTGTCTCCTTGTTTATTTTTTGGTTTTTGTTTGTTTTTGTTTTTTGATAGTGCCATAGGCTGAGAACCAGTTATTCAACAATAGGCTTTTAAGAACTGACAGAATTCAAGCTAAAACAGGCCCCAAATCTAATATACTAATTTTGGCTTTGGTTGAAAGCAGGAAAAACAAAGAAACTTATTAACAGAGGGTTTGGCTGAAAACTAGCACAGATTTTATCTTCACAGTGTCGGTCCATCTTTAAGGATCTTGTGCCTGCTTCTTCTGCAGTATTATGGCCCACAGTGCATTGTTTCTTCTGGATTCTGTTTGTCTCATCCAATCAATTGCTAAGACAGAGCAATTGCTGCTCTCAGCTGCTGGGATATTTGCTAAACTTCTTGCTTCTCTCCACGAAAGGGAAGGTACTGTCACAGAACTGGTGTTAGATGTCTTTTGGGTATAAAAAGAAGAGGGATATTTCAATATTGCGAGCTAAATACTTTGATAGCTAAAATAGTCCCCCAAGGCTCTTACCTCCAGGTCCTCAGACAATTTTCAAGGCTGTAGGTCAAAGTAGAAAAAAGTACAATGTTCCAGGCTGAACACAACCCGGGTTTTGATTTTCACACAAGAACTTGAGAAATATACGATTTACCACATGCTGATTCCCACACATATTAGTTTATCATCCTCAGAGAAAACTCTGTCTTGGAATACTTTAACAGTAACTAATTCTGCTTCTCACTCTGATGTACCATCTACTTGGAATGATTTTCTCCTGTACAATTAGATTCTAAATTTTTGATTTTGGGCATTATCTAGGTGCGATTCTGCCTTTCTACTGGCTCTTTCAAGGCATTCTTGGTTCCAACTTTAGAGTAATCTTTCAGACAGCCTACTGCTCTCTGCTCCTCACTGTATTTACAACTTCCTCTGGCTATTTCCTTCAACTCTGTAATCCCAGTCACCCTTCTTGGTTACTGGGTGAGAGCTGAGACTTCATTTCCGCAGCAGAGAATATGGTTTTGATTAGACAGCTCAGCTTTCCACCTGGTGTTCACATACTGCCCTCTGGACCCCAGTCTCTTTTCATTACTGTTTTCCTCTGGTCACAGTTTGCCTTGTTAAAGTATAATGATATCATCATCTTCTTTGTCTCAATGGCTGACCCCAGTTCGTCCTTTGAACCATAGTACATTCTGGGTGACATTATTTATGTTTTCCTTTTAACCCCCATGACTTGCTTTGGGTTATCCCTTTCCCCAGAAAAGGTCAGAAAGCAAAAGCTTTCCACAGCCTACGTTAACCCTTTCTTTTTAAGTGATCCTTTCCATGCATGGTTCTACAGAATCCTCAACTCTACCCCCACAAAGATAATTTTGCCAAAAACATCAATGGTTAATTCTATGTGGAATCAAATTTCTATTTGTGGCTTAGAGAGGAAAAGAAACTTGAATCCTTTCATCTAGGAACAAGGGATGAGGAGATATGATTCTGCTCAGGAAATGGAACCTCCAAGGGATTCTGACTGGGACATCAGGCAGAACAGAAGCATGAAGAGAAGATCTGAAGTCACTGCTCTGGTAATCCCCTGATGGGTTTGCTTTCATTTTTTGCTTTCCTCTGAGCAACCTACTGTGAGAACCAGTGTGTGTGTGTGTGTGTGTGTGTGTGTGTGTGATAATGAAATACAGAATTAAACAGCCTAAAAGGAGAAAAGATATATTAGGGCTCACTGTTTCAGAGGGCTTAACCTGTGTCTACTTTATCTTGTTGTTTTAGGCATATGGTGACAAGTCATGGCATTGAGAATGTGGCAAAGGAAAGTGGTGTGATCAGATCACCGTGGTCTAGAAGCCAGGAGGGGTGTGTCCCATATCTGTAAGAAACAGAGAAAAAAACAATAGTTAGGAGACAATATAGGCAAACTACAGACACTCTAAGACTCACTTCGTCTAACTGTGCCTAGCTGTTGAGTTCTCCTCCATCAGCCAGTAACATCATTATTTACAAAATAAGTCTTCAATAAATGACCTCTTAGGAGCTATTTAAGATCCAAAGAATGGCATCTACTATAACAAACATACCATATAGCAGGTACCTTAAGCAATAACAATTTTTTAGATTTACTTATTTTATGTGTATGAATGCTTTGCTTACATAAAGATGCTATGCCCAAGTTGTAGATATCCCAAAGACCACCAAGAAGCCAATTCTGATATTCTCAAGCTAGGTCTCTCACTGTCCCAGTTGCAGCGGGTCAGAGTGAGAGCCCCAAGTCTAGAGATGTAGGGTACTTATTGTAGTTTCAGCAAGCTTGGGAAATTTCCATATGGGTCAGCATGTTAATATTTTATAAACTGTATTTCTGGCATAATCTGCAGGAATCGAACATGGAGTCAAAGCCACCTGACAAACAGGATGTCTAAGTTATCTATTGTCTGCAGGATGTCTTAAGTTATCTATATGTACCTTGAGCCTGCCATTGTAGTCTGACTGAGTGTTGCTAAGGGAGGTGGGTTGTCATAGGATGCTTGCTCAGGAGAACTCTGTGATTCTCTTCCTGGAATTGGAGTTCAGCCACTGGTCTCTCACAAAACGGAGTTTCTTCAAAAAGCAGGGTTGGTTGGGCTTTAAATATACACCACATACATTCCTGGTTCCCACAGAGACCAGAAAAAGGCACCAGATCCCCTGAAACAGGAGTTCATGGTGGCTGTGGGCTACCATGAAGCTGCTGTGTTCAAACCTGGGGCTTTTGCAAGAGCAAGAAGTGCTTTTCACAGATGAGCTAACTCTCCAACCCAATTTGAAATTTATAATAAATAAAGATTTATCAATTATAGTTCGAAGTGCTAGTAGAGTAAAAACCAATTTACAAAACATCCAGAGCATGGAAAAGGCCTTCTTCCTGATTCAATAATTTGTGAATACTGACATGCCAGCAAAGGAATGAGAGAGCTGACAGTAGTAGCCTGTACGAAGGTGGTAACTCCATCAACGAGCATTCTGCTGTCATAATCTTATCACTCCTCAAATGGTCTCAATGCCTTTTACAAGTGTTTGAAAATACTTGATTAGTGCTATGCACCCCCCCCGTATGTACTTATGTCTGGAGGTCAGAGTGGATAACTTTCAGGAGCTGGTTCTTTTCTTCTACCATGGGTCCCAGGCATCTATTTCCTGTCCCTTGGTTTGCACAGAAAGCATCTTGATTCTCTGAGACAAGCCTCAAGTACCCAACTTCTAGTATTATTATTTAGAGGATTGGATTTTCAACACATGACTCGCAGCCCCAAAACCTGTACTTTATGATAAATTTTCATTTGAACTTATAACTACTAATATTTCTGTGAGTATATCAATAACTCTTGTGCAATTGAAATAGTTTTGAAAACAGTACTACTACAGTCTAGTGTAGTGGTGAGATTCATGAGCCTTCAGCTAAACTTGCAAAATTTTTGACTCAAGCACTCATTGTAATATGACTGAGTGACTTATTTAATGTCTATAAGTCTTGGTATCTTAGCCAGAGTACTAGATAAAATCTTCATCTTGGGTAATTGTTATAAGGCAAAATTACAGTACAGTTATTTATGCTCTTAAACAAACATTTCAGGGTTAGGAAACATCTGATTAACAGTATCTTCTCCTCTCCCTCTATATTCCTGTGCCACTTTAGGGAGAATGCAATTGAAGAAGATTATATTTGTTTACATACTAAGCTAAATAGACTTTGAAGTACTTAGCACAAGGACCATGACTTCATTTTCTTTCTTCAGAACTAAAAACCAGGCATATTCCACGATGGGTAAAGAAGGCTTTCTTGTCAGAATGACCTAAGACAGGCTCAGTCTGGTTTTGCAATAAATAGGGGGAGATGTGGAGAGCTTTTGGGGCTGCCTGGCAGGAATCTGACATTGGCCAAGGACAAGGAAATGGACTGCAGGCAGGAATCTGACATTAGGCTGGAACAAAGAAGTAATTTCAGGCAAAAGTCTAAATCTTAGGCTAGAACAAAGAAGTAATTATAGGCAGAAATCTAAATCTTAAGCTAGAACAAAGAAGTAGGCTTCAGACATGAAAATGACTTTGGGCTAGGACAGGAAAGTTGCCTCTGATATTTTGGTCATCCTGATAAGCCCTTAGAAATAGTGATCATAGGACTCTGTTTACTGTCATGTGTGTTCTTTGACTTTCTGGGTTTATTGTCTTGCTTGTTCCTTGACTATTTGCATCTATTGTATTGCTAGTTCCTCAACCTAGAACTGACCTTAATACTTGCATATAATTTAACAGTATAAAGGCAAAAATGGAGAAGGATGGATGGGATAGGGGATTAATGGGAGGGGGATGGGGAAGGGGAATGGCATCTGAAATGTAAATAAATAAAACATCAAATTTTAAAAAATGATAAAAGCAGAAGGGGAAAAAGAAATCCAAGTAAATAAGATAACTAATAAAAAATTTTAAAAATAAAAGAATAGAATTAGAAACTCAATAGACACACACTTCAACAGGTAGTAGGCAACAAGATCAGCTAGTATTTTCATATCTAAATCTTCTAACAAAGTTACTGAGTCAGTTATCAAATTCACTTAAATTCAATTTATGTCTATCTATTTATTCGTGTGTGTGTGTGTGTGTGTGTGTGTCTGTCTGTCTGTCTGTCTGTCTGTCTGTTTTTTTATGTGTCTCTGTGTCTAGTCCTTTTGAAGTTAATCTAATTTGTGGTTTTGGAAGCTTTTCTCAGTTTGAGTAATAATAACAGTTATTAGGAAAGATATTTTGTTTCTTTTTTTCCTACACTGTGTTCCAGGCACTTATTTCCTAAAGCTTATTATTTATATTCTATTGTTTCTTGAGTTGATCTTTTCTCTCATATTGTTTAGGTCTGTTGTTTCTTTTGTCATTTTATTTTCTGGCATATTTTGACTTCCAACCCTTTCCCTAATTTTAATAACAATCCCAATCTCCTTCTTCATGGAAATAGAAAAAGAAAGAATACTAAAATTCACAAGGTACCTCAAAGGACCACCAAAAGGATTGCCAAAGAAATTCTAAGCAAAAGAAAAATGTTGGAGGGGTTATCATTCTAGATTATAGATCTCAAGATATATTACAGAGCTTTAGAAACAAATCAGACTGGCATAGGTCTCAATATTGCCTGCTGCACTAATGTTATAAATAAATTACTGACATAGGGTATTTTATAAAATAAAAATTATCACAAGAACAGCAATAAGATTAACATGTTTAAACTTAAAAATACAAAGCTAAAAGCAAACTACTTATGCCTGAACTCTGTGAGTGTCCTATAGCATATGGTCAAGTGTGAATAGGATATGTGGAGTTTTTTTTTTGTTCTGTTTTGTTTTCTACAGCAGATACATATTAATCTCTATGTGCAATGTGTTTGGTGCTTCTGTTGTATGATAAGTGAACCAGTGGGCAGCGTATATTCAAGTTGTTATTAGGAAGAAACTTAAAGACTTTAATAAGCAAAGGATGTTTCGTAGTCTCATTCTAATTCTACTTCATGTCCACACATTAAGTTGTTCCTACTTGTCTTCTAAGTAGTCTGTTCTTATTAATTATGGCTTCCTTATGAATCAAGAAGGGGATTATTTATTCCTGGCCTGGCCTTCACTTACAAACATATGTTTATGTGTGGAACATAAAATCATGTCAGAAAAGTTTGGTAAGGTAGAGCAGGTAAAAACCTAGAGATTCGGTGGGCACATACCTGAGGCTTAGGTGACTTCCACCTCCCTGCTGGACTCCTGACTTAGAACATTTGACTCCATGCTTGTCACATAAAAGTGACATGATCTGTAGTCACATAGGCCCAGAGCAGAGTTCTCCATGATAATGAGGAACCTACAGGCCCTGAAAGTTTAGCCAATAAGCTTCCCTTTCCAGACATTCTTCTTGCAAAAGATATTTAATCTCAGGTCACTCTGAGAAGGTGGGGTATGGTTTTGCAGATCTAATTTTCACCATGACAATAAACTCTTGCGAACCATGGACTGTTTCCTTTCATCAAGATCTGTTGTGAGGAGCCTTAAAAAAGCCTTCATTCACCTACAGAGCCACAGCCTAATCTCCTGTAGAAGGCCTCTCTGTTCCAGCCACAGTACGACCAAGCATGCCATCACCAAGGTAAGGACAATCATCTCTGTTGGGACAAACCAGAGCTCCCCTTTTCTCCGGCCCCAGGGTAAATGTTGTTTCTAGCCCCTGACTCTGTTTTCTGCTCTTCCACTACTTCCAGCCATGCCTCGATGTCCAAAAATCTAAGAACCCCATGGCTGCAGCCTAGTTACAGGCGTGGGACCCCCATTTGATGGTCAGATGGAGCCTTTCCTGTCATTCTTTATGAAACTGCTATTAGGGTATAATTGAGAAAAAAATCTTCTGGGAAGGGCTTTGTTATACAGATCATAAGCGTTTGCTCTGGAAAGAACCTATCATGACTTTAGGCTCCATCATTCTCATGTACATTTCACTTGAGGAGAAATACTGTATCTGAAGTAGTTTTCATAGTTGCCAAAATATAGAGACCAAACAACTGTAAAGAGTTTAGCAGGTGTTAAGAAAACTAATCTTTATTAAAAAAAATTACTTTAATGAAGACCACAGGATATATGAGGGGATATTAATGAAAATTTAAGTAGTTGCAAGAAGTACTGGGATCGAAATATTACTACCAAGGATTTCTCATAGTCCTAGATGTAATTAGGAACCATAATTTGTTATAAATTTCATAAACTGACAGTTTGTAACACTTGTACTATAAGACAGTTTCATTTACGCTATAGGAAATTTTTCTCAGATAATTTTTGGATGAAGGTGATGTGTCACTAAGTTGAAAACAAGTACAAACATACTATGAATTTATATAATGCATGACCCATTTGGCTATTAAAATACTTCAGAAATAATTGTTAGCAATTAGACCATTTTACAAACTACTGTTCTTGTTGGTTATTCAACAAAATATCTCTGAGTATAATGATAGGAGATGCATAAAAGTGAATTTCGCAGAAGATGCTTAGAGTACATATGCAACACTCAGTAGTCATGTCAGGGATGATGGATCTCCTTGGATAAACTAAGGTCATAATGCTTCCAGGAAAGAAGAAAACGCCTTATATTAGGGTCGGAATGTAACAGAGTTTTCCTGGGCTATATTGCAAAGCTAATTTAGGTTACACTGAAATGTCAATTTTCCCAATAATTACAGTTATAACAACTGACTCCACTCTGCTCTTGTAGGATCCTACTGAAGAAATAGGAACCTTTTAACAAGTATCACTTCCCAAGAGCCTGGGGTCACACGATCAGCCTCCCTCCCCTCTCCCCCTCCTGAGTTTTTCACATATCAGTTTAGTGAGTGACTTTTTCAACTTTTTTCTCCATTGAGGTCCCTGCTTTCAGATGACTCTTGGCTGTGTCAAGTTGGCATAAAACTAGCCAGCACAAAAGGACTTTTTCCTTTGCTCTATCTGTCTCCATTCAAGTCTGTTGCATTTCCTATATAGTCAATTCTTTGTGTGTCCCTTGAAATGAACTCAGCAAATAATTGGATTCCTGTCACGTTCTGAAGACTGGGTATTATGGTTCACACTAGCAATCCTAGCACTCAGGAGGCAGATGAGGCAAGAGAAGCCTACTTGATCTATAGGATGAGTTCCAGGACAGGCTAGCTATTGTTGCTAGAAAAAAGCCACGTCAAAATAAGAGGTATTGGGGAGAAGAGAGAATAAGTCAGCTTGCAGGAAAAATCTCATAATATCAAAAAGATAAAACACTTTTCCTATTTCTTAGTTAACTATTAGAATTTCCCACATAGAACTGTCTTCTAACCATTTGTTAACAAGCCATTTTAGGAAGTGCGTTTCCTTGACCTCTTCTCTATAATTCTGAGTCCATTTGAGGATCTTAACAAGTGCAGCCCTACTGGACTACCTTGAAGTACAGATGGGGATATCACATATGAGTGACCAACTATTCTAGTGGGAAAATATTGTGTCCTATTATTAACAGGATACATACTTCCCTCCTTCTCGCCTTTCCTCTCCAGTAAAATAGAAATAGGGAAACATAAATTCAGACTGCTGTTGGTGGTAATACAAGCTGTATGATGATGATGATGATAATGATGATGATGACGACGACGACGATGACAATGACAATGATGATGCTATAAACAGTAGATTAGAAAGCAACAGAGAACAATAACATCAGACAGTTTTGAGCCAACAATGAAGAGTTGTATATGCTTTCATTATTTCAAAGAGTTTGTGTCATAACTTCTACTACTTTCAACAAACAAACATCTCGACCTCTTTATTAAAGATAATGTTTGACATCAGGAATAGGAAAACATATGTCTATAAATGAAAATAATATTTCAAGATGTAACTAGATGACAGAAAATTGCACTGTTTAGAATCATACATTTTTGGACTATGGATATAACTTGTTGTTGTGATACCCAAAGGATAATGCTCACGTGGTTCAAAACTTAATGCAGTTGAGAGATGAGATAGGAAAAGGTCCTAGAAATTACAGACTGTACTTCTGGCTTCCCAGAAAAAGTACAACATGAGCTATCGTGCAGACTATGTGTGAGTACTTTTAAGTGATGATGCTCATGAGCTAACATCAGTACTTTAAGTCAGGCCAAACTTACCTCATTTCCTTTCATGAGAAGGTTAACAAGAAAGCAGATTAGATGAATTTAATAAGCAATTTATCTGAGTTTCACTGAGGAGTTTGGCAAAGATTTTGATAACTTCTTGGCAGACGAGTCAGTGAAACATGCAATGGATAATAGTACAGCTTAACTCATAATTGTTTTAAAATGTATAATCAGTGAACAATTGTTAATGGATAATGCACTTTGGAGTGAAGGCTCACAGTTCACGAAATGTTATTTTGCATCAATATGAATACGAAGGACCAGCCACTTAGCTCAAGGGATAAAAGACACTTGGTGCTGAGCTTGCATTTAAGTCTTATCATATTTATCTGCAATTTATCTCCTCAAATTTCTATGTGAATTGTGCCGTATCTATGTCCCTCAAAGTTAATAAATTATTTTATTAATGGAGATGAGGATGTAGAGACACTCTTTGGAAGTTTGAAAGTGGCTTTCACTTCACCCCCCCAAAAATAGCTAATAATTCAAACATAAAAATTTTGATTCTTAAGAGACTGTATAGACTCTATTGTTTATCCTTTGATAACAAGAAAACATTTATTATCAATTTTTAAAGCTTCACACAATAGAAAAAAATCAACTCCAAGAAAATGATGTATAAGAGCAAATATTTATATATGGCTCATGAATGTATGCTCCTTTATGAGCATTTGTTAACACAGTATTCAAAATGTATGAAGAAATGAAGGTGATGATAGCTTTAGTTAAGCATATATAAAAACTTTAGAGCATAGTGAAGGATCCATGTGTCAGTCTTGCAAGTTCTGAAGCATGGGCAGGACTTGCAAAGGAAACAGTAATTCCATTAAATTATCTCAGTTTGTACTGATGCAAAGAACTGTGGAGTCCTGTCTTATAAGAAAGCAGAATCCTTTACATATATTAGAGAAAAGAGACATGAGAGACATGTCTTTCTCTGTGTTAGAACGAATTATTGATGGATCAGAAAGGACATTCCAAAATGGATTTGGAAATAGATTATCTTCTTACAGAAAGCTTGGATGGGTTGACATTTTTATGTTTTACATACTTTTCGACTTCCTTGAAGCTGTTAGAGTTAAGAATGGACTTTTTAATGATAAATATATTTAATTTCCACTATTAAATGAAGAGTGGATTTAGATTAATGCTAGCTTCCAAACTGCACAGAAAAATAGACAAAAATAATATCTGAGTATTATGTCTACAAAAGGGAAGAAAAAGAGTCTAGGAATAGGTTTGATTTTGAGTGCTTTATTTTTATTTTAATTTCGAGCCCAATCATTTAGGAGTGAGTTGATCAGTGCTTGTTCTTAAGGACCACTGTTGTCACACAGAGACTATAGAAAGCTAGAAAAGGCTTGTTAATAAATGCAAACGACACTAGAAAGTATGAGTGTGTGTGTACGTGTGTTCAGTAAATATAAAGCTGAGTTCCTATTCACATTTCTCACTTAATTCTTGTGTACAGGGATGGTTTCAAGATTCAGGTATCTCATATAACAAGTTAGCTTGAAACAATTTCTGCAGTTTTAAGTCTTATTAATGAAATAAAAAGGAGGAAGGCGGAGAGCCTTTGGGGCTGCTTGGCAAGAATCTGACATGGGCTAAGGACAAGGAAATGGGCTTCAGGCAGGAATCTGACATTAGGCTAGAACAAAGAAGTAATTTTAGACAGAAATCTAAATCTTAGGCTAGAAAAAAAGAAGTAATTTTAAGAGGAATCTAAATATTAGGCTAGAACAAAGAAGTAATTTCAGATAGGAATCTAAATTGTAGGCTAGAACAAGGAAGTAGGCTTCAGACATGAAAATGACTTTGGGATAGGATAGGGAAGTAGGCTCAGATATTCTGGTTATCCTGATAAACCCTTAGAATCAGTGATCAAGGGAGTGTTCATGGAATTTTGTTTATTGCCTTGCTTGGTCTTTGACTATTTGTGTTTATTTTCTTGCATATTCCTTGACTATTTGCATCTATTGTGTTGCTAATTCCTCAAACTAGAACTGACCTAAATACTTGCATGTAATTATAATGGTATAAAAGCAAAAAGGAGGAGGGGGGATGGGATAGAGAGCTTCTAGGGAAAGAAATGGGGAAAGAGGATGACATCTGAAATGTAAATAAATAAAATATCCAATAATAAAAAAAGAGTTTTATTTCATTGCAAATATTGTACCCTTAAACCAATGCGTTTTTCAGCAACCAATAGGTCATACTTAGTTATAGTCTAACATAAACTGTTCTACTCCTGGAAGTGCATTTAGTGCAGCGAGAAATAAAGCTGTGTTTCACTCTTCAAGAATGAGGCACTGGCTTTCTCCTTAATTTTCAACCATTGAAACTGAAGTATAGAAATGTCACACAACATCCTCAATTCAGAACTCTGGGAATAAATTCATGATAGAATTCAAATTCTGTTAATCCTGCCTTAGCATGTTTGTATATAGTTACACAGTAACTAATATTTAGTAATTTGCTATATTTTCTTTCAAAATTTTAAATACATAAATTCAAGTATACAATTTTTGAAAGCTTCCTTCTGTATCTCTTTATGCTGTTGTTCTAATAATTTGTAAACTTAACCATTGTACCAAAATGAGTACGTTCCTCACCCCCTTTTATCTTAATACGCCGCATATGTTCACCTCTTATAGTATAGCAGAATCATGTATTTTGTGTTTCAATTACACAAACAGATGATGTGTATGACTGATATAATCTTTGACTCATTTTTACTCAATGTTGTTTCTATCAATTTTCTTCAAATTCCTGTGTCCACATAGTTGTTTCTTTTCTACATTTAAATTCATAGAAGTTTCTAGGTTTCATATTTTATTTGTTCTGTTTCTGTTTTCTCTCTGGTGAGTTTCAGATGTCTGAGACACATACTTAACATTTGTAATTTTGAATAAGATCTAAAGTCTTATGTACTCTAGTCTACTGTTGACTCAGACAAAGATGTTAGAATGTCTTAGGGTAAACCATTGGCTTGGTTTTGAATCTATTTCATTCATAGCAGTTGCAGTTCATGGTTTGATGATAGAGTCTATTGTCTCAGAAGACCTAGCAGTGAAAGAGGTCTCAGCTATGCTGTCAGGAGCTTGTGGCTTCTTGTTCACATCTGGGTGGATGAAGAAGCAGAGATAAATGCTGGTGTTCAGTTCAATTTCTTGTCTTCTTTTTATTCAGTCCAGAACCTGGGTCCATACAATAGCATCACCCATGTTCAGAGGAATTCTTTCCACATTTATTTCTTTCTGGAAACGCCACAATACATGTGCCAAAGAGATGTCACATTAAAGCTTGGATATGTCTTAATCAAATCATCAATAAAGAGTGGTAACTACAGTGTTACTTTGCATATTTGAATTCCTCTTAAATAATTAATCAATATTATTTTATTATCATTACTAATAGAATGATATTATTATTTTCTCTGAGTTCTTTAAAAAATGTAGGGAAACTATAATCAAGTTAAGAATGTAAAAGCAACCCTTAGAGATTCCTACTTCTTAAGGTTTTCTTTTCATATAATGCTGTTGCAACTATTGTAGTTTGCATGATACCTTCTTCATTCTAAGACTCCTCACTACCCCAGCATATTGATGTCCACATATAAATGTCTCCTGTATTTACTGAGTTTGATTTGAGACTCTCAATAATAAATCATAGCTTGGTATCTTCCATTACAATCTTGCATTTTAACTCAACATTGAATTGCTATTTCAACATCTTCCTCCTATTTTACATGGAGATTGCATTCCTTCAGGAAAATATCATGGTGTTATGTGGGGCAGTGGGCTGTGAGAAGTAGCTGGGTGCCTGGTCAAGCATAGGCCTTGAACCCTGGACCTTTATTGGATGGCAGGCTCTGCTCCCAGGCCCTGGTTCTTTTCATTTAGCTTTAGCCCTCCACAGCACCTCCCACAGAGAGGTCTATGGCCATCAGTCATGAGGAACAGTGCCTCAGGCTTTCTCACATGTAGATGAGGTATCTCCAAGCTCTCAGACCAACCCAACAGGCGTTATCTGCTGCCAGACCCTAACCCACCCCAAAACTGTATATAAGGGCTCTATTCAGGAGAAGTAAAAGGTGTGTAGGAGAATCATCCTGGTGTCTGAGAATTTTTGTCGCAAGAGAGGAGATGAGCAGAGGCAGCAGTGGAGGCATGCGATCTCCCCTCCCTCCTGGCACTCTGTCCCTTTGGCCTGGACCCCTGCACCAGGCGGGCCAAAGATCGTTGTCGGACGCCCTCCAGAACAGGGGACCCACAGTGTTATAATTCTTTGTATACCCCCTATTGGGACTTTCACACAGTGGGACCTCAATAAATGTTTCTTGATTATCTATCAGTAAATGAAATATTCTCAAAGTGTTGAAATTCAATGTCTAGTATTAAATCATTAAGGAGTAATGGCGTTAAGTGATGGATTGTTGGGGGACATCATGCTGTGGGATAGCTAGGAAAGCAGCTTACACAACATGCAGGCCATGGCAATCAAACTGCTTTCAATTCCCTCACTGTGGGCTTCTACACATATGGGGATCATTAAACTTTTAGTACAGGATAGAGGAAGAAGTATTAAGCCACTGAGCTCCAAAGATCAGAACAATGTCACATGACTCAGCACAATAACTCAATAATAGAATGTATCAAGTTTATGGAAGAAACTTATTACTAGCCAGTGTTTTAATTTTGCTGTGTGTATTTGTTACAGTGTCAGACGGCGTATACATGTGTTGTGCTGACACAAGAATGCACATGTGTAGAAACGTTAGGATTATAATAGTAAAGTAACAGTAGGATAAACCAAAGCAAAAGGGGGACTAAGCTGAGTGTGGAATTAAATCTTGTCTGGATTCTTGCTCTGGGAATCTGGAAAAAAATGCTTATTTCCATCATTGGAATATGAACTTTAATGTGTAAGAAGTTGATATAAAAATAATAGCTCCAGAGCATAAAATGTATTAGAAAACATGTCCTATATGAACAGCACACAGAGTAACATGTGTGAGGCAGTGTTTGTATCCTTGTTAACAATGAACACAAAGAAATACAAGTCAAGTGGACACTGAGGTAAGGAAAATGGAGAATGTGTAACTTTCCCAGCACACTCAGGTCATACTTTGTAACTAAAGTTTTTTTTTGTTTTTTTTTTTTTTTGGTTTTTCGAGACAGGGTTTCTCTGTGTAGCCCTGGCTGTACTGGAACTCACTCTGTAGACCAGGCTCGCCTCGAACTCAGAAATCCGCCTGCCTCTGCCTCCCAAGTGCTGGGATTAAAGGCGTGTGCCACCACCACCTGGCATAAAGTTTTAAGTACTTTTAAGATTCTCTTTTTTATTTTCCTAAAAACTACTCTGCCTTAACATTCATTTTTCTGATTATAAGATAAAAGCAAACACCACTGATGGTTGCCAAGGACACATCAGTACTTTAACCACCCTGGTTCTAGCCTTCTTTACAGTATCCTCTTCCCTTTTCTCAACTTTGACTTCTTGTCACACAAAAAAGACTCTTCAATCTAAAAGTAATAATGTGAGGAAGAACAGAGCTTAACAAATGTATTGGTAGTTGCTAGTCTTTGGGAAAATTTCAAGGTTTTTCTTAATATTAGAGTATATCCATCTCAGCTGTCTACCATAGTGTGGGCCATCAATATATCATGCTTTCTCATAGCTACCCAAGTGCTAATACATATATTCTGCAAGCATTTGTTCTCTCCTGTGAGATCAAACCCATAAACATTGTTGATTGAAACATTACAGTTTTCTGGGTTTCAAAAAAATTCCAAATCGAGTTTGTGACTCTTGACTAATTTATATTAATGGCACGGTTGTTGAATAAATAGATTATTTTATAAAAATGCATGTATGCTGGAGTAGCAACTAAATATATTGTTGTTATACTGTTGTGTGGATAACGTGAATCCATGGATATGACGTATGGTCTCTTTTTGAAAGTCATATAACTGTAATTTTTATTAATTTATGTTTTTAATTCATTATATATCCAATCACCCCTTTTTTTTTCTTTTACTTCTCACTATATGATATGATATATACATATACATATATATATATATGGAATAGAAAGAATTTAAAAGCAGTTCATGAAAGAGGCCCAGCATCGAGGGGTATGGAGTGAGTGTCAAGAGGGTATTTGGTTTCTAAGCTTAAATTTCACTGGGTCCCATGGTGACGTGTACTCTCTTCTCTGTGGACATCGGATCTCTAGCCTGAGGATGAGGAAACAAAGTTAAATCAAGTCTAAGGTCTTTTTCCAGTTGTGGAATTTTAAGTGATATTGAGGTTTGATTACGAGTTTGGAAAGCAGGCTGGCATGGGTCAGATTCCACTTCCTCTGCCATCTGTGTGATGTGGGGGCTTTTGTTGAACTCTGTAAGCCTGGAGTATACAGACAAAGAGCTTTGACTCAGGCTGAGTTGATGGTCCCAATTTGGCAATGGATAACCCTGCAAACTGGGACAACTTATTTAATATCTGTTTTGTTTCTTTTATGAGAATTTAATAAAGAGTACTTAAAAGACAGTTGTCATGAATGGAGTCTGAAATGTCCTGCACAGACTCATTTTTGGAAAGCTCAATAAAAAATAGCATGTTGTGCCATTTTGATGAAAGCTTGGCAAAATGGAGCTTGGTGGGAGTAGGCTTTAAAGTTTTCTTTTGTTATTTGTTTGTAAATTCTGCTTTTTATTCCCCAGTTTTCGTATCTGTCACTATAGAGGTGCCTCTCCCTGCTTCTACTGAGATGTCTTTCCCTCCATATTGGACTGGTACCCTGTGAAATGATGAACCATGGTAAATCTACTCTTTCTGAGTTACCTCTGTCAGGCATTTTTCTCACAGTCATAAGAAAAGTAACTAACACAATAGATTCAGTGTATAGTTTAAATATTAATTTTACTTTTTTTTCAGTTTAGTGAATGGAACTAAGGTCTTATACTTTATAGAGAAAGCTTAATCTACTGTTGAGCTACATCCTCAGCAAAGACATATGGTATAAAGATTAAACAAATGAGCACTCAATACAATAAAAGTTTCTATTATTATTATCATGGTATATCCTATCTCTAGCATCGCACTTTCCTCAAATATACAGTTAAGATAATATTATATCCAATACTGGTTTTTATTTTTTGTAGGGTTTAGAGGAAGAACACGGAACATCTGATCATAGTCAATACAGTCAGTCACTGAATGCTAATATACGTGTAAAAATATAATACATAATGTATATGTGTACATATTCATAGGGTAATGACTTGAATAATTTGCATGTCATGGTTGCCTTGGAAAAGTAGTTTTTGTAGACTCATCCATAGTTTTTACTATTTTGTCATTTTTTTTAATAAAGCAGATATTTTACTAGAAAAGAAAGGATGAAAGTGAAAGCTCTTCAGAACAAACATTACAGAAGCAAAGCAAGATGAATTGCAAAAATATGTATTGTTTGATAGTGAAAGTCTCTATAAGGTAATCGAATCAATTATGAGAAATGACAACTCATGATGAGAATTAGAAAACTATTTAAAGTAAACATTCTAGACCTTTTCAAAGATTCTTCTGAGTGTCTGTGTGTGGGAACCATGCGGTAGAATCCTGGGGGGCTTTCCACGATGGCGGGTCCCAATAACTCAAGAAAGTCAGAGCAGGCCCCAGTGATAAGAGAAGTCCATGGGTTCCAAGAGTTTTATTGTTCATGGCATGTGATAGATGGTCTGCACACCCCTGTTAAGCCAGGGTAAAGCTGGCTTAAATAGGGAGGGGGAAAAGAGGAGGGGCTGGGAAAAGGAATAACTTAATTTAGCTGTGCACCCCCCCACCTTTAGGTAAGTCTTGAATATGGAAATCTCTCAAGTCTGAAGCATGTAGTCATGCCCACTCTAGCCTAATGTGACTGCAAGGTGCAGAACAAACGGAGATCATGCCACGTTTCAGGCGTCCGGATTCTGGGAGCGCAGTGGAATAGATGTCCATCCTTCACAGGCAATGGACACCTGTTGGGCTTCCAGGCTATTTCCAGCCAGTGCTTTGACCAAAACCAGCCATCCTATCACAGTCCTACATCTGTGGAAGGAGGATTTTTCTCAGTACATTTGCACAAAGTGGAATCATATGTCTTCATTATCTCACTGCATTTTACATCCACTTTATCCTCTGAATTAAGCTGAATCTGAAATTCCTGTGGTCTCTTTGCCCCACAAGTTGTTCCTCTTTTTTTTCAGACTCTCTGATGGGTAAATGATTAAAAAACATATGGTCATGTTACACTATGTCATTTAAAGAAAATAGGTGACGATATCTATATTACAGTTATAGTAACAGATACTAGGAACGCTTTTTGGCTTAAATGTACTGATAGAATTGGAATAGACATCTCTACATTGGTGTTTACACCAAGACTTTGTATGGACGTTGTTGCAAAGCATCCATCTTTTCGACTGGCTGTCTTTGACTACAAGGTCATGAACACAAGGAAGTCTTTTAAGTTATTAGGATAGGGAATTAGATAGTTGATGAATGTATCCTGGAGATAGATTCACTTTAATTGTGCCTTTTCCACATCATCCTTCAAGCAATTCCAAATGGGCTTCACATGAGCACAGTGCAAGACACACCTGTCAGTGATGAACTTAGTTCAAGGTACATTTAAACTAAAGCAGCTTTAGAACATCTGATAGCAGTATGCTTCTACTTTTAATCCTTTGAGCCCAAGGACTATGAAAAGAAAAAAAGAGGGAAAACCAGAGTATTTTGACACTGTTTTCATACTGGGCTTATGAAGACAGAAGTAACAGCTGCTTTTATGAGCAAATAGGAATTCATTATCTCTACAAACCATTATCTGCCAGACATTGTATCCTTTAAGCAGCCTTATCTCAAACACAACTGTATAATTCACCCTGAGGCAGTGACTATCAACATGGAATGACTGTCTTTACTCATCAATGCAATGACACCAATTTGCTTTATCATTATATAGTAATCAAAAATGTGTGTTATACCTTACCAACCAAAGACAGAAGTGCATTGCTTTTGGTAATGCATATTTCATGATGGGTAAGGAAAGCATTTTGTCAGAACAACCTAAGACACACTCAGTCTTGTTAATGAAATATAAAAGGGGAGAGGCAGAGAGCCTTTTGGGCTGCTTGGCAAGAATCTAACATGGGCCAAGGACAAGGAAATAGGAAACTTGGAGGAATATGACATTGGCCAAGGACAAGGAAGTAGGCTTCAGGCAGGAATCTGACATTAGGCTAAAACAAAGAAGTAATTTCAGGTAGGAATCTAAATCTTAGGCTAGAACAAACAAGAAATCACAGACAGGAATCTAAATTTTAGGCTAGAACAAGGAAGTAGACTTCAGACATGAAAATGACCTTGGACTAGGACAAGGAAGTAGGCTCAGATACTTTGGTCATCATGATAAGCCCTTAGAAACAGTGATCACAATAGTGTTCATGTAATTGAGTTTAATGCCTTGCTTTTTCTTTGACTATTTGTGTTTATTGTATTGCTTGTTCCTTGACTATTTGCATCTATTGTATTGTTAGACCCTCAACATAGAACTGACCTTAATACATGAATGTATTCAAAATGGTATAAAAGCAAAAAGGAGGAGGGGATGGGGTAGCTTCTAGGGATGGGAAATGGGGGAAAGGGATGACATCTGTATTGTAAATAAATAAAATATCCAATTAAAATTAATTTTTAAAAACCAGTGAAGGAAACATGCTGTTTTGAAGTTTGTTTGTTTGTTTAACTAAAAGAAAATATCCCTTTTATATCCCGGCAAATACTAAGTAACAAATTTGTCTTTTCAAATGAAATAAAATTTACTTTGAATTTTAATTGTAGAGAATAGTTAAGAATTACTTATGTTTCTCTTCCTTACTCTATGATGCTAATTAACAGTGCCATATCACAGTGTTTGCTGGCCTGAAATCCTAGTATTTATGCCTAATAAACAATGAATATATAAAGAAAAAAAGTGTGTGGTATAAATAAGAATTAATGAGCTCAAATCTTTACTTTAAGATTTCTTGGTACACAGATTGAGAAAGATCTGACTCACTGTCCCAAATTTCCCTCATTCGTAAAATCTGGATGAAAATGACTTAGATGTTTTGTAAATATTAAGTACTATATTAAAACCATCAAAACAGCTTGGTTACTGACATACAAATGCACTATGAATGCTGGATGCTATTGTTTTTCTAATATTATGTCTAGGAATAGAAACATTTGGAAATTGTCTTGCTCAAGAATATAGAGATAAAAACTTCCAGTGTTTGACCTTAACCTTTATTTTCTATTATTCCTGCTCTTAGCCTTTGAATTCATAGCGTGCTTTATGCCCTCTGAGTAGTGCTGTTGAGAAATGGGTAAAATATATCTCTGGTCTGAAGGCATGTTTCTGATCACTCCAGGTAAAAAGGACACTTGCCATAGAAAGCTACAGGATGAAAATTGGCTTATGTATTTTATAATTATCATATTTTACTCAAGACAACTACCAACATTTACTGATATGCTCCAAAGAATTTGAACTTTTCATCATGATCTTATTATGAAAGTTTATCAAAATACCTTTAATTGACTAAAAGATTTTTTCTAGCGAGGTAGTAAACACAAAGATATCCTGACAACTGAAGGTCCTTTGTTGGAGTAAAGGCACATACATAACCGATAAGCTACTTTAGGGATGGATAAATAGCTATGAAGACCAGATAAAGAAGGCAAATAATTTTTATTTTTGTGAACCTCTTACTTTCTCTAATACTCTTGTGACATACATTGCCAGAATGGCATATCCCAAAATGCAAACCACAGGCATTTCAGAAACTGAGTTGATCCCATCATTGTTCATTTATTCCCAGCTTCTTCCCTGGTATACTTGAGACTCTGATCTTACCTATATGTTGTCATTCAGTGTTCCCCCCTGCCTAGCAGCCCTTTGATGTCAATTTCTTCACCTTGAAATCTACTTGTGACATCTTAGCAGAGGCACTATCTTCCCATTATGACTTAGCTGATGGAGTCAGAATCGTTCTCTCACCCATAAGGCATCCTGCATGTCAGTCTTGCTTCATCACTCCTACTGTTTCCTGATTTGGGCTCTTAATGAATTATTTCTTGTCATTTGTGTGGACATTTCCTTTCCTTCTGATGATCCAGGACAAATCTCCTTTTCTAATAAATGTGCTATATCTCTGGGTCAGCTAACATAGAAGAGATGTCTCATGCATATGCAAGCACTGACAGCCAAATACTAGTAGCTCTTCTGTTTTTCTGTGCATCCATTTGTACCTGCTACCCAGACACTTCTGCTGTCTTATGAAGATGACAGTTACCACAGATTCCTTTTTTAATCATTCAGATTATGTTCTCTTTTGCTTAGTGTTAGAGGAAAATTTCCCAAATCCATGATGTTCAAAGAAGTTATCTATTAAAATAGCAAGCATTCCATCACACTGATAATAATTCAGTGTATTGTATATAAATCTTTTAGGATCTCATAGTTAATTTTTATCATTTTTTAACTGTTTCATAATTTTGTACTTGTATGGAATACATTTTGATTAAGCCAACTCCCTTTTCTCTATCTTTTGATTCTGTTTACTCTTCTCCAAAACTGCCTCTTCCGACATACTTGCATGTAATTAAAGTGGTATAAAACCAAACAAGAGGAGGAGAAATGGGA
The DNA here is from genome assembly GCF_004785775.1 of Grammomys surdaster. Taxonomy (NCBI): domain Eukaryota; kingdom Metazoa; phylum Chordata; class Mammalia; order Rodentia; family Muridae; genus Grammomys; species Grammomys surdaster. Next base: position 31,972,921 of record NW_021604565.1, read on the forward strand.
TATGGGTTTTCTAGGGAGGTAAAATGGGGAAAGGGGATGGCATCTGAAATGTAAATAAATAAAATATCCACTAAAAAATGAAAAATTTGAATTTATTCTTTGAAAATCTCATACATCTATAAAATATATTTTGATTATATCCACTCCTCACTTTTGTCCTTCTAACTCCTCAAAGATTCCCCACTATGTCTGCCTTACAGTGTCTTTTTCTTTTGTAACCAACTAAGTTCAATTAGTGATGCTCATAAGTGCATGAATGAAGGCTGTCTACTGGAGCATGGACAACCCACCAGGGTCCACAGCATGAAGAAAACTGAGTCTCCCTCCCTTTAGCAATTATCAACTGTCAGTATCCAGGTCATCAAGAGGTCTCTCAATCTATACTGGAATTTTGACTGGCTTGATTTTTCATGGATCTTAAGGAATTAACCATAGCAACTATGGATTTCTGACTGTAACAGTCCTGTCATGTCCAAAAGACACTGATTTGCAGGACCTCTCCAACTGATGGCTTACAATCTTCTACTCCATCTTTGCCATGACATCTGGGCCTTGCAGGGAGGGGCATTGTTTATTTTCAATAGGCATTCTCTTGAAAGATCAATGTGGTGTGTTTGTGAAAGTTATGAACACAGTAAGCGTTAAATCTATAGAGTTAGATCTGTGAAATGTTTCAACTTAATTATTTTCAGCCAGAGAAACAGCTACTATAAGCAATATGAGTTTTTCTTCTCCTCTTTCTCTATTTTCCTTCCTAATCTCTCTCTTGACCTTCTCTGCTTTCTTCCCATCATCTCCTTCTGTTTGAATCAGTTGGATAAATAGTACTTTAATGTTCTGATATTTCTACAGATGAAAGATCCTGGTATTTTTTTCATCTTGGAACATCTTTAGTAAATGAGCACTCAAGTGCAATTTCCATTTCTATTGCTTTATTTCACATGCAAAAGAGATTTGTCCACCTGACAGTCTGTTCCTTGCTAAAGACTCAACTCAGATATTGCTGTACTAGAAAACCATGGAGCCTGGGAGTCTTGTGGAAGAGTTGGGGTAAGAACTGAGAGACTTAAAGGGGACAGGAAATACACGGGAAGACCAACAGAGTAAACTAACCTGGGCCTCCAGAGCATACAATGGCTGGACCTAGGCACCTTGCAGATATGTAGCAGATGTGCCTATTCTTTATGCAGACCCCCAACAGCTTGAGTGGGAGGTATCTGTGACTGTTGCCTGCCTGTGTATCCTGATCCTTTAAATGGGCTGCCCCAGTGGGAGAGCATGTGCTCGGTCCTGCAATGTCTTGATGTGTCAGGGTGATTTGGTACCCAGGGTGGGGCTCCCACTTCTTAGTGGAGAAGGAGAAGGAGAACGGGGAGGATTTCGAGAAGGGGAACATCAAGGAGGGTGACTGAGATTGAGGTATAAAGTGAATGAATAAATAAATTAATAGAGAAAAAACATTTTAAGCCATATTTTAATGCTTTACATCACCCATACATTTTTTTTTATTTAAAAGTAGAATATTGCAGAAGTAGGAGTTATTGCACCTTTATTGGATCTAAATTTCTCCCTTGGTCAATGTGAATTAAACAGTTCTAATTATTATCTTGATTTTCTAGGAAATCTGGTAAACTGATTATGACACTAATACCACACTAGTGCCCACACAACAGATTATCTATCTATCTATCTATCTATCTATCTATCTATCTATCTATCTATCTGTGGTGGCTTGAATGACAATGACCTCCAGCGACTCATATACTTAACTGCTTGTTGGTTCCTAGCTAGTAGAACTGTTTGGGAAGGATTAGGAGGTGGAACCTTATTGGAGAAGGTGTAACTAAGGTTGGGCTTTAATGTTTCAAAAACCTGTGACTTTCACAGTTAGGACTCTTCGTCTCATGGTTGTGTCTCAAGATGTGAGATTTCAACTCCTGCTCCAGTGCCATGCCTGCCTGCTACCTTGATTGCTGCTGTGATGGTTATGTGCTCTAACCAGTATATTTTCTTTTATCTATTTCCTTACTATGGTGTTTTGTCACAACAATAGAAAATTAACTATAACACCATTTTTGGCACATTTTACCTGTAATAAGTAATACAAATTCTCTTGTTAATTTTGTTATATTTGTCATTTTGTACATTCACCATACTGACACAAATAAAGTTAATTTTAAATCTATATTACTATCCTGGCTTGAAGTTTATATAGTTAATGGTGTCCAATTGAAACAAAGTCCAAATTTATTTTCAAATATGAATTACTTCATTTTATACTAGCTATATTTCATAAACAATAAACCAGGTCAATTGATAAAAATATATTTGAATACATTGTAGTTATTTTTTTCAAATGTGGTGAGAAAACAGTAATAATTGATACATTATAGGCAATGTTTTGACACTAATTCACTGTGAAGTATATATGATATCCTTAGTCATCTTTCATTTGGAATAATCACGCTTTAAATAGTCATTTGCTGCATGCACCTGATAGCTGTTCTGCTATACTCATATGTCTGAAGGACAGGCTCTTTTGCAGTCCACATCTTTTTTGTTAGACTACAAAGCACCAATGCCTTTGGTATAGAAGTCCTACATTTTCAATTTCACTATAAGTTAAATAAATAAATCATCCCAAAATAAAAGAAAAGGTCACATGTATTGATATATGTCAATAATATAGTACTTTATGACTGATCAATTGTTTTTCGGCTTCTATAAACATAGAAATGAGGATCTGTTTCCAGTCAAAATATAATGCTTTTCAATAAAAAGTAGCAGACTTACTTGTAACTAGATAAACAAAAGATGCATACTTAATTTGGAAGAACTATCCACACATATATTTAAGAAATGGAGGATAAGGCTGGTGAGATGGCTCAGTAGTTAAGATCACTTGTTGGATTTTCTCAGGATCCCAATCAATTCTCAGTACTCACATGGTGGCTCACAACCCCTCTGTGTCTCTTTCTTCAGGCCTTCAAAGACATTGGGCATGAACATGGTAGTCATGTATGCAAACACTCATGCACACAAAATAAAACTAAATACATAGTTTTAAAATTGGAGTTTGTCATAAAAATAGGATTTTGTTGCCCTTATAAAGTCAAGACAGTGAGTGAGGTAAGATGGGATGCATTTCATGTTCTTTCTGACCTATATGATGAAGGTCTTCTTATTCCAGATAGACATTCTACTGGGGCTTTCAAACATCATCATGTGAGCATTTCATTCAGGAAAGGCATCAGTTTATTAACATTCACTTTTCTCCCACTAAATATTTCCATTTATTGTTTTTGTGACTAAATTCCATTAATACTTTGACCTCAGCTTCTGAATCATCATGTGTGTTGACAGTAGGTTTCTCAATGTCTACCCCATTCTCCTCATCCTCTCCCTGTTTTGCTGCTCTTTGGCATCTCTCGTGGAAGAACACTGAGAAAAGTGAAAATTGCATCTGACCCAAACATTTTTCAGTTAAGAAGAATTCTCTTAATCCTCTGAATCTTTTCCCGAATAGGCATGCCAGAAGTTATGGGTTCACAATAGTACTGGTTTCCAGTGTAGTCCTCAGGCAGTACTTTGTTTGTTTTCATAATATTCCCTTGATGAAAATAATTTTGTGGCTTGTAGGGACACTGTCTTCCATCATAAGCAAATGCAAATGTCAGTCTCTTCATTAGCACTTATTTTATTTCTTAAGTACTACATTACTTAGTTCATAATACAATTAATCCACAAGTCACCTTTGTGGATTAATTCTGCCCTGTTCTCAAAATCGTATTTACTGTTCTATGACTTTAATATGAGATATTCTCCCAAAACATGATACGTTGAACACTTGGTACCAAGCTGGTGGATCTGATCATTGAAAGGTGAAGAGACCCTGAAGGTTCTGTCTTTACCAAATGATTAAACCACTGATGCATTTACAGTTCAATAGCTTTGTGGGGATGGGGTAGACTATATGTCATGGAAGCTGTGCTCATAAAAGATGTATTCAGTGAAAGCTCAATGCCTCAGTGTAGGGGAATGCCAGGGAGGTGAGATGGGAATGGGTGGGTGGGGGAGCACCCTCATAGAAGCAGGGGAACTGGGGGTGGGATAGGTGGTTTGTGGAGGGAAAACCTGGAAAGGGGATAACATTTGAAATGGAAATAAATAAAATATCCAATAAAAATACTATAAACAATAAAAAATGATGTGTCCAATCTCTCCCTTTCCTCTGCCCTCTGCTTCCCGATTCCAATGAGGTGTTCTACTCTATCACTGTCTCTCCACATTCTCCTCTCAGGCAAACATAACATGCCTCAACTTCATGTACATCTTCAAAGGAGTTTTGTGTCTCTGATGAACTACCGTTTCTCCTTTGTCCATGGGCTTCTAAAGCCCATGAACTTCCAAATAACTCAGTTTCATTTCTTGAGTCCCAACACCCTTATGCCTCTCTTTGCCCTCTATTCTTCTCTTCCTACCTTTGCCCTTCTGTTCCTAATTTTATGGTTCACATTCTACTTTCAGCACTCACTAACTAGCTGAGAGAGATTCCAAAGATTACCTGTGTGCCTAATCAGACATTAAACCATACACAATTTATAACAAACTTGATAACAAACACAAATTTCATCGTCTCTTCTTCCCAATTCTTATACACCATATGCCAGAGACACTACCACTTACAACCCTCTTTAAACTTTGACTCAGAGCATTTGTTCTGCCTGTCAAATCGGATTCTATCCTTCCTCTCACCGGACCCCCTCTCTTCTTCCGTCTTAAACATTATATAGTGAGTTGATCTTTCATATATTACATTTTACTCTTTCTCCAACACTACATGTTCTTTGTCTTTTTATGGGTCTTGTAAGAGTAAAAACTGACTTCTACCAAGATGGAATAGTCTTATTGGAGGAGAGGGTGTTGAAAGCTGACAACCCAAGAACCTACATTGGAAAACAGCAGGAGGCAAAACCTATGCAAACATGTATTGTTACTTTCTGCCTTTACATTTGCATACTTACAGCTCTCAAACACAACGGATGAAATGTGTTGTGAGTCCAAGATAAGCTGATCATAAATTCTTTAAGCAAACCCATTGATTTCATGGTGATTTTCCATGAGTAAACATACTGTAAAGAGGTCTTATGTTTTATTTACAGCTTCCATTGCCATAAATTGATGTCCAAAGGATTTGGTTCTTGCTTTTATTAAAATAAAACTCTGATGTGTATGGAAAGGGAGTTGTTAGATGTGGCTTTGCCCCCAACAATGTTTTCCAAATAATCTGTTACAAATGTTGAAAATGGGCAGCAGTGAGGAGCTCTCTGTAGGAATGTGCGTAGTCCAGATCTTGGTCTTGGACAACAGGCAGATACAATGACATCTACCATTGAGTTTTCCAATTTTTAAGTTTCCTGGTTTCACAGCTCTGGATACATTTCAGATTGAGAAAAGACAGATGTGAGGGAGAACAAAACAAGTTTTCTCATTGATTTGAACTTTAGACTGTTTTCTAGGAAACATGCAGGGCAAGTCCACCGGTTCCTTCTTTGAATTTCCTAGTGATGCTGTGGCTTAAACCACACATTGTCATGTCCTCTGACAATATTGTGCATGTTTCCTTTGTACATGTATGTCATCTTTGTAATCTTTCATATCATGTGGAGCAGGAGGAATTTTTTTTTCACATTTTCCTATTCAGTTCCTACATAACAAAACTCTTAAAAGTCCAGAGGTAAGAAATTGGGAAGGAAATGAATAAAGACTGAGAGTCATCTGTGCATCTTGTTTTGTGATAATGTATCAATAAATTAATTTTTACATTAACCACAACCTGATGGTGAAAGTATACTCTTCTTAATTTTAAAGTGAAGATTTGGAGACTCACAAAGAAAATTCACATGCTTTTATTACTGTGTGAGTATGTGTGTGAGTTTGCATGTGCGTGTGCGTGTTTGAAAGAAAGAGAGAGGGATGGAGGAAGGGAGGGAGGGAGGGAGGGAGGGAGCGACGCCGCGCGCCCCGGCGGGCGGCCCGGCCGGCGCCCCCCCGGCCGGGAGAGAGAGATGTGTAGGAGACAAGGTTTGCATGTGGAAGTCAAAGGAAAACTTCCTAGAGTTGATTCTGTCCTTTCATTATGCTTTCCATTATGGATTCTGAGAATCAAACCCAGGTCATCAGACTGGGTAGCAAGCATTTTTACCTGCTGAGCCATCTCACTAGCCCCACAAAGACTATTTTTATTTGTGTAACATCATGTCACTAGATGTAGCACTTCTAAGATCTCTGTATTTTTTCATAAAATTCCTTTGGTTTATGTTTGTTAAAACTTATGAGAATTTCCAGCATGTATACGCTGAAATATGGCCACATCTACCTCCAGTTTTTATCCTCCATTGCACCTGTGTCTCCACAAAATGTCAACTGCATGTATTCTCTCCCTCTCTGTATCTCTGTTTCTTATCTGCCTCTCTGTCTCCTCTTTCACCAAGTTCAATTAGTGTTGCAGATTTGTTTCTCCCTTTTAAATTTCTTCAGTCTTTAAAAATTTACTCACAAAACATGTGTCTTAAATAAGTGTGCTTTTGAAATATAAAATGTATTTTCCCTTTAGGTGGTATCATTAAACTTCTATGCCAGATTTTAGCCTCTGACATGTCCATTCAGAGCCCTAACTCTTCCAGCCAGAATTGTTTTAGATACAACTTTCACATGCAAAAGTGTTCCTTTTCCCAAGACATATCCACCACTCTACTTCTGAAGTAGAGTTTTGGTACAGTGAGGATATTTTCTTCCTCATCCCTTATAAACAAATTCATTCTTAGTCTCAATGATGTTCTGCAATCTCTGGGCTTAGGTGAATAAAATTGAAGATGATTGAGAGAGCTTGTTTCTGCTTTTCTCTCTTGACTATTCAAGATCTTCATTGTAGCAGATGCTCAAAATTCAGGAGTCACTGATAAATTGAATGTAGAATAGATCTCTCTCTCTCCCTCTCTCTCCCTCTCTCTGTGCATGTGTATATAAGTGTGTATGTATTATGCACTTATATGTGAGGATGCACATGCACGGGTAAATATGCATACATATGTCTACACATCTGTATTGAAGCTAGAAAAAAACCTTGGATATTGTTACTTAGTCACTGTCCACTTTATACCGAGACACAGTCTCTCATTTGGGACAAGGGCATTCAATTAGGTTAGGATATAGGGTAGTGATGTCCAGGGATTGGCTTGTCTTTGTTTTCCCAGTACTAAAATCGAACACGAACACTAGCATGCATAGTTTTTGTTTGTTTGGTTTTTTTGTTTGTTTGTCTGATTTCAGATGGATTCTATGATGGGAACTCTGGTCCTGTGGGGCTTATCAGGCACTGAGGAATTACCTCAGCCTCATAATTTGTCATAATTGTCTTATTACAATAAAATACCTGCTCACGTTGACATTTTATTCTAAAGAGTAGCATGAAGAAACATACTTGAGAACGCAATTGAGAACTGAGTTAGAGTAATAAGGTAAATAAAACAATAAAGAACATCAGCTGAGAAGTCATTCAGAATATCTGTAAAAAACAGTCAAACTAAAAAAAAATAACTAAGACTGATTCAACAAACACATACTCATAAATGTGAATAAAAATGCAAAACACATATGATGTTGATTTTGAGTTGACAAAAGAGATAAAGAAGATGTTGACTAAAAGACCATCTGAAGTTCATTTTCCATATACATGTTCATTGAAATTCTCATTCGCAATACGTGAAGATCTGATGGGGGTTAGGAGGGGTTTATAATTGCTTGGACTCTATTCAGAATTTTGGAGTCAAGACAGAGTAGACAAACTCGTAATGTTCAAGAGATTGTGTGTTCAAGGGCAAATAAACATTTTCAAAGAGCAATGGATCTGTGCTTTCACTTAGAAAGATATATCGTAAGTTTTACATGCAAAAATTAAATTTCTAAGATATACAGCTTCTTTCCTGTTGTATTAACGTTCAGATCACTTATCTTTTAACAGTATCCCTCTTTGTGGAACTTAGATCCTTAGTCTTGTGCAGCAAGCCCTTCACTAACTGAGGCATCTTCCTACTCTCTCAAATTAATTTTAAGTAGATTTGCATTTGTCTAAACGTTTAATAGAACTTTCAAGAATACCATGAAATATCTAATAACAAGTATTCCCTTTTTCTTAAGGATTGCTGTGTTTTTTTTCTGTGCTGAACACTTTACCTCTGCATATATTTATAAAAATACTGTGAGTGTGTGTGTGTATGCATGTGTGTACATATCTGTTTGTGTAAAAGCACAACCTTATTTGTTTGTTTATGTGTTTGTTTTTATCTACCCATTGTGTATATATGTATGTGGCAGGCATAAGTATATGTGTGCAAATGGGTGTGCAGGCACTGGTGTGTATACATGCCCAGATAAGCCTGCTGTGTGCCTAAGGAGCCCAAGGATGATGTCAGGAGACTTCCTTGAACTCTCCATCTTGTACAAGGAGGCAAGGTATCTAGTCAAACCCAGGGTTTACCATTTCAGCAAGCCTGACTAACCAGCTTGCTCTTTGTTCCAGCTATCCCCGTATCATACATACATCCTCTGAACAAGGCTTGTAGGTGGGCTATTATGTAGGCTATAGGGATCCAAAATCCAATCTTATACTTGCACAATTCACGTTTTATTAGCTGTGCCACCTCCCCAGCCTTATACTTGATGAGACAAGATCTCTCACCGACTCTGGAGCTTACCAATCAGCTAACATGGCGTACTGTATTAGATGAGCTCTGAGGATACTTCTGTTTCTGCTTCTTCACTCTGAGTTTTCAGATTTGCACCAAAATGCTTGTCCTTGTACGTGAGTGCTGGGGTTAAATGTAGATCCTCAAGCTTGTTCAGCAAGCTTTCATCACCTGAGACATCTCCAGATGTTCTCAAATTATTTTTAAATATACTTGACCACCATTTAGATATATCTGAATGACTACCAAAATATTTCCTAGTAACTTATAAGAATACTATGAAATGTCATTTTTTTTCAAATGAAAAAAAATAAATAATGACCCCACAGTGTCTGTTTATATACCTAAGGCTGTGGTGGCAGGAAGGACTCCAGATAGTACAGAAATGGCAGTAGTGTTATTTTTAAATTGTGCTATTTAAAACACTATATCAGAAGTGTTGAACTAAGACCCATAACCCTGAGGCACTCAGTTAAAGCTCTGTAATTTCAATAATGATAAGGAATAATAATAAAATAATTTGATTGTGTTGACTCTGCCCCCCACTAGCTTATGCAGACATCTGAGCATAAACATGCTCTGTGTAGTCTCCTTTACACATACATATGCACATGCGCACACACATATGCAACACAACGCACAACATACACATAAAAGTTCTTTCTCTTTTTATCACATATATTTAACATGTTTGTTTGTTTGCTTTTCCCAGAAGAACACTAACAGTGAGGAAAATTTTCAAAACCGTACAATTAAAGATGGTGAAGATGGGCATGTTGACACAAGCCTTAAAGCCCAGTTCGTAGGAGGAAGTAGCAGGCAAGGTTAGCTTGTTCTACATAAAGAGTTTCAATGTATCCAAGGCTATAGAGTGAGACCTTGTCTCAAAGAATTAAACAAAGAAAATCTGATTATGAAGACTGTAAACAGCAGTTTGCCTAGACTATGTTGAGAAAAATTCAAGTGAATTCTGGGACCATAATATTTGTTCTGTAAATGACACTAACATTTTAGAGATCAGGCAAAGAATCCTCCATCTCTAGCTTTTCTTTTGGATCAGGGGAAGTAGAAAATGCACAAAATGCGAGAAAGCATGGCAGGAGAGGCCAACACTTGCAGCAGCAGGCAACAAGGAAGGAAGTAGTGTCATCAAAGAAATAGAACGCATGTCCTATTATTGCAAAAGCATACAGAATTCCCTATCTGTTTAAGTCTTGGTTCACATCTAACCCATATGTATAATCAGAAATCTCAAGATTGCATTTCATAAATGGAGACAGAGATGCCAAATGATTTACAATGATGCCAAAGGATTTGTTTGTGAGTAATCTGTGTGAAAATGTGATGCAATGCTTGACACTGGGCTTTAGCACCAGCTAAGTGCATGAATACCTTCCCGTGTATGCATTTATATAAAAAGATATGTAAAATGTTGTAAACGTTCATTTGATTTAGCATCAATTAATAACCGAAGACTGAAACAAGATGTTGAGGACATGCAGTCAATTTTGAGTCACCTGGGATCTTTAATTAAAAGAGCAAGAAACAAGAGTGAAAAGCGAAGATGGAAATCCTCAATTACTCATGAGTGAGGGCTATTATTACCTGACTAGCAAAATGGTCAGTTTTCTTGAAACTACATAAGATCAAAACACCCAATAATAGAATTAGATCTGGACATGAAGTGCAACTTGCTGCACAGTAGAATCTTACTCTGTCATCCAAATGTTTAGATTCAATAGTGAACAACTACAGAGGATAGTTGATTTGTCTTAATTTTTTTTTACATGATAATCAAAAAGATCACTGCTATGGACAGCAAACATTATAGCTCATTGTCATTTTGTGCTCACATGGCATTATCAGGAGTTTTTGCATCTCCCATCAAGACCAAATTTGTTGCCTTCAGTGTTTCTTTTCACTGAGGAAGCAATTGTTATTGACCCATAATCCCCAGGGCTTGCTGGCCGCAGGATATTTCTGTAAGTACAAGAGGCAAAGGCTATTGTTATGCATTTTGAACTAAAAATTCCCACGACTCCAATTTCTCATTCTCCTTGACTCAGTTTTTAAGTTTCTACCTTAAAATAAAATCACCACAGTTAGTGATCATGAGGAATGTTTTGATTTTCAAACAGCAGAAATCTAGGTACTATTCATTTAAACCAACCAAAAAAAAATGTTTTTTTTCTTACATGAGTTAGAACACGAGCATGCCAAGTGGACCCAGAGCACTCCAAATGCACTTAGGTACTTGTTTCTTAACTCTCATCATTATAAAACAGAGATTTCAGCTCCAAACATTGTGCCTGCACTTAAGGTGGCACCAGGAAAAACAAATGGTGCTTCTGATGGCCCATTTCTTCTTATTATAAGTATACAGCCTTGGAAAAGAAAACCTCATTTGAAACATTGACTAGAAATAAATGTGTTATATAGCTGTATCAAGCTGCAAAAGGACTGTGGATGCAAGTAAAGAGTTGGGAAGCTTTGCGTTTCAAACAAAAAGAGGTTGTATTAGCAGGAAGAACGTGAGGATTGAATCTTGAACATGTAGACTTGTTTACTACCAGAACTGCACAGGTCACTTTCAGATCCAAACCTTAATGAACAAGAACTTGTCAGTTAAAGTTTAGTGGCAGCTTCAAGCTGATGTTGGGAAACTTTGCATCCTGTTCTTAGGACTACTTGGAGATTTGCCTGAAACTGAAATCCCTCTGGTGTTTTCATCCATGATTACAAAATGTAACATTCACCCCTGAACAGCTTGTGATTTAGAAAAGTGACTTATATCAAAAGTACCTCTAAGTTCTTGGAAAGATTATCAACGTTGTTCCTAGATTTATAAACTGAAAGACTTTCTTCAAATATTTGAATTAAAATAACAGTTGTTGAGCTGTCCCCCATTTAGTTCAGTAGCTCTGTGTGTGTGTGTGTGTGTTTGTGTGTGTGTAGTTTTTCTAAAAATGTTTATAGAGAAACATCTTTAGATGAAAAATCAGACTTGCTACTTCCTCCATTATTCCAGGCTTCTTTGTGTGTTCAATAGTTGAAAGGGATCTACATTACAAAAGAATTCTGAAAGTATCACACACAGAAATAAAACTAGGCTAGTCCATCATCACTTTCATTGTCAGATACATGACAAAAATTATTTAGAGCAAGAAGAGTTCATTTTGTCTCACAGCTTGAGGGCATAGTCTATCATGATAGGAAGAGTACCAACGTATCAGTGCAATATGGCTGTTGGTCATAAAGGAAGCATCCTGTCATTAAGCAGAAGATGTAGCAGTTGGTTTCTGATGCTTTTTATTTACCCTAGGAAACCAGACCAAAGGATGCCACAACTTAAAGTCATATCTCCTGACATTAGGCTCTCAGGAAATCCCCTCAGTTATATATCTAAATGCACACACAGATAGAACAGAATATAGTGACCTGGAAAGGCTACTGGGGGATGGTTTGACTCATGTGTTAGTGAAGGCTTATTATTGTCTTTTAAACAAGTTAGTAATGTCTCTTTCCTGTGATTGACTCCAATATTCTCTAGTGACTGCAGAATTCTTCTGTAAAGTAATTCATTATATGAGCTTTGGATCATTGCCCAGATAAATGAGTATCTCATCATTTTATATTTGAAGAAAGATATTTCAGTGGGAAATTATAAATATATGACAAAATGTATGTTTAAACTGAAAAAAATACATTTAACAAGTGCAAGAACACCATAAAATCCAGTAAATATATTTTTTTAATCAATTAATTGGTTGCTAAACAATGTGATGCTATACTTCTGTGATATTTTTCCTATATTTTGATTGAATTATTTGCTTTTATTTCTAGCCCTTAATAGCATTTTAGTATTTTAATATTTTTAGACTTGTTTATTTTTATTTTATATGTATGCCACATGCATACAGAACCCTTTAAGGACATGAGGAAGGCATAATATCTCCTTGGAACTGGGGCTTCAGACATTTATGAGCCACCATGAGGATGTTGAGAATTGAACCTAGGTGTTCTGGAAGAGCAGTAGGTGCTCTTAACCATTGGACCATCTCTCTAGCTTTAAGTCTTTTTGCAAAAGAACATTCTATATAGAGTATTATAGCAATAATTCAGTTTGCTTCTAGAATGAGGCTGAATATTTAACATATATTTAGAATGTAGAAAGCATGTAAGCCCTCCCAAAATATATGCTGTATAACCCACCATGCAAATAGTTAAAATCTACTCTAATAACGAGCATTTATAAAGGAAAGAAAACTGAAGACAGAGAGATGTGATCAGTTACTCGCTGACTAGCCTTGGTAGTAAGAGTTTTACATGTCTTCTGCCTTGAGGCAATTTCCATGGCAGCTTTTGCATTAGGACATCTCAAAGCTGGCTTCTGCTCCTGTTTCCCGTCTGCTCTGAATGCCTGATGTCATGACCATGTTGACACCATACTGCTACTTTAACCTTGCACAGCTGCAATGTGGCAAGCCACTCCAACTTGGATCGCTAGCAAAAATTATTTCTATAAGTAATGATTCAAAACTCAGATGCTGTTTCACTCAACTCAATTTAAATTTCTCAGTGACCCATTTTTCCATCTCCAGACTATACAAATTCTGTCTAGAGTAGAAAAACAAAACCCATGTACTGATCTCACAGTTGTTGTTTTTCATTCCTTTATTTTTCTAGGTTAGAGCCGTTCTTATGCTCATTTATAGATTATATCTGCAGCTCTTGAAGACAGAGGAGCTATGGGAAACTTGAGATAAATACTTTAAGATCTTTAGGGGCTGCTACTTGCCTCCAAGGTAGCTTTTGGGGAAAAAGTACCACCAATATCAGGAACGTCTTTCCAATTCCTTTATTGAGGTGATTGTCTAGAAACACTCATTCACAAGAGCAAATCACCTTCCCTCATATATGTTTTAGGGTGCTTGGACTTCCAAATACATTGGACTAAAATTATGAATTATATTGAAGAGAATGCCTAAGAAGCTAGAGGTGGGGAAGACAGACTGGATATATTCAATGTGAAGGGTACCTCAGCTTCTCTCTGGTCCTCTTGTTTCTCCACTTCAGCATGCATTGTTTCAATTTCAGACTGATTTCCTTACTGACAGTAAAACTGCAGAAACTTCAGTCCTCAAATTCATGCTGTCTACTGTCTCAGAGAAAGATGGGTTTCTTTTGAATCTCTTACTTGTATCTTTGTGCAAGCATTCTGTGCTAATTTCTATAAGCTGGGATTTGGACTCTGCCCTGAAGCCATAGTGAAGAAAGAAGAATTAAAAATTCCACAGTTGCACCAATGGACTTATGGCTTAAGATTCTCACAAATTTGTTTCACAAATGGAGCAACCCTACTTGACTCTAGAAATCTGTGTTTTCGTCTATAGTCATTTATAATACATTATCAAATGACAAGAATTTTTGATTTGCAATTTTTAATTGGATATTTTATTTACATTCAGATGCCATACCCTTCCCCTATGTCTCCTCCCTAAAAACGCCCTATCCTATCCCCCCTCCTCCTTTTTGCTTTTATACCATTTTAATTATATGCGTTTATTTAGGTCAGTTCTAGGTTGAGGAACTAGCAATACAATAGATGCAAGGAACAAGCAAGACAACAAACACAAATACTCAAAGACCAAGCAAGGCAATAAATAAGTTTCTGAGACCACTATGAACCTGTGATTTCTGTTTCTAAGGGCTTATCAGGATGACAAAAATATCTGAGCCTACTTCCCAGTCCTAGCCCAAAGTCATTTTCATGTATGAAGCCTACTTCTTTGTTCTAGCCTAAGATTTAGATTCCTACCTGAAGCCCACTTCCTTGTCCATGGCCAATGTCACATTCCTGCCAAGCAGCCTATTTCCTTGTCCTTGGCCCATGTGAGATTCTTGCCAAGCAGCCCCAAAAGCTCTCCACCTCCCCTCTTCTTTTACTTCATAAACAAGATTAAGCCTGTCTTAGGAATGTGTGGGGCAGAGACTGGAGGAGGGATGATCCAGAGACTGCCCCACCTGAGAATCCATCTCAGGTGCAATCACCAAATGCAAACACAGTTGTGGATGTCCAGAAGTGCATGCTGACAGGAGCCTGATATAGCTGTCTCCTGAAAGGCTCTGCCAGAGCCTGACATATACAGAGGCAGATGCTCACAGCTCACCGTTGAACTGAACACAGGGTCCCCAGTGGAGGAGTTAGAGAGAAGACTGAAGGAGTTGAAGTGACTTGCGGGCCCCACTGGCAGAGCAACAATATCAACCATCCAGAACTTCCAGGGTCTAAACAGCTAGCCTGGGAACACACATGGAGGGACCTATGGCTCCAGCTGTATATGTAGGGAAGGATGGCCTTGTCAGGCATCAGTGGGAGAGGAGGTCCTTGATCCAGTGAAGGCTGGACCCTACAGTGTGGGGGAATTGGAGGGCTGGGAGGTGGGAGTGAGTGGATGGGTGGGGACACATCATCATAGACAAGATATTTTATAGTGTGCATATCTTTTTCATGCATTTTGGAACCGTTTGAAACATGAAAATGTGAGAGGTGTTCCATTTTATAGATGAAAAGACTGAAGCTTTAGTCCTTTTCACATTAGTTTTTTGATTGTTTTCTTTGTCTTTTTTCTTTTTCTTTCTTTCTTTCTTTCTTTTTTTTTTACAGGATAAGCAATCTATACAATATTTTATCTCTACCTCTTCCATCTTTTCTTTGAGATTCTTTAATGCGTGATAATTCTTCTATTGACTTGTGATGTCACTCACAGAACTATGTCTCTGGGGAAGGACCTGAGACCAGAATGCTATCATAAGAATTTCATTTTCTAGACAGGAAACTCATATGAGTTAACAACAGTTTTCCTCATATTTCAGATACATAATGTAGAGGATTCTATTATTCAACCATCAAATCATAGCTTTGACATAGATTTTCTATGCATAATTAAATTTAAACCCGTGTGTTTTAATTTTCAAACAGTTCTGTCTTTTTATATAAAATTTAAAATAATTTTCAGTTTTATAAACTTGAGGCCCTCATGCCTCACAGGACAATGACAGGGGGACTGGAGCCATTACAAGGTCCCCTTCAAATACTGGAGGTCAGGCCTCTATCCCCGCCTTCGCAAGTTTAGAATTGCCACAGCCCTTCTATACTTAGAGAAGGGAGGAAATGTCAGTGGCAGCCCTGGTTACACACTGTAGGCCTAAAATCAGCCATAGGCCTATAGTCAGCAATAGGCCTGTCATACATGTGTACTAACACCAAGTCTTGGGACTCAGTGGAAAAACATTGAAGCAGATGGCTATAAGCTAATGTCAACAGGCAGCTTTTGTGGAAATTTAAAAGCCTGAGTAGTCATAGACCTTGTAAATAGGTAGCCTTGGCAGACAATACCAACTTAGATAAGGACAAGCGAGTCATAGGCAGAGTCATAATGACTTGTCCCCTGAACCTTCACCTAGCTGATACCCGGTTCTGAAGAAATCTGTAGTCCCCCTGAACACCCACACTCCAATGTCATTCCCTTCCCCACATTCTGCCTTTCTATGTTTATAACCCCTGTGTGAATTAATTACGATTTGAGAAAAAATAAAATAAAAAAAAGAAAAGGGGAGAAAAAGAAAATATACACTGTCTTTAAAAGAAAATGGAAGACAAAGGAAATTTAGACAAAGTTTTCATCCTACCTTTATTTACATAATCTATTAAAAGTGACATATCTTGAATGAGTTCTTTTTCAACATTCAGAAATAAAAGGGATATTCATTATAAAGTCCTCAAGTGTCCTAAATAGAAATATGTGTAGACTTGTCAGTGATAGACAATGTGGTTGACAAAGACATGAAAAGTTATGGACAATACAAACTCTACTAAGACTGTCTAAGCTCAGAGTTGGCTCTAAGGCAGTATTTCATGGGAATCATCATTGGCAGGCTACCTCTGTTAAGATGCTTTTTACCATAGATTTTAGCAATCTTATAAAACTGTAAGTTTCCCTATAGCTTTTCAAACACCGTTAGTGTTAGTTCTTCCTACCCGCAGGCATGCCTCTGCCTCCATCCCTGTCCCCACTTATCCCATTCTTTCTCATTATTCCTCGTCCTCCTTCATACAATCCACATTGTACTATCCTCTCTCCTTTCAGATATTCTTCCTCTGCAGCTCTGGTTTATATATGAAATGTTTTCCCATAGGCTCATGGGTTCAAACCCATGGTCCACAACTGGTGGCACTGTTTGGAAAGGCTGTAGAACCTTCATATGATGTAGCCTTGCTGGAGGATGTATGTGACCCAGGGATGACTTGGAGATTTTATAGTTGGGGTACACTGATGATTCTTTCTTTCTCTCTGTGTGTCAACAAGTGTGATCAGTCTGCTCCCTATTGTCAGGCCAGTCTCACCTTCTAGCCACCACACCTTGTCACCCATGGTGGACCTTATTTCCTCTGCAACTATTAGCCAAAATAAACCCTTCTCCCTAAAGTTTCTTTAATTTCTCTGGGTATTCTGTCCATAGCAAATGAAACACAACTAATACAACTAATACAATCCCATGGCCTTTCCTTAGGGTTTTTTTTTTTTTTTTGGTTCTACATATGTGATAAGCAAAACACAGAAATTTAAAGGTTTGATCTGGAGTCACACAAGATCACACAAGAGAGGATATGCAGACCTTCTGGGTCAAGGTATGTTTTTTTTTCAGCAGAATGTTGAGAGACCAAGTATGTATCCATGAAAAAGCTAGAGTGGCAACAAAGGAGAAAATATTTTGTCGCACGATAGCAAAACAATGAACTGTTCAAAGAGAATATGAGTGTGCTTTTGCTTTTGCATAAAGCTGGCCCGCTTTAGAGTGATATAGTTCATCTATTCTTTCCCTTCAGTCATATGTATGTCCATTGAAGAAAGATTCTGAAGCTGCAGAGATTAATATTTTTATTTTTTAATAAGGATGTAATTAAGGACCAGTAATGGCTTCCTTTGAGGACATGTTAATATTTGGAATCATCCAAGTATAAAAGGGAAACAATTTGACTTTTCTTGTAATTTTTTTTATGCTGTAGTCAAACCTGAGTCTTCTGCAATCCAGACAAGCACTTTTTCCTTGAGCAGCACCCTGATCCCAGAGATGACTTTCTGAAAACTTTTACTAAATTTGTGTTTTGGACAGTTTTATATGTTCTGATTACTGTTAGACCCGTTATCTTTGCACCTCACATCAGCCCCTCTTCTCCCCTTTCCAAATCCTTTTACACTATTCAACTTTGATTATTTTCTTTTGTAATGTGCTGAGTTTAACCAGTGTCATCTGTGTGATCATCCATTTGTACCTTGCCATTGCTGCATAGTAGGGCTGACAGTTGATATGCAACTGAAAACGATGTTCTTCCTGCCCCCAAATCCACCAGCAGCCAGTAGTTCAGCAGTGAGTGGCAGAGTCTCCTGGGATCCATCCTACCTGTGATTAACTGTTGCCCTATTGCAGGCAGCTTCAAATGTTTTGAGTTAATGATTATAGTAATATATCAGTCCCAGAAAAAATTATAATTCTTCTTTTTAACTTCTGTTTCTTACATTCTTTCCATTTCCTCTTTCCTAAGTCTTTGAACAGGTAGTATGAAGTATGCCATTTTGGGCAATGCATTCAACTTTCACTTATTTTCAGAACCTTAGGCATTTAAATCTTGAATTCTGAAGTTAAAAGATGTAAGAAAAATTTAATCATTTATCAAGTTAGACTTTCATTAAATCAGTCTAGGGAAGAACAGGGCTGCATTTACAGAGCTAATAAGTAAGATGTGAAGGAGGAAGAGTTCAGTGAAAGAGAAAGTGTGGGTAGAAACTTTGTAAAACTAGTGACTGGTGAAGACATCTATAAGCACTGTGGTTCACAGTAGGACAAAGAGAACCAGAGAGTCACTTTCATGTTTGTGTTGTCAAAGAATCCAGTCCACATCATCTATGAACCCAATGCTGTCCTAAGTTCTAGTGACAAAGCAGTTCCCCATAAACAATGAAAAGAATCAGCATGGTTGTGGGTAAGATGAAATAGATTGCCATAGACCCTTTCTATCTCTACTGCACCTCAACTCTGAAAGCAAAACCTGAGAAACACAAGAAGAAAAATAATATAGGGGCCTTCTACTCTTTCCTTTTCAGTTGAACATCTAACACACACACGCTATAGCTTGTAGGGCTCTCTGAATCGAAGACAATCTGAAGAAATGATAAATCAAGACTGTAATCAGGACCAGATGCAAAGGCAAGTGCTGTTTTCCCTCAGCCTCATGTCCTGAACGTATGCTGTCAGGGATCTTTGACCTAGTTGTGTCAGCTTGGAGAACACAACTCTCGTGGAAGAACACACACTATTATGTATTTCTCTGAGCTAACCAACATTACCTTATGGCTACAGGATTCTTGATGTTCTTCTTCTGTAATACTGCTTTTATTGTTCCCAGATGTTTGGCCATGTGCCTTGGGTTACCCAGGTTCACTGGCCCAACAAACAAAATAAAATTAGAATCAGGTTGAGGACATACATTTGATGAAATAAGGATATGTAAGAGAAATAAGAGGGACAGTGCCAAAAGAAGGGAGACTGAGTGCTGTCTTCTGAGGGTAGAAGAATGAGCGCCAAGAAATTTTAAGAAATCAGCCTAGTATTCCGAAGAAATCTGTAATGTGTGAGCTAATTCTAGGGGCTACCAGGACAAGTTGTACTTATGTACGACCCTTATAGCTTTGGAGGGGCTAGGGAAAGATCTGACTGTGTGAAGGATGAAATTCAGAGCCCACATTTGCCTAGAAACGCACTGCAGTGGCATTTGTCAAATTTCATCTGTGTGAACTTTGATATTTAATACATTTTCATATTTAGACTAGATTGATTTTGGCAGATGCTTTTTAGTAAATCCCTATGCTCTGTAGATCATGCTATATGACTTACCTTAGAACACAGCTTTGCCTGTTGCTCAAATAAACACGAGCTGTATGTTTAGTAACTTAAAGAGAGGAGCTTTCAGAGTCCTGCTGAACCTTTCACTGAACAGCCTGTCATTTCTGCTGGCCTCTACATGCTGATATGACTGATCGTTCTTTAACTGGTCTCTTGAGTTTCTACCTCCCTGAACCTGACAGATAGGAACCATCAATGACGTATGTGATGTAATGGAAAAGAATGAGTGATTGGAAGCTACAGAGCCCTGGGTAGAATAACCACGCTTCTGTTTATGAGCTGTGGGACGTTGAATTGAAAATGTACTGCCTCCATGAGCCTCAGGTTAAATATTATTATCTGTAGAGGAGGGGGGAGGGTTGTGATACATACCTGATCTCCCTAATAAAGTAGGTGTAATGGCTTTACAACAGTATTAGTGAAAGTGCTCTCCACAGAAACAAGTACCTTCCACTTGGAAAATCATCTTTATGAGAAAATAACATTTAGATCTAAACTTGAAGTTGGCATTATTTGACTGTTCAACAGATAGCTTAAAGATGCTTGAGAAAATCATAAGACATATCTTCAAATTATTTTTAGGATCTGATTCGAGGGAGGCTTGGATTTTTGTTATCATAAAACCTGTCTAACTGAATAGTCAGAAAATACTAGATGCTAAAGACAGGTGCTATGCCTCTCCTGGTTTCGACTGACCTGAATGTATAGAATGTTATATACAACTTCTTGGGTATATAGCCCAGTTTCTTTGCCAAAATATGGAAAAGTTCTAAATACACATTTATAAAAATTTATCTTTAGTTTTGTATATTGCTTTCTGTATAATTAATAAATTAATATATTATTTTATCTTTACTTTTTGTGCATTATTTTGTGTGCATAAGTGTATCATGTGTGTATCCTGTCAACAGTTACTAGAAGGACTTGTCAAATTCCTAGAACTATAGTTAGAGATGGGTGTGAATAGCCATATAGGTATTGGGAACTAAACTTGGATTCTTTATAAGAACAATGAGTGCTCTTAATCAATATATCACCTCTGCAGCATCCCATACAGGCATTTTAAAGTAACTATAGCAGAAGAGAAATTACAGTGAGAAATCTCAAAATAAGTTAAATGAGCATACTTAGGAGACAGTTCAAATCATACAGGAGTCTTAATGAAAGATATTGGGTAAAGTGTTGGCATCAGCTAAGGAAAGATGGATATGGTGGATATTTTTATGGAGAATAGCTTAAAGATTTAGACCATGTGACTCAGGTGTGGATGTAAACATACTCTGGTATGGCTAAAGGAAAGTGTATATGTAAGCCACAGAGACTGAAACCTATCATTGCTTAAGGACTTCATACAGAGTTCTAATACTTCATCTCACAATTCATTACAGTCTAAGGTATGTGTACTTGTTTTAATTTGATCTATCTCTATCTTTATTGTAGCATTTATTTACCTTGCTGGACATCTCCTGAGTATTATGTGAATGATCAGAGATAAGCTTCATCATGATACATAACCCATATTCCCAATTCTCTACATTTTCCTATATAAATACTGTGCATGACAATTAAACCAAAGTCATTTCATAACAATTTATTAGATTCTTGTTATCTATTTGGTCAAAAGAAAAGCACTAGCAGTACACATATAAAGTTGTTTGCATTTGAGCCTATTTTATCTTCTCCTAAGTCAGGCTCCGAGTTTTCATGAGTCCCTTAAGTTATATATCTCTAAACCCCATGGAGCACTCTTCTCTGTGAATCACAAATAAAATTCACTGCAGATACTTTACACTCATAATAGTCAGTGACCAACTCTGTGAGTACAATCTCAACATACAGAAGACATTTGAGCATAGAGTGTGTGGTTATTTAGAGCACCACAAGTTCATGGTATATGGAGATGCGATACCATAAGTTGTAAAATTACTCATTTCTGGTAGACAGTACTTGAGTTGCTATTGGGCAAATTCCCTCAGCTGTATAATGACAGTGATAATAATGCCTCTTTCCTGCCACCTCATCATTGTGTCAAAATACCTGGAACAAGCACCTTAAGGAAGATTTTACTGTGATATAGTTTGAGGATAAAGTCAGTTGTATTTGCAAAGATTTATTGACAAGAATGTAAAGCAGTCAGTCTCATAGCATCCACAGTCAGACAGCAGAGAGATGAATGCTGGAGCTCAACTCACTTTCTCCTTTTTATGCTGCTTGGACAACCACTCCATTGGGTGGTGTTACCCACAGTTAAGGTGGTTCTTCCCACCTCAATTAAACCAACCAAGAAACTACTTCAAAGATGAGCACAGTTAATTTTTGAGGTGATTCTAGACCCTGTTAAGTAGGCAATATTAACTACCACAGTAGTTACCATGGTAACGTCTATGGTTTAATGAAAAAAAAATCATACTAGATATTTTACCTTATCAGATCATGATGAATCTGGAGCCTTTTTAACCATACCAATTTCCATGATACCATGGCAAAAGACACACAAGTTAGACAACCAGAGTTCTTCATTTTCCTGAAGGTTTGCTGTTTTCTGACTCTCATCAGCAGGGTGTTTAAGTCATTTGGGGAGATGGCTCAAGGGCAGTTCCCTATGTTGTTCCATTGGCATTTCAATGTTAGCTTAGTTAACACTGATGCAAAACATCTTCCAAGTATTCTTTGCCTGCCTACTTTGACTGTCATTAATAAAGCAGGCTGACAGTAACAATCGCACTGACTGTAAATAGGTGTGAACAGTGGAAATGGTCATCTATCGTGGCTCATTTAATGAACAGTTGGAATGGCCATCTATCTTGGCTCACATAGTGAACAGTGCAGTTTGGTGGTTTGGAGCTTATACTTCCATTATTTTATGTCTAAACTAGAGAGCTATCAATAGCTAATATTTATTCTGTTCTACTTTTGATATAAATTCTACTTTGTTTACATGTAAGAATACAAATAGAGGCCAGAAAAGGGAATCAGATCCTCTGGGACTGGAGTTACCGACATTTGTGGGCTGTCATGTGAGGGCAGAGAATCAAACTTGGGTCTTCTGAAAGAGTATCTTAACTGCTGTGTATGTCTCCAGTCCTGAGTCTGGCATGTTAACTATCATACCACATCTAATATTTATCGTTATTTTGTGTGTCTGCTATTAATATTTTATGACATACTTTGCATTAAATCTAAAACTCAGGTTTCATTAGACAACACTTACTTTTTAAAAATTTACCATTATTTAACTTCTTACATCTTGCAGTAGATTTCAGTATTTTCTAATTTTTTCTATGTTATATAAATTTACCTTCTGGGTTTTTTAAAAATTTATTTACTTTTTCTCAATCTTCTACTCTTTAGCATTCTTTAGTTCATTTTTCTCATAGTACTGAGAATTAGATCCCTATTTTTATACATAAACCATGTAAGAGCAAGCTTACAACATGCTATAATTCCTAAAACAGCAAAGGAAGGTTGATTATCATATATGAATGAGGTGACTAAACAAAATACATTTTTTTAATCAAAGATCACACATTCAAGTAGCCTGACATAATCCATAAAGTGGCAACCAATTCTATATATTAGTAATATCTTTCCCCTGTGACAATAACATATGTGCCTATTGCTTTTGCTTAGCTGACTAGAGATGGTAAGAGACTAAACACTTCAAATCTCCTACAATGAACGTATAGGACACTTTCTCTGGCATTTCTCCATTGTTTAAAACTAGGTTTTTCTATGATCGATAGTGATTTGCAAAATAATGGTTAGATTTGACTACTTTTAAGAGATATTTTATAGCACATAAATTGCCTGTTTCAAGAGCATATTCCTGATGGAATGTTTTTAGTCAGTAATTGAAGCAGATTATTGAAAAATTATCTGACATCTTGGAAATACACAAAGCTATATCTTTTACCAGTGTAGACCAGATAATTTTTTGTTGCAAAAATGTTCTTTATTCTGCTCTATTATTTCCATGGACACCATCCCTTCACTATCTTCATCTGGTGCCATAAACAAAAAATCAGATGTTCATCTCAGATAAATTTCACTTTAAAAAATATTTTTCTAATATGACATTGGCCAAGGACAAGAAAGTGGAGCTCAGGCAGGAATCTGACATTAGGCTAGAACAAAGAAGTAATTTCAGGGAGGAATCTAAATCTTAGGCTAGAACAAAGAAGTAGGCTTCAGACATGAAAATGACTTTGGGCTAGGACAGGGAAGTAGCCTCAGATATTTTAGTCATCTTGACAAGTCCTCAGAAACAGTGATCACAAGAATGATCTCGGAACTTTGTTTATTGCCTTGCTTGTTCTTTGACTATTTGTGTTTATTGTCTTGCTTGTTCCTTGGCTATTTGCATCTATTGTATTGCTAGTTCCTCAACCTAGAACTGACCTTAATACTTGCAGGTAATTAAAATGGTATGAAAACAAAAAGGAGGAGACAGAATGGGATAGGGGGTAAATGGGGAAGAGAAATGAGGAAAGGGGATGACATCTGAAATGTAAATAAATAAAACATCAAATAAAAATATTTTCCTAGATCAGAACTTACCTGTTTATTTCATTTCATCTTTGGTTTTATTTGTTGTCTGTAGGAATGACCATTTTTGAGAGCCGGAATGTTTATTTGGTTCAAACTTACTGCCTTGGATCTTAACATATTTCATGGAAAGTACTTAATATATAGAATAGCTTTGATAAATAAATGAACAATTTGTAACAGAGTGATCACAGCAACGAGGAATGCAAATGACATTGTAAAAACAAAAGATAGTACTTGATCATAAACTGAAATGGAAATATTTCAGCCATTTCTATGAATATCAGTCTAGCACCAAGTCCAGTCTATGGGCACATTGCCTCAGCATGATTACAAGAATAAAATTCTCTTGTCTTTTATTATATGGAGCATGAGATTAAAGTGCATAAGATGAAAAGTAGGTTTTATAGGGTCTACAAAAGTGAGAGTCTACAAAGCACCATCAAAATCTCTCTGTTCTACATTTCACAATAAACAATGATTTAATAATGAACTATCAGGGTATTATATACATCTATTTAGTAAATATTAATTGATCATTTATGTGGAAAGAAATAAGGTAGGTCAAATAGGCAGTGGAGAATAAAGCAGATATAGTACATCACATAACTCATGTTTACTCTGCAGAACATGACTTAATGTTTTGTTTGTTTTTTCAAAATGGTACCTTTAATTTGTCTTACTTGAAAGAGAAGAAAAGAATGGGAGAGATTAAAAGTTGGGCTAGATGAGACCCTGAAAAGCTGAAAGGTGGAAGAAAAGAGAAGCATATATATATATATATGTATATATATTTCTATTATGTTGTGTTACAGTGAGAGGTTTCCCTGTTTTTATTTTTGTTGGTCTGAGATGAATTGTTATGCCTTTTGGGAATAGTTAACTTCTTCATACTGAAGTTTTTCTTCTAATCTCTTCTGTAGAGTTTGATGGGTAGATAGTGCTTAAAACTGGTTTTATCACGATCATAATTTTAGATGCTTACATCTGGTCTCATCTTTGATGAGTCTGTGTTTTAGTCCTTCGTTTCTTTTGCCCTTCTGGTTCTTAGAAGGATGTAGGATCCGTGTGTTGCCTGCTAGAGAATTTTGGGAGCCTGCTGGGTGAGGCCTCTGGAGGTTCCTGGTAAAATGTCTTTCTTGGTATTAGGAGCTGACTCTTAGGAATAAGCATGAGCCTAGAATGGATTGGCTCAGCAGACCCACTGGAGGGAGAAAAGCAGTATGTTCTACCAGGATCTTCCTACTTCTCTGGAAATTAAAGCGGAACTTGAGGAGAGGCTGCAAGAGGTAATCTGCTATAGAGCTAGGGATGAGACTGGGTAATTTGAATGAGAGGAAAAGAGCGCAGATCTGAAACTCACCTGCCTGCTTTGCTGCTCTACCTGCTTAGCTGTCAGCTTAGCTGATGAGTCCCCCGGCAATGCTTGCTAGAGTTGGGGCTGGGATAACTGGAAGAATTGGAAAGACTTTTTGGTGGATATGACCTCTGTTATCAACTGGAGCCTGGAGCAGGGAGGTAGTGAAGGTTGCATCATGTGGTCTGCTACAGAGCTGGGGAGGAGACTGGTAGGTTTCATCTGGAGATGATGAGGGGAAGGAAGGTGAAGATCTCTAACCCGCCTACCAGCGTCTCTGCCTGGAATCCACATTTACATTTTTATGTGTGAGAGAAGATGACTTTTTTTGATTAGAGAGGATTGTAAAAAGAACTAGGTAGGTTCTTTTTGTTGAGTATATTGAGTAATTTGTACTCAAAAGAATGCTGCACATATAGAAAGACCTTAATTTAGGAAAATACAGTGATGGATTGGATAGTAAATGCTCTCAGCCCCTAAGGATAAAAAAAAAAAGAGCACATGCTTTATAATTTGATCTAAACTGAAGATTATATATGCTCCTAAATGTGTGGAACTAGATGGCTAAATGTATGAAAGCAAAGAACAGGAGTGATAAGTTAATCTATTTAGTTTACTAAAACCTGTATCTTAGTCTTTTTTTATATGACTGGAGTTGGGCATATTTTCCATTAATTGTAAAAGATGAAGAAATGGAGTTTCTGAGAAAATGGGTCATTTAAAGCTGTATGTTGATCCTGGTGCTCAGCCCAGGCCAAGGTTAAGCTTTCTGATTCTATTTTATAACACTAGAATGTTCAGTTACCTCTTACTAAGCCAAAGTGACACTTTTGGCTAACTTTGAATATTGAATGCCTGCTTTGCAGTGGCCAATGAATGGATTGACAAAGCAAATTTAAGCCATTACAATATCCAATGTCCAAGTAACCACTAAAATAATTTCAGGGAAAACAATGTCAAATATCAAGCAATAGACAATTTGGACTACATTTTAAAGACATATTTAAAAGCATACATCAGAAAACCAAAATGGCAACTCATCAAAAGAATACTATTTGAGCTTCAGCCATTAAGAAAAATAAGGTTTCAAAGGCAGTGATTCTAGACATTTATTTTCTTTTTCTACCCAATCATATTTTTTCCTCCTGCTTAGTTTCACAGGTAAGTTTCACCAATAATATCAAGCATGCAAATGTGGATTTATGTATTCCAAATGCATCAGCAATACATTTTCCATATTTTGTACTTAGAGTGAAGACAGTGCTTATCTTTTATTAAATACAATTAATGGTTATACAAGTATTCTAGTCTTAGAGGATCTGATTAATTTGAAGAAGAGATATGATAGACCCATAAAGAGAGATTTGCATTTTTATTTACAGTCATTAACGCATCTTAAGGGAATAGTGTAAGAAGGGTTGTGGTCAACAAGCCTGGGGGTGGAGTACAGTCTGAATGCTTGAAAGTGAATGTCAGAGACACATTTGCTTAGTCTATAGTCTCAGAATCTTAGAGTCCAAAGAGAAAGGTGAAGTGGTACAGATATTTTGAAAGAAATAGAAACACAGGACCAGGAGAGAGTTTCTGACATTGCTGTTGCAATGCAACTTTACCTTAGTTGGCAGGGCACTGGGAAAGTTTCCACAGCAGAGCTCATATTGGAAACGGTTTGTCAATTTATCTTAAGGAAGTTGCTTCTCTGTGTGTGATCTAGAGTGATCTAGAGTGAGATCACAATATCTGTTAGTATATTTAGAATGGAAAAAATAACTGAAGATTGTGTATTAAACCAAGATTCAGAGAGGTTTACCTCATAAGACCAAGCAAACCAACACCAATGGGAAAACACTGAACTACTGCATGGTGCAAGAAACCAGTTCGTGCACATCTAGAGGCCAACACAGACTAAGTTACTATTGTGTTTTGTTTGAGTAAATTTACTTGGTAGTATCATGCAAAGCTACTAAAAGTGATAAGAAAGAAAAAAAAAACCAATTCTAGCCTTCAAAAATGGACCTCAAAATTTTCTTAGGCTGCTTTAAATATTTTACATGATATAACTGTCTTTCTTGTTCTCTTAAGTTTAGTACTGCCTGTGGTCCTCAAGCAGACATCATTCAACAACTATTTATTAATGTCTCCCATATTTATGTGACTGATTCTTTGAGTCTACACAAGGCATAAAAGTATTTTTGCATTGAAGCTGAGGATCAATTAAACACACACACACACACACACACATATATATATACATATATATATATGTATATATATATATATATATATATATATATATATATAGTATTTAGCTCTTAGATGATATACAAATTCACAATGAGTTTTCATCTCTTTATAAAAGTAAAGTCATCTTCCAGCTCACATCCTCCAGTGGAGCTCTTTGGCAACAAAATGTATGTTTAAATACTTGAGCAGTCCACTCTCTTCTTATATATGGATGTTTTGCCAGGATCAAGTTCTGTGCACCATGTGTGTGTCTGCTGCACATGGAGGCCAGACATGGGCGTCAGTTACTCTGTAACTGGAGTCACAGATGGATTTGAGCCACTACGTGGGAGCTGGGAATCAGAGCTGAATCTTCCAGAAAAATCAGCCATTGTTTTTAACTGCTGAGCCATTTCTCCAGACCTAGGAGGACACCTTTAATGATAAATTGTATATCATTTGCTATTTTAGCATTTTTTAAGTTTGGAATTTTTAGTTAAAATGTTTAGTTTGGTAACAAAGAACAAAACTTTTCCTTTTAATTTTATTATTTTCATTATTATTATTGAGACAGTATCGTACAATGTAGCCTAGGCTGGCCCCGAACCCACAATTTTCTTAATTTTCCTCAACCTCCTAAATGCTGAGGTTATAAGCATGTTCTATGAAACATATCAAGAAAACAAAATCCAAGAAGAAAATCAATAATAAAACCCCTCATTTTAATTCATTGTATTAACTTTGTATTTCTTCTATAATAAATTACAAAACCTTAATGCTTTACATGTATTATTTGGGAGTCCATGTTCACTTTACTGTCTTTCAATCACATTAGTCTTATGAGGATAAGACAGAGGCACTCCTGGTACTTCTGCAACTTTCAGTCCCCAGTTCTTGTCCAGTATCATTCTTTCATTTTCCTAGCCTCACCTGAAACTCTACCATTCTTCTTTAATTGTACAAGGGGAGTCCTTCAATGTGGAACAAGCTTGCTATCTCAAAGTTTATGTGCTATCTGATATACATGTATATATCTCTATACAGATATACAGATATATATATATATATGTATATCAGATAGCACATAAACTTTGAGATAGCAATAGGTTTGAAAGCAAAGATAATGAATTCATCTACTTTGTTTTTTAAAGAAAGAAAGAAGGAAGGAAGGAAAGAAAGAAAGAAAGAAAGAAAGAAAGAAAGAAAGAAAGGAAAACAAGCAACCATGTCAGAAATCTTCATAATACAATATGAGCACAATACAAACAAAATGTTGAGTTTTAAATTTCTTCCAAAAAGTAGATGAACTTTTGCCAACTCAGTCAGTTTCTAATTTGTGTGGTCAAGGGTATGTAAGTCAGTTCACTATAAGATGAAACTATTTAATATGCACCCAGGGAAGAAGTCTTTGGAAAACATACTATCTGCCAAAATAATATTATAATCTAGCATCACACACACATTTCAAATGTAAATTAGAATTATAGGCAACATCATTCCCTAAATGTGCAAGGCAGATGCTCATTTGTCCCCTAGGTCAATGTATAATTATATTCTATATGTCATCAAGTAGAACGGGGGGAGAATATCAGATATAAATATACTAACAGAAAAGGTAGAATTCAGATCAAATAAGGGGGTCCCTGAAAGAAATCAAAGAATAAAGGAGAGGAAAACAAGGAGGAAATGGACATGAGAAGAAGGAGGGGTGCTGTCACTACTAACATTCATAGAGACACAAGTGTTATGAAGGAAAAACAAATGGTGTTTGTGCAAATCATTAGCTTTCGACCATGGATTTAACACTTGTGTATTATTTAATCTAATTCTTTGGAATGCCTATGAGATAGATACATTCATACCTATTTTTGTAAATGAGTGGCCACATTTTTATTTTATCCTATTATATTTTATTGCGATCTCTTAGAAGCAAACCTGATCTTTTTTAGTTTTTAGATGTATTTATTTTATGTATGTGAGTACACTGTCACTCTCTTCAGACACATCAGAAGAGGGCATCAGATTCCATTACAGAGGGTTGTGAGCCACAATGTTGTTGCTGGGAATTGAACTCAGGACCTCTGGAAGAGCAGTCAGTGCTGTTAAACACAGCCATCTCTCCAGCTCAGACTAATCTTTTTTAAATGCCAGACAGAAAGGGAGTGGATCGAAATTGGGGAGGAAGTGGAAAGAAAGTTGGAGGTGTGGAGGAAAGGGAAAGCCTAATCAGGATATATTATATGAGAAAAGAATCTGTTTTCAATAAATAAAATAAAATAAAATAAAATAAAATAAAATAAAATAAAATAAAATAAAATATCCAGACATTTTAAACCCACAATATATAGTTATGTAGATATAGAAGATAGATAGAATATAGATAGATAGATAGATAGATAGATAGATAGATAGATAGATAGAAAGACAGACAGATAGATAGATAGATAGATAGATAGATGAAAGAATAATAGACTCAGGGAACATTGAGAAAGAAGGCACGGAAAGAATGTAAGAGCTGAGATTTGGGGAAAGTGTTACAAAGAGTATCTTTTAGATATGACATACCTGAGACTCTAACGTCTGTGGCTATCAACACAAGACTTTCACAAGGCCAAGATGTTAAAGGGAAGGAGCTTCCAAGGCCCATTCGTAGTTGGGGAGTTACTGGTTGTTGAGAGCTGCTAAGTATGGAGAGTCACTTTTCCTGGGATATGGGATCTATGGCCCAGTAGATGGCTTCACATACATGTATGATCAGCTCTAATTGGGATCATGGAATAATAATGAAATAACAAGCGGGTATGAAGTTTAGGGGTAAGTATGCTCTTGGGGAATACTGGTGGTATAGCTGACAAAAAGCACTGTATGTGTATGCGAAAAATTTAAAGACTAAATAAAACTATTACCCTAAAAAGAAGCCATTATCTAGAGTTAAATAAAACACATAGAGTTCCTGAGCAGCTTGCCATTAATGTAGAAGATTAAAAACAATTTTGGATGATATAAAATTAATAACCAATTAGGAGATTATTACAGTAAAATGAGTATGAATCAGAATTGATTCCTAGTGCAGGGTATCATCTTCACTGCTAGTAAGACAGTGTGGCTTTCTAGAAGACCTGATCATTTTACCGAGACTTAAAGAAGTAGTACTACATTATTCACTAGAGATTAGCAGTTACTAAACATCAGCGATAAGCATAAGCCAGCCAGTATATTTAATATATAGAAATGACAGGACTGTCCTCTGAAGTCCTGTGTTACTAGACCTGCTATATTGTTCAGGGTAGCTTTGAACTCACCGCAATCTTCCTGCCTCAGCCTTCAAAGTGCTGAGATTATAGGTGTGAGCCACCACACCCAGAAAAATCAAAGCTATTGAAGCATAAAAGTTTCATTGGCTAATGACATAGAATATGAAAAGTTAAAAATCGAAAAAATATTGCAGGTGGATATGTTACTTTATTCTTCACATTTTTTTTGAAGGAAACTGTCATGTACTACTGTAGTAGATTTCAAAGTGTCAGGGGCAAGAGAAAAACATTTCCTAGATGACAAAAATGTATAGATGATAGTGTGGCATTTTTTTATGAAACTTCCCTAAATGTAAGTCATAGGTAATCACCTCCAGTCAGGCAACATGCTGATGCTTAACATCTATGACTGCTCACGGATCTTTCAGCATTGAGTTTCAGTGCCTTCGTCTGAAACAGGAGAATACTAAAACCACAAAATAGTATATTACTGAGTAATTAAATAGCCGCCTTGCATTAAGTCTATAAGAGACAGGAGCCAATTATCTCTTCAAGAAAAATATGATTCATTCGGAATAAAAATAACCTGACCTGCTTACCCCGAATGGCTCATTACCCACAGAGGATCCATTTACAGGAATTCCAGATGAATCAGTGAAGCACAAGCAGGCATGACTCTTAAGACAGGATTGAGGAGCCAACTCCAGGAAGACTAAGACAACTGGCTAATTTCACACCATCTCAAAGAGCCCAAATTGAACAATAACTTCATTATCTATCACAAAGTACGACTGAAGTTAAGCCATTGCTAATCCCTGGAACTACTTAGACTTGCCAAAAAAGGAGAGGGTGGGGGTGGATAAAGAAAGAGAAAATCCCCACAGCTCTAGGTAAATCTTTGCAACTGTTTACAAGACAAAAGAGGAGCTCTATAGAAACCGATTATAAACAGCATATGCTATTAAACTCAAAACACATGAAAGAATAAAGGAAAGCCACATATATTTTCTCAGTGTGACAGGGTCTGAGTCAAGTTCTGGGGGAAGTTGAATAAGGCCACAAAAAAGACGTTGGCATCTTTCATAGATCATTAAAATGCCCTTTTCCCCCAAAATAAAAGCATTTGCCTCTTTAATATGGATGAAAGCCCATAGAATATATTAAATGCTGTGCACAAATATCTACTCTCGTGCCCTGGAAACAGCTATAGCTGCATAATGTAAACTTATGATTGGGTAACAAAGCTCTTCCCTGCTGAACCCCTCAAAATCCATGGGGACGGTTTTCCAAGCAACTCCTTCTAATGGTTTCAGTACACTTTTATTTTTAAAAGGGTATTGAATATCATTTGTTTTAGAATTAGTTTTCAATAAATTTATCCCCGTGTGTCTGTTTTCTATTGTTATGGGGCAAATTATCCCATACTTTGTTATCGGCTCACAAGTGTGCAGTTGAGAAAGCCTGGCACAATGTAACTGTAACTTTGTTTTTTTTGTTATTTTTTTTCTTGCAGGATTGAAGTCAAGCTCATGGCTTACTGCACTCTTGTCCCCTGAAGGCATATTTCTTTTCTTCACAGAACTCCTGTCTTTGTAGCTAGGACTCTCAATTTGACAGAGAATGTAGTCTTCAAGCTTTGAATCTTTCCGAGTGACTCTTTCTATGACTCGACAGAGAAAAATCCTCATCATGAAAAGTTAGCTCCTCTGGCATGTAGGTCATGGGACATAATGCGACATCAGAAGAGATTTTAGCATATTAATAAGCTCCCGGAATTAGAGTTTTCAGGTTTGAAAGCATCTTCTAGATTTCTGCCTACCATGTCCAGGGTGGTACTTGGAGAACATCTTCTTTTTAACTCACATGCTATCAGCAGCATTTTTAATTTTTTTGTTTATGGCAGTGGCTCCTGAACAGGGGCTAGCAAGAGCTCTATTACCGGGTTGTGAACCACAAACCATTATTTACTCTTTAGTTTGAAAGACAGTCTCACTAAACTGTTAAGGCTAGCCTTAGGCTCATGTTGTATCTCACAGAAAACTCAAGCTTGACACCTGCTTGACTCAGTTTCCTAAATACCTAGGGTTGTAGGCCTCCCTCACCAGACTATTCTTCTATTTGACTTAAATAGGCATTGTTATAGCCATTCTCTCTTGTCTGTATCTCTACTAGAAGATTGTTGCTTAGCTCATCCGTTAGTCCTTATAATTCTAAATACACTCACTTTGTGAGCTTTGCTGGATCTCAATGTTAAGAAGACAAAGCTCACTGCCCAAAGGATGATTGTACCTGTGGGCATACAAACAAACATACAAACATACATACATACATACATACATACATACATACGTACGTACGTACGTACACACATTACCAAAATAAGGTGAATGTATGTAAAATACTAGCTTACGCTCTATGTACAGAGTTCTTCCCTAGTAGTACTTAGTAAGATATCATAGCATCTTTGACAGAACAAGATAGAGTGTCAGTATCCTAGCAGGTGTATTACAGATAGCCTTCATTACGTACTTACCTTTTCAGCACTGGTTTATCTTTGGAGTCTCAGAATATTAATACACTTACTGTAAATAGACAAGCATATTTCTTGGGTTTGTGGAAGAATTATGAATAAATAAAAGAATAGTACAAAATCATACCATCAGCTCTTGAATTTATGCCTGTTTGTCATTCAGAAATGATTCATCAATTCAACCTGGAGATTAATCACATAAATTCTGACCAAAAATGAAGAAACACAAAGCATTGTTTCTTAGGATGCTAAAGGGCTGGATCACAGACAGCAACTACCCTTTAACTCATCCCCTCACGTTTCCACTTACCCAAGAGGTGCATTGAGAGTTGATGGATGGTGCTATACAAGTCACTTAGAGATGCAGGCAGGAAACACATGCATTGGTTTGTCTCTCTCACAGGTGTGCTGATTACTTGGAGATAGTAGGAAATTCAAATATGATGACAGTTACGATAAGACAAACAACAATTTAGCAAAGTATTTAAAATGGGAATTTAGAAAGGGCCACTTCTTGAATGGCAGGTATTTCTCTGAAGCTTTCTAGATGGATCTGCTTAGTAAGGTTTTTCTTCCTAAGCAGATAAAATATTGTATTTTATGTATAATGTCTGAGTGACTCCAGTTGCAAGGTAGTAAGACTTGAGTCAGTAACACTTTCAGGAGTAGGCAGGTTTTTTCAAGTATTTGTCACCTGGGTTTCTTCTGAATCTGTGGAATTTGGTTCACAAAGATAGGCATCAGGCTTAATTCTGAGAAGCATGAACTTCCTGTGTTTATAAGTAAACAGCAGGCATTTGAAAAGTTGAGCTCTTTGTCCACTTCTTGATGAGTGACTTTGAAAAGATGAATGGATTCAAGTGTCAGATAAGGCTTAGAGAGCCGTATTGTGTATCCAGGTTGTCTAAATTTTGTTGACTGTGAGACTTAACTTCAATGGCTGTTCACTGTTAAGCAAGTAAAAGGAAGCTTACAATCCATTGTTGGCACTCTGAAAACAAACTCCATCAAGAAAGAAAAATCATCCAGTTTCTACATTTTCTCTTCCTGTGTTATTCGTGATAAAAGAGCTTTAAGAGTATTATATGCATGACATTCTTTTCTTAGCCACTAAGGTGAGCTGACCTTTAGAAAAGAGCACTGAGCTCTTTTGTTTTACGTAATAAATATTCAATAGTAATTTAATTCAGAGAATTAAAAAAAAACAGGGATGTTTCTATCATTTTTGTCAACTGAGGAATAGTGGTAGTTTGTTCTTTTCCTTGCTGTTTCCAACTTTTAAACTATACTCAATTATAAATACATAAATCATAAAAATAATTCAGACTTGCCATATATTTTAAATTCTCATTGTGATGCTTAAAACTTACCACTTATGAATAATAGAGGTAGAGTATGAATGTGTGTGTGTATGTTTTTGTGTGTTTCTGTGCATATATGTGGACATTCATATATGTTTTAATGTATGTGTGCTTATAAACTCTTAGTATTATATGTATTTATTTATATGTTAAAGTATGTAACAGTTCTAGAAAGTTCTCCCTGACTGTTGTTCTCAGACATGTGTCACAGTTTGCACAATGTTCTCATTAACCTCCTCTGAAAAATGATCATATCTCTTAAGTTATGTTGTTTTACAACCTTGTTGTATCTTATTTTCTATACTTTAATAAATTCTTATTGGTTTCTATTAACTTTGAATTATTTCCTAAGATATAACATCTGGGTTTGAGGAAGTAAAAATTCAATTAATTAAAGTGAAACTTGTCAGTGTGTTAAGCAATAGATTTAGCTATATAGTTATTCAGCAATAAATATATAGTCACACTTAAACTTATGTGACTTTCATATGACTCTGCTTGCTGCTGTCATTCTTCATGTATAGCAGACAAAAATATTAGAAAGGTTAATTTTTGTCATCGCCCTGGAAAGTGCTTTGTCTTCATTGAGATTGACATTTTTATTAAAGCAGCTCAGACTACAGTAATACTTAGTTACCTCCACTGTGATATGAGTGATGAGTGTGATATAAATAGGCTAGAGGCTTCCCATCCTGTCATTTTAATCTCATAAGTGATGGCCACTTCAAAGTATAATGTAGTTCAAATGCTATATAAGTATAAGGGCAAAATGGCAAAAATGAGGTATTTTATAAAGACTAACTAAAAAGGGCTAGGTAAAATACATCTGTGGTATTAGGTTTTATAAATGCTACAGATTTTTAGCATAGAAATCATGAATGACATATTTCCTCACTCCGGAAATAAGATGACTGATTTTTAAACGGGCTCCATGTTATCCATTGTTTCATATTAAATAGTTTTAAGTTGGAGAGAAATCCTCAGAATCTTAAAGCTCTGCATTTAAATTCTTGTGCTTCTAAACACAATTCACAATAATATTTTCCATACTTTAGGGAAACATTTACCTGCAATTATTCACAAATTCACCAACAATAACAAATTTATAATAATTTTCTAAATGTTAGGGGGAAAAACCTTGTTTTGACTCTACTTATGAACAGTTACAAATTGAGAGTTACTATTTACTAACTGATACATAAATCTTAAATTTTAAAAGCTGGAGTTTACAGATCTACTTAGTCATGCCTCAGCCTCCTCTATTTAGACTACCAGTTTCAACATAACAATAACTAAGTTACTAATATGCATATACAATACAAACTTGGATATTTCAATATTGAAAATTACATAAATACATACAAATTCTAGTTTTTATTTCATGTTTTTATTGACAAACCTCCATTTACCACAGACATTGACAAGAACTCAGATATTATCATAAGTGTATTTACAGGTTTCAGTTTGAATGAAAATTAAAATAAAAATTTATCTTTTAACCAAACAAATACCTCTGAGATACCAAGAGACTATCACAATATAGAGTAGCTTTTTCAAGACTAAGAAGGTCAATTTGAAAGCACATGGCAAAACAAAGCTCTACAGCAAAACAAGGGGGAAAAGATGGCTAAGTGAAAATGTTTGTTCCTTCAGAAGAAATGTTTTGTTGTTATTATCCTGGCCAAGATCAGAATCTTGTGGTTTCAAGTATATGTGGAAGTTATATACTTGGATCATTTATTCTGGAAAAGTGGACAGTAACTATAGAGTAATGCTGCTCATCTATGCGTTAAGCATCTGGCTCTTATTTAACCCAGGTTGGAGCCATCTCAGGAGACGTTTTAGAGACATAAGCAAAAGCAAAAAAAGAAAGACAATAGTTAGCTCATAATTATTCAACAAAATTAATTACCCTGTGGGGTTAAGAAGAATTGTCATTTAGGTTTAGAAGCATGAGAACACTTATGATAAAATGTATTGATTTTTTTGTAAATTTTGTAAACCAGTTACCACATTTTGAAACATTTATGTAAGAATTAGTCCATGGCTTGTAGTGGTTGAAGCTAGTCATGGAGGATCTTGGTAGCTCCTCTTTCAACTCAAACCAACTCCGTATTGCTTAGTTTTGAAAGTTTTCTGTAGATATTTAACTGATGCCCTATGTAATAGAATCAGTGTGTGTGTGTGTGTGTGTGTGTGTGTGTGTGTGTGTGTGTGTCTGTTTCCCTATAAAAAATTCAGAGATTTCTAAAATAATTATGGAATGTGTTTGGTCAAGTTCTTTTGTACTTCCAAATCCCAACATTAAAATTAAAATCAGCAAAAGTAACAAGAAATGTCTAACAATCTGTGGACTCAGTGCAGTGGTAAGAAGAGATATGAACAAAGCTTCCAAAGTAAAGTCTTTACTTAAAGACAGATTACATAATTTGTGACCTGAATAAAATGTTTACAGAATAAAAGTGCTCATTAAATCATGTATAAATGCTTACATGGGCTCCCAGGAACTCTAACCCCACTACTACAGTCTCCTTAGCTAGTAGACAACAAACACGACTTCATTGACTAATATTCCATCCATGTTAGTGCCTCCACATACTACCAGTGTTGATACTAGGGTAGGTACCATGATAAAAGCAGAAAAATAAATGACACACACACACAAAGCAGATTTTGCCATATAAAAATTTATTTTTTTATTGAGAAAGACACCATAAATATACTAAATATATTCAGAGCATTCTGAAAGTTGAATAACAGGCCTTTAATAGAAAGAATTCATATATGTTATTTCAAGTTCTGGGGTTAGAGAAAAATGACAGCTATAATCATATGTGAACAACTATTTTAAAGATGAAAGCGTGGATATACATCTTGCCTAAATAAAGAATTCCAGGGAAGAATTCAAGGTATCACTATTTGTAGATGATATGACAGTATACATAAGCAACCCCAAAAATTCTACCAGAGAATTCCTATGCCTGATAAACTATTCATAATAGTCATAAATGAAATAGTCTTATCAAGTGTAACTCTTATCAAGCAAGTGAAAGATCTCTATGACAAGAACTTCAAATCCCTGAAGAAAGAAATCGAAGAAGACCTCATAAGATAGAAAGATATCCCATGCTCATGAATTGGCAGTATTAGCATCATAAAAATGGCCATCTTACTAAAAGAAATCTACAGACTCAATGCGATTTCCATCAAAATTCCAACTCAATTCTTCACAGAGATTAAAAAGAACAATTCTCAAATTCACCTGAAATAACAAAAAACCCAGGATAATGAAAACAATTCTCAACAATAAAAGAACTGGGAACATCACCATCCCTGACCTCATGGTATACTACAGAGAAATAGTGACAAGAACTGCATGGTATTGATACATAGACAGAGAGGTAGATCAATGGAATAGAATGGAAGACACAGAAATAAACCCACATAACTATTGCCACTTGATCTTTAATAAGGAATCCAAAATCATATAGTACAAATATTACAGCATTTTCAACAAATGGTGCTGGTTCAACTGGAGTACAACATGTAGAAGAATGCAAATTGATACATTTTTATCTTCTTGTACAAAGCTCAAGTCCAAATGGATCAAAGACCTCCACATAAAACTCGATACACTGAAACTAATAGAAGAGAAAGTCGGAAACAGCCTTGATCATATCAGCACAGGGAAACATTTTCCTGAGCAAACACTAATGGCTCAGGCTCTAAGATCAACAATTGGCAAATGAGACCTCATAAAACTGAAAAGCTTCTGTAAGGTAAAGGACATTGTCAATAGGACAAACGGCAACCTACAGATTGGGAAAAGACACTTACCAACCCTACATCCAATAGAGGGCAAATATCCAAAATATACAAAGAACGCAAGAAGTTAGACTCCAGATAATCAAATAACCCAATTAAGAAGTGTGGTAGAGATGTAAAGAATTAATTGTCAACTGAGAAGTCTCAAATGGTGTAGAATCACCTAAAGAAATGTTCAACATCCTTTGTCATCAGAGAAATGAAAATCAAAAGGACTTTGAGAGTCCACCTAACACCAATCAGATTGGCTAAGATCAAAAACTCAAGTGACAGCAGATGCTGGCAAGGATGTGGAGAAAGAGGAACATTCCTCCATTTCTGGTGGGACTGCTAGCTAGTACAACCACTTTGGATATCAATCTGATGGTCCCTCACAGAACTGAAATAGTTGTACCTGAAGACCCAGCTATACCATTACTGAATATATACCCAGAAGATTCTCCAACATATGACAAGGACATGTAATCCACTAACAACCCAGATGTCACTCAACTGAAAAATGGACACAGAAAATGTTGTACATTTACACAATAGAATACTATTCAGCTATTAAAAACAATGAGTTCATGAAATTTGTAGGCAAATGGATGGAACTAGAAAATATAATCCTGAGTGAGATAACCCAGACCCAAAA
Source organism: Grammomys surdaster (assembly GCF_004785775.1). Lineage (NCBI taxonomy): Eukaryota > Metazoa > Chordata > Mammalia > Rodentia > Muridae > Grammomys > Grammomys surdaster. Next base: position 32,012,362 of record NW_021604565.1, read on the forward strand.
GGCCATTCATGGTATGTATTCACTGATAAGTGTATATTAGCCCAAAAGCTCAGAATACCCAGGATACAACTCACAGACCATATGAAGCTTAACAAGAAGAAAGGCCAATGCTTCAAACCCACTTAAAAGGAAGAACAAAATAATCATAGGAGGCAGAGGGAGGGAGGGACCTGGGTGGGAGAGGAAAGGGGGAGAAAAAAAGGTGTAGGACCAGGTATGGGAAGAGACAGGAGAGAAGTCCAGAGGGCCAGGAAAACAAATAGAAATAAGCAGCAGTTGGAGGTGGGGAATTTGGGGAAGAACCAAGATAAAAACAGAAGCAGATCTGGATATTTATTTATTTGTTCTTTAGTTTTTGAAAATTGCCATTCCAAACAATGAATTTTGCTATGGAATTTCATATTTGTTTTTACTGGCTTTCCTTTCCCCAGTCATTCCAATTAACTATCTGAGTCCTTCCTACTAGTACCAGATATTTAATAGTATCAAAGTGTGCCAAGTTAGTGTAATTTCTTGGTATAGCAAACACTAACATATATAAAGCACTGCATTCAAAGCCTATACTGCAAAAAAAATCTTAAAAAATAGGAAGAACAAATAAGAAACAGTGGTACAGAATAGGAATACTGTGTTCACTTACCTTTGCTTTTCTACATTAAAAAACAAACAAACAGTAATGAACAAAAATTCATTGTTGTGTTCTTCTGAACAACAAAAGAACAATTTGAAATGATTCCATTTTTATCAGAATTTCACAGACTTCATATGCATGTGTTTCGTGTTGTTTCTATTTTAAGCTAATTCAAATATCTGATGAGTACTGAAGTTTTAAAGTAGCTGGTCAGGTTAAAAAAGAAGACCTTTGTGAGAATCCTATTTTTTTTTTAAAAAAAGCTAACTAAAACCTGTAAGCCCACTTGTCTTTCCTAATCAAAACTCAATGCAAATTATATTATGTCTATCTATCTATCTATCTATCTATCTATCTATCTAGCTAGCTAGCTAGCTAGCTAGATGAGAGAATTCACTTTACTGTTCAAAGTCTGTTACTCCCACCTTGCAATCAGAATGGAATCAGAAGATCACAGCATCCTTCCTGTAGATTGAAACGATGCTAATAATATCTTGCTAGCAAATCTAGTAAATTTCTGATTCATGATCTAAATTATTGTCATTTTAAATGTGTCCTAGGATAACATTTTAGTACAGAAATATTTGAGGATCTGATCTCTAAATTTTAGTAGCAAATCAAATTTGAATGCCTGGGTTTGAGTTATAAGCTGACTTAAAAATCATCTCACCCATCTGAAGATAAATTTCTTCACCTATGCAGGAAAGAGAAGGTAATTGCTTCAAAAGAAACTACTAGGTGGGAGTTTTCACACACACACACACCTATGTGTATATTGACACATATATATTCATATGTGTATATTCACACACATTCATATGGATATATATATATATACCACATACAAATATATATTCATATATATTCATATATTCATTATCTGATATATATATCAGATAATATGGTATATGCTTTTCTACAAATCTATAGCGATCACTTCTAACTGTGGAACTGGTTTGAAATTAATTGATTTGACTTCACTAAACACCATTATGTGACTGATAAAATAGGGTAGACTAGGTCTATTGTTCTAAAGAAGTACTACTGGACATTTGTCACTAAGACACTCTGATTGCACAGTTAAAGGATGTATGCTATTAATATGATGTGGGTAGAATGGTACAACACATCTCACCGACTGCAAGGCAGCCTCCTGTAACCAATTATTCAGGTCAAAATGTCAATAACAAAATGTTGGGAAATCCTAGATCACCAAAAATATTTGTCAGTGCTAATCTTCTCTGATCCTCAGATGTTATTGCTTTATAAAATACAAATATTTGTTGAGCACCAAGAGGTGCCATTGTGGTGGCAGAGCATCTCAAATTCCAGCCATGACCTATAGAGTCTGTGTGTGGCCTGATCTGCTTCTCTGGGCTTATCTCCTGTCAGTCTGGTCTGAGTATACTCTCCTGTTCCTTCAATATGGCAGACTTATTTCCTCCTCAGGAATATTGATATTTTTCTCATGTCCTCATTCTTTGTATATTTTTCTATGAAGAGAATTAATAATCCAAGAGTTCATAATCACTGGACTGGACATGCCACGGCCTCCATCTTCTTCCATGTACACTGGCTCATGTTTAGGTAGTGTTATGTTTTGTCCACAGAGAAGGTTGTCAATGAAAATTTGTTGAGACAAGAAAAGATTTGCATTTCTATGCTAAGCACACTAAATATAAAGAAAATTTAAAGAAAAGAAAACTAGCTCAAAGAAATTAAAAAGTCATAGATTTTCTTCTCACAGATGTGGAAAAAAATCTCTGAACTGTTTTTTTTTTTGTAGTGAGAAATAAGCATGAAAAACATCAAGGTTGCATTTGTTGGCAAGGTTAATAATAGGCAGATTAATACTTCAGATTTTATTGTGTTGGTTTTGTTTTACCTAATTTTTATCTGCCTTGAAGTTGTGCTTCTGAAGGTTTCCTACAAGAAGGACATCTCGATTAAAATGTACATGCTGAGTCAAAGGTTCATTGTGTGGGGCACAGAACACATTTCTCCCCAACCTTGTTTTTTATAAATTAACAAAGAAGATATTTATTTATTTATTTAATTTAAGAGATTGAAATTTTGCCTATCTTCCTGTCACAAGTATCGAATTTGAGACTTCTTGTGAAGTAAACATTATAATTTTCCACCTTTATGATTATATTAGAATCTTTGGTCTGTGTTAGTCCTAAAGAAAATATACTATATGTTCTCTATAGCCAAATATATTATTAAGATTAAGAACTTTCTTAATAGCCGATAAGCTAGCCTTATATAGAAGTGGAGAATAGATGGGATTAGAAACCAGCATTCTACCTAAGTATAGTAAATATAGAGATAGTTAGGTTTTAGGTATTGATTTCAGAATATAGGAAAGATCAGATAATTGTATCCTACTTTTAAATTCCCTCTCACCAGGTACATAGGCCTACATTTTTTAATTAAGTAGATGAAAACCAATCAGGACTTGCTAATGAAAATTAGTTCACCACATTCAAATGTTTCATCATTTATTCCTTAATTCCTCAAGCATTCATTCTATGCCTAAGTTCTCCAAACATCTGGAGTTGCATAGGGTATTTTAGTAAATAAAGATAAACCCAGTGTAGATATGTGACTTGAAATGTTTACTAGTTGTGGAATGAAAGAAGAAATATAACGTCTACATCACTACATTAAGGAAAGGCTGTCTTCTAGCAAAACAATGCTGCAGCCAGGTTTCCAAAATCTTTAGGATATCTTGGTAGAAAATTTTTCATGGAAAGCTGACTAGTAGGACTCTAGACTCACATTCCTTACTTGATCACTGAAAGACTCACATGGATATTGAATAAATTGTAAATTATGACAGGATTTTGATTGAAAGGATATTTTCGTTTTACTCTGTCTTTCCTTTCTCTCTAACATCTCTAATCTAATCTTTGAAAGACAGAATGGCAGGAAGTTGACTGCAAACTTGAATCTCTGATTCCCAGATCATTTCCAGCTTCATTTATTCCAACTGAAGTCATCTTCTGCCTCAGTTTCCACTAGGGAAGAGAAATTTGTCTTACAAAAACACTAAGGCTTCCATGCATGCATTGTTTACTCCATAGATAAGTTGAACCCCTAATTAACCCTTTAGTTTGATTCAAGACTTAAGGCAGTCTACAATTTCTATATGCCATTTGTAATGTAGTCTCTCAAATATATTACTACAAACATAAAAACTGTTCTGATTCTTAAATCCAGGAAATATTAACTATGTGTATAAGTAGATAAATATGTGCCTATCTTGTAATTCCTGACGATAGGTAGTGACCTGTGGCTCTTTTTATATTGTCAATCCAATGTTCTGATCTCTTTGTCTATTTCTCTATTTGTCCATGTAAATGTGTCCCTCTGTTCTTAGATGAAATCTATGAAGTGTTAATCATGTTGGAAGCATAACTGAGCATACTACTCTAGTATAATTTTATCTTAATAAAAAGAGACGTTTTTATTGTTTGAGGTCATCTAGTCTTTGCTATTGTGTTTGGGCATACTTAAGTAACTAATGCATGTGAATTTATAATATTCAAGGGGGAGGAGGAGGGGGAGGAGGAGGGGGGAGGGGGAGGAGGAGGAGGAAACAATCATTAGCTATTTGAGAGTCTAAGCACAGTACTAGGAGCAGATAAGTGGGAGTTAAGTGCTGGGGGACAGGTGGGTTGGTGGGTGTCATCAGAGGGAATGCGGAGGTGGATAGATTAACAGCCAGGAATAAAGCAGGAGTGATGAAGAGTGATTGGAAAATTCTTTGGTTCTGAGTAACTCTAAGTAATCTGTATCACTCCAGCATGCATCCAGAGTGTGCAGTGTTTTCAGCAAAGCTTATTGCAATTTTCTTTAGCAATAAGTGAGTCTATGTAAGTGTAGAAAATTTCAAACTTTTCAAACTTTTTGTACATGTAGCATGCGTGTCCATGCAAGAATGTACATGTATTTAAATGTGTATCAATTCCCATATGGTTTTTCTTTCTTATTTTAGTTTCTTTTTAATTATGGAAGCTATTCAACAAACATGTTTTTGTTTATCTGAAGCTAAGTATATAGTTTCAACATATGGAGTGCATTTTGTTCTACTTCAGTTTATCTTAGGAAATCAGGTTTCCTAACTCTTATTGGCAGTAGACATAAATGATTTCTTATTTTGTATTTTCCCATCTATTTTCTCTCCTTCCTTTTTTCCTTTACTATGTCTTTCTCTACCTTCTCATCTTCTGCCTTTCTTCCTTTTCTCCATTTTCTCTCCTTTCCCTTTTTTCGGAAATGTCATAAAAGAGTTTTTCTTTTAATGAATTGCTTCACTGAATGACATGCTACAATAGATTCTCAGCTTGTAGATGTTTACTTAGACTAGAAAGAAAACAATATGGAAATAGTGTTAATAAACAAATCAGGAAGGTTGTTCATTCTTTCACTTAGAGCTACCATGACCCTGAAATTCAAGTGTTTTTACAACCTGGTTCTGAGCTTTAGCAGCCTTGGGTGACTTTTTCAAATAACATTCAATATTCTTCACTTACTTTACTCAGAGGGTGCTTTTCATCCCCAAAGTTTATGGTATCCACATTATCTCCAAATTACAAACCCACTTTTTTTTTCTTTTAAATATGTTTTATTGTGTTGTCAGGTATACTAATGACCATCTCTTCTGGATTTACCTGAAGCCCTGTGCATTCTCCTATCACCCTTTTTTGTGATTTGTGTATTTTTCATATAGTATTCATCTGGTATACTAAAGTAAAAAGGGTTCTTCCTTTCTTCACAGAGTAGTGCCCAATACAATGGTTGACACATGTTAATTCCATAAATTCTCATGAAAAAGTGCTAAATAAAAAGAGATTAAAGTTTTTCATAATCATTTAGCTCTTCTCAAAATCATGCGAGCGTGCCCACGCGCGCGCGCACACACACACACACACACACACACACCTCAATTTGAAGACCACTGTCTTTTTCAGAAATGGTACAAAAGGCAGCACCTGAAGAAAACACAGTGTCACTATATTGATATCAGAATGTATCCTTTCTTAATATGCCCATCTATACAGAGGAACTTCTAATGGATGCCAAATGCAATACAGAAACATAGCAATGTACTCACACATACTTTTGCAGTGACACTGGAAAGAAAGCCTCATCTCATGCCAACTCTAAAACCTGGAAATCGTTACAGTAAACATAGGTGGTTGCTTAGATCAGGAGCAATGTAAGCAAGTCATGAAAGACATCGCAATCATGAGAAGTGATACATGGAAGTGATGCTCAGTCTGTGTGAGCTCCCCACATTTTCTCTTGAAGTTCCATCTCAAAGCTCCCAGTACATTACTTAGCACATTACAAATGAATTTTGTGTTTATATATAGTTAATGCACAAACATGAGAATGAATAATGGCTTACTCTGATGAATAACTAAAATGCAGACTTAACAGATTCATAGATAGAATTCTATGACGAACAATTCCACAATTACCATTTCACCTTCTCAGTTAAGTATAGTATCAGTTGTCTTGACGATAGCCTTTCCATTTGAGCCACTGCATTATCATATCAATGCTGTCTGTGGAAGCTTATAAATCTTAGAAAGAGCAATAATATAAGCTAATGAAATATAAATACAGTAAAATAAACTAAGGGGACTGTGGGCTTATGTAAGGGGGTAGAACAGGAGTGTGCATAAGGATTGGAGGAGCTAATGGAAAAATAGAAGCAGAGCTGCAGAGAGGGGACACAAAGTCCACACACATCAGGAGTCAGCCATGTGGCACCCCATTCAAATTCTTAACCGTGTACTCACAAAACAAGCATCCCTTCCTGGTATCTCTACCTTCCTTTTGAGTACACTCACTGAAAGCTTTCTCATTCTGCAGTGAGTCCAACATAATGTCATTTTCACTGTCCTGTCAGAGTCCTGGGCCCGGGGTTAGGCATACTTATTCCATATACAGGTTACAGGCTTTGCCTTTCCTTACCTCACTAGAAAGGTATTGTAGAAAGGAACTACAGGTGGAGAAGTTTTACAAAACATCAAATACTACAGGAACCAGACCTGATAAGTATTTTAAATTGTCCCTTTGAAAGCATAATATTACAAAGCCCAGCTGACTCAGACCTAGCCCCTCTGCCCAAGCTCCATCTTCCTTCTGGTCTGCTCTTTCACCTGAGACAAATCGGTGAACCCTTACCCTCCCACATCCCACAACCTGCCTGTCTCTCTGGAGGTCTGCAATAAACAGGGACATACTCCTCTTGGTCTGCGCCTCCATCACCAACTGGGGCAGATTCTGTTCCTGGAAACCAAAGCCTGCCTGTCTCCTAGGATATTTGCCCTAACCAGAAATACAGGAGGTCTGCCCTAACTAGGGACACAGGAGGGCCTCCCTAACCAGAGACAGCACTCTCTGCCTTCCAGGAGGCCTAGTCAAGCCCATGTCACAGAGTGCTACCTACCTCTAAAGTGGTGGAATACTGTCAGAGACATCCAGGCCAGTTAACACCAGAGATAACCAGATGTCAAGAGGAAAGCACAAGAACATAAGTGACAGAAGCCAATAAAATTTGGCATCCTCAGAACCCAGTTCTCCCACCACAGCAAGTTTGGCTATCCTAACATACCTGAAAATCAATATTCTGACCTAAATCCCATCTCATAAAGATGACAGAGGCCTTTAAGGAGGATATAAATAACTCTCTTGAAGAAATACAGGAGAACACAGGCAAACAGGTAGAAGCCCTTAAAGAGTAAACAATTAAATTCCTTAAAGAAATACAAAAAAATTGAATGATGCAGGTGAAAGAATTGAACAGAACAGTTTAAGACCTGAAAAAGGAAATGGAAACACTAAGAAATCACAAATGGAGGCAACCATGGAGTTGGACAACCTAGGAAAGAAATCCGGAGCTACAGATACAAGCATTACCAACAAACTACAAAAGAGAGAAGAGAGAATCTCAGGCATGGAAGATACCATAGAAGCTATTGACACTTCAGTCAAAGAAAATACAAAGTGCAAGGAATTCCTAACCCAAAGCATCCATGAAATTCAGGACACAATGAAAAGATTAAACCTAAGAATAACAGGAATAAAAGAGGGTGATAATTCCCAGTTCAAAAGGCCAGAAAACATCTTCAACAAAATCATAGGAGAAAACGTACCTAACTTAAAGAAAGAGATGGCCATAAATGTACAGGAAGCCTACAGAACACCAATAGATTACAGCAGAATAGAAAATTCTACCATCACATAATAATCAAAACATTAAATGCACCAAACGAAACTCCCTAGAGGTCAGGAACTAGAGATGATCAGTAACCTGTTTACTACTGGCAGGGTTAGACATCCCAATTTGTGACTTTTTTTCCTTCACACTTGTGGCTTTTTGTCTTACACTATTTTTATTTTCACTTTCTTAATTTTCATCCTCAGAAACTAGATAGCTTCGATAGCATACAGAGGAAAATAACTTTATTTCAGAGCTTATATTTTAATTATAAAAGAAAAACCTTGTCTACTATATTTCCTATTAGTTAAGAAGCACATTTGATTCTAATTTCAGCTTCTCATCATATGATGTAAAAGCAAATTTATTTTATGACTAGAATGGAACTTTGTTGTTAAATATCCCCCACATCCGAAACCTGAGATTTTAAATATTTACTGAATGCCTCATCCAGTGGCCGATGATCCATGTGCCTATTGTTGTGTACCACACAATTTCATGTTGCTTCTCAGCCAGTCTGTCTGGCTGACAGGAGTCAATACTCTTTATACACAGCAGTAAACACTTCAAGTGCCACACAAGAATGTCTTCCTAGCTACTCTAATTCTATTTGTAACCTTCACTCATTAGCCAGTCCTCAGCTGTACAGTACAAAAGGCAACAATTTTGTTGTAGAAGGAAATAGACCTTAGCCATCTCTTTGGTAGAAAGGTATACTGAGGCACAAAGGAAATAAAAAACTGGAAAAAAAAGTGGGCAGGAATCCAGTGTTGACATTTGTTTTGTTTTTGTTTTTGTTTTTTTGTACTACACAAAAATAGTTAACTTAGTATGTATACACATTAATATAATGTAATTTGATCAAATTCACTTTCATTCACTACCTCTAGTTCCTCTCCTATTCCTCTGCCATTTCCCTCCAAACTTAATCTTTCTTTCTTTTTGTTTTTCATCTCTGTTACTCTCCTTCCCCATCCCCTGTACAGCTGTAGGACTGTTAAGGGTACTCACACCCCCAGAAATTCATTTATGAGCTTCTGCCATCTTCCTTCTCTTTCAGTGATACAAACTCCCCTTCTTTTCCATATTTAATTCAATTTTGGATTTTCTATCTTTAGCATATATGTACACGTGGAAGAATTCTAAATGTGAATAACGAGAAGATTGCAATTGTCAGTCTAGGAGTAATTTTGATACCTTGGGCCAGAGCTGTGTAAGTAATGCTGAGTAGCATACATCTATCCAGGAGTTAAACAGACAGACCTTGTTGAGAATCATATACAGTTCCACTTATGTGGAAATAGATATAGAAGTTAGTCTAAACTCCAGTTTCATCCCATGAAATAATTTGACTTTATACTAAGACTAAGAGTAGTTGTAGGAAAATGTCTTTTAAAACATAAAACCAGAGAAAGATCCAAAACCTTTCATGAAAACAGCACTTCCTGCTTCCCTTAACATCACAGAGTAGCTACATGGGTTTCCTTGAACTTTGTTACATATCTACCCCTTTCTCATGATTCAACATTCATTCATGCTACTCTGAACCTTAAAAAGACATGCGCATCTTACTCAATCTCAAAACCTTTGGAAATATATTTAACCCACTATTGTCCTTGTCTAAAGGAAATTCAGGGACAAAAATGGAGCAGAGACTAAGGAAAGGGTAACTAGAGGTTGCCCCACCATGTGGCCCATTCCATCCACAGATGCCAAACTTCCCGACACTATTACTGATGCTAAGATGTGCTTGCAGACAGGAGCCTGGTGTGGCTGTCCTCTGAGAGGCTCAGTCAGCACCTGACTAAGACAAATGCAGATACTCACAGCCAACCATTGTACTGAGCCAGGGGACCTCAGTGGAAGATTTTGGGGAAGGGCAGAAGGAGCTGAAAGGAATTACAATCTAATAGGAAGAACAGCAGTATTAACTAACTGGACCCCTCAGAGCTCTCAGGGAATAAACCACCAACCAAAGAGTATTCATGGGCTGGTTCATGACTCCTGCTCCATATGTAGAAGAGGGTGGCCTTATCTGGCCTCAGTGGTAGGGGAGGTACTTGGTCTTGTGAAGGATTGATGCCCCGGAAAAGGGGGATGCAAGATGGGTGAAGCAGGAGTGGGTGGGTGGGGGAGCATCCTCTTAGAGGCAAAGGAGGGGGTATTGGGTGGGATATTTATCGAGGGAACACCAGGCCAGGAAGGGGACTAATATTTGAAATGTAAACAAAATGATTAATAAATTAGATAAAAAAGAAAGAAATAATAACAAATGCTGGCAACGATGTGGGGAAAGTGAAATGGTATTTTTATTTTTAATTAATAAAGAAATCTTGAAATGCAAAAAAACCCAACAACAATAAACATCATACAACGACAACAACAACAATAGCAAAAAGGATATATTTCTTTCCCCCTGGCCATTAATACCTACACTCAACATCTTTTAGTAAGGACTTCCAAGGGATCGTTGTCTATGTTTCATTCTTTGTATAGTTTATTTTATTCTATACTTCAGTTGTGAGCTCAATCCAAATGTTCTGGTATAGTCTTCACTAACTACTCCCAAAACTGTTTAGCATAAGCTGCTATGACTTGAATAAGAAGTGTCACCTAAAAGGTTCATGCCTTCAAGACTTGGTCCTCTAGGGAGGCTGTTAGATCATCAGAAATCTGTTCTAATCAACAAACTAATCAAGTTTTCACTCTTAGCATTGATTATTAACTTGAGATATTGAATCATCTATGAGACAAGTCTGTAGCACACATGTAAACAATTAGCTTGGTTAGATTAGAATCTGACCATGTCCCATTATTTTGGTTGATTTAATTCAAGTGAGAAGATTCACCCTAAACAGTGGGTGGTGCCATTTCCTTGGATTTTGATCTGTGGGGCAGTGGACTTTGAGAAAAAACCTGATCCTTGACTAAACTAAAGGCTCAAAGTCCTGGAGACCCTGAAGAAAAAGTAGGAGCTTCTCCTGCTCCAGGTACCAGGCCCCTGTCACATAGTCAAAGAGTTCTCCATAGATTTGTGGTCACATCAGGGCAACACCTCAAACCCTTCCACATGCAAATGAGGCATTCCTAACATCTCAGACCAAGACAATAGGAAAAGGAAGGTGACCAGTGATCACAAAGGCTCACGATAGAGATCTCCATGTTAATAATGTACCTAGAAGATGGGAGGGCATTGCTAATAAGATTCATTTCCCAGACATTCCTGCCTGTAAAGGGTATTTAATCTCAGGCCCCCCTGAGAAGTGAGGTATGGTTTTACACATCCACATTCTGCCATGACAATAAACGCCTCAGAACCATGGACTGCCTCTTTTCATCAAGATACTCTGTGAGGAGCCATGGAAAAGGCCTTTGCCTACAAAACTGCAGTCTAATCTCCCATAGAAGGCCTTTCTGGGCTCCAAGCCACACCTGTCACCAAGCCTGCTACCTGTCAAGCTGAGGACTGCCCTCCCATGCCCTCCTCTGCCCTCCCCCTCCCCCTTCCCCCTTCCCCTACCTTCTCCTCCCACCCTCTCCCACCCGGAGCTCTTCTCCCCCCACCCCACCCCCTGTCCCCAACCCGGGATTGACCCAGCCCAACAGTCTCCCCTCCATTTTCAGCTCTTCCTCCCAGGGGCACCTGGGTGTCCAAGAGCCTAAGAACCCCATGGCCTGACCTCATCCCAGTCCTGAGGACCCTCGAGCCAGCTCCAGCTTTCCCATACCTAAGACTGTGCTTTCCGAGATGCCTCATCGCTTCCCTACAGCCCAATATTCCCCCCATGGTGGCATGGGATAAGTGAAACGCCCTTCGTTTGGCTTCCTGTGGCAGAGCAGACACAAGACCCACATTGATCCAAGTGAATAAAAAGAGGAAAAGTAGCCTTGCATCAGCCTTCTCAGTTTACTTCTTCTTGATCAGAGATGTAGGACCAATGGCTTTAAGCTCCTGCTCTTTTATTTCCCCACCATATATGTTTATCAAATCCTTGAATACCTGGCCCTAAACAAACCCTTCATTCCTTAAGTTGTGTTGTTAGATTATTTCACCATAGCAACAGGCAAGTAGGAAGGACACCATCCATCATTCATTCCCAATAACCTGGAGGTTATTGGGAGGTACTGGTGACCAGGAAGTGTGGCCTGCACCTAGGAAGTACAAGAATATTTGTGGAATGGGCGTGACAGGCATATCTTTCTCTGACCCCTTCTTTTCAGTGTCTATTTCTCAGCTGTGGTGAAAGACACAGCTCTGTTTCATCACTGTGTTTGCATGATGTTTTGTTGCTTCATGGCTAAAGCAACTAAACAGATGGAAATAGACTAAGAGGTCTGAACCACTAAGTCTAAGTGAATCACCTGACTTTATTCAATTTTTCTTAGGTATTTATTAGAGTAACAGGAAGTCTTAGTAGAGCACAATCATGCAAGAAATGGTCTATCTTCAATAGCACTCAAAATCTAGGTTCTGATTAGTTCTACCTTATACCTATCAGAATGGCTAAGATCAAAAACTCAAGGGACAACGCAGGCAGGAGAGGACATGAGGCAACAGGAACACTCCACCATCACTAGTAGGAGAGTAAACTTGAACAACCATCTGGAAATCAAATTGATGGTTACTCAGAAAATTGGTAGCTCTACCTCAAGACCCAGCAATATCATTCCTGGACATCCACCCACAAGATGCTCCACCATCCCACAAGGACACTTGGTCAACTATGTTCATACCAGCTTCATTCATAATATCCAGAAGCTAGAATTAACCTAGATGGCCCTAAACTGAAAAATAGATGCAAAAAATGTGGTTCATTTACACAATGGAATGCTATTCATCTTTTAAAAACAAAGGCATGAAGAAATTTGCAGGCAAGTAGATGGAACTAGGAAATATACTGAGTGACGAAGCCCAGATTCAGAAGGACATGCACGACAAGATCCTATCATAACTATCCTTTGAGATATCCACTGAATAGCTGACCTAAACAAATGCAGAGTGAATAGCTGACCAAAAAAGATGAGACCTGCAGCCAAGGTTTAGATGGAGTTAGGGAGTCTTGTAGAAGAGTTGGGGAAAGGATTGAGGGATCTGATGAGGACAGGGACTCAACAGAAAGACCGAAAAAGGCAGCTAACCTGGATCCTTGGGCATTCCCAGAGACTGAATCACCAACAAAAGATCCACCAGATCACAGTCTGGACCCATGTCCCTGAACATGATATGCAGCTTGGTCTTCTTGTGGATTCCCCAGCAAATGAAGCAAGGACAATCCCTGAATCTGTTGCCTGTCTATGGTTCCCTTGCCAGTAAATGAACTACCTAGTCAGTAGAAGAGGATAGGCTTAGTCCTGCAGTAGTGACATTAATCTGCAGGGATGGAGTTCTAGGGGTGGAAGGTGAATTTAATACCCAGAGAAGGGCTCCCCCTTTTCAGAGGAGTATGGGAGAGTGGAGTGGGTGAAGGATCTCTATGTGTGAGGTATTGAGAAGAGATGAGGGCTGACATTGGGAAGTAAAGTGAATAAATGAATGAAATTTAAAACATATTTTAAAAATGTATCCTGTGGTCGAGCCCAGCCTACTTTGGGTGATACCATTTCTGGACAGATGTGTCTGGGCTGTGTAAGAACACTAGCTGATGGAGAACCAGTGAGTGAATAATCAGTCATTCTCTGTGTTTTCTGCTTCCAGCTGCTACCTTCAGAACCTCAATAGACTTCTCTCAATGGTGAATTGTGACCTGTAAGTGTAAAATGAAATGACCCCTGTCCCCACCCCAGAAGAAACATATCTAATTATAAATATTTAAGTTTTAAACCATTCTGATTCTTACCACTAACCTTGGAACTAAAGTTTATAATAATTTATAAATAAATCTCTATTGCTTATTTATAATGTAGTGTCTGTATACCCCATAAGACAACCATAAAACCCTTGCGTACCCACCATCATCTTAAGCTCTTTCCTGTACATCAACAGTGTAAATTATTTCCATTACATATCTCTTCCCCCGCCCCCCCGACCACACAGCTTAAGTTTGTGTGTTTATTCACTCTGGCTTTAAAACTGTAACATGGTGCACAATGACACATTATATCTTCCCTTTAAATCCAAGTCATACTTGTAGATAATGATAGTACAGGTCATAAAAGTATGTTATATGTTATAAATATAATTATAAATATAATATAATTAAAGTTCATACCTAGTTTCCTATAACTTTTTCCCAAGTCAATTTTCCTGATTGCCCTTGACCCAATCAAGTGATCACTTTGAAAACATATTCTGAAGGCTGACAGTAAATCCAGGTAACCTCTTCCTTTTACCCTGGTGAGACCTTTACCAGAAATCAAGTAACTAATGTTCGGATTTATGATTCTAGGAAAGAGAGAGTTGGTAAATATAAGTTGCTTTTTGTTGCTCAGTTTTGTATTATTCATTAGGCAAGATGAGAAAACATACCCAGAAGCACTCTTGTTGCTCAGTCTGCACAATTTTATTTCTACTATAGCTTATACCTCTTTGAAATAATATTTATATATTTTCTTTCTTTTTTAAATTGGATATTTTATTTACATTTCAGATGTTATCCCCTTTCCCCATTTCCCCTACCCAGAAACCCCCTACCCCATCCTCCCTCCTCCTGCTTCTATGAGGATGTGCCTCTATTCACTCACTCCCACCTCCTTGCCCTCTAATTCCCCCACACTGGGGCATCCAGCCTTCACAGGACCAAGGATCTCCTCACCCATCTATGCCCAACAAGGTCATCCTCCATACACATATACAGTTGAAGCCATGGGTCCCTCCCTATGTGCTCCCAGACTGGCGATTTAGACCCTGAGAGCTCTGGTTGGTTGGTACTATTGCTCACCCCATGGGGCTGGAAACCCCTTCAACTCCTACAGTCTTCTCTCTAACTCCTCCATTGGGAACCCCATGATCAGTTCAATGGTTAGCTGTGAGCATCATCTTCTGTATATGTCAGGCTCTGGCAAACCTCTAAGGAGACAGCTATATCAGGCTCCTGTCAACCTGCACTTCCTGGCATCCACATCAGCATCTGCCTTTGGTGACTGCATATGGGATGGACACCAAGGCGGAATGGTCTCCAGATGGCCCCTCCTTCAGTTTCTGTCCCACAGTTTGTCTCCATATTTGCTCCCATGAGTATTTTGTTACTCTTTTGAAGAAGGACCAAAGCAACCACACTTCGGTCTTTCTTCTTCATGAGTATATATTGTCTTTACTTTAGTTTCTAATGCTAGACTATTACACTAAAAAAAGGAACATTGATTGTCATTCTGAAAGAGTGATTCTGGGCTCTTTGGCTATCTGAGCTGAGACTGTTGCTATTTTTCTATTATAAAGAGAATCCAATATACACAGTATCACATTGAGATTGCCTAGTGTGACAAATTCCTCTCTCTCAGTGTTCTTAGGTTTTCTAACAATGGGGAACAAGAAGAACCTTCGAAACAAGAGAATGCTGAGACAAAACTTGAAATCAGAGGAATGCAGCTGTTATGTTTCAAACAATACAATTGTTTTTGAAAGCCACACAGCATCATTTCAATGCAAAATTTTATTTTGCATAATATGAAAAAAGGTTTTTTGGACTTTACTCACTTATGTTATTGTGACCACATGTGGTCATGATGCCAGAGCATTCCTCCCCTGTGTGTTTCATACCCAAAATGATGAGATCTGGTTTATGAAGTCTTGTTTTCGTTATCCTCAAAAGGTAATCAGCAAGTGCTCATGCCAAGGAGGAGAGAGTACCCACAATTGTGTGTGTGTGTGTGTGTGTGTGTGTGTGTGTGTCTGTGTAAGTTTAGAATGTTATCTTTTGCTTGCTCTTACCTTTCCTTTACTGAAATTGCAAGGTACAATGATCACCGCTAATAAGTCAACATCTAGGTAAAGATTTCCTTGGGTAAATCATGCATTCTGTACCAATTATAGTCTGTACAACATCTTAGTACTAGAGAAAGTGGCATTATGTTTGATGACCTTAGGATTAGTTGTGGAGCAAATGGAGCCTGTGCTGCTGGTCCAATTTTTTTTTGAAACTGTTAGTAGAAATAATTGCCACTTGGAATTTACCTTCTAACCTGAGGTAGTCAGTTACTAGATCATGTCCAATAAAAGAATTCTGTTTTCGGCTAGTCAAATCCATGAAAGCCCTAAAATTTAAACTTTCCATTTAAGTTAGTTTTGACAAAATCATATGAATCAATCTCAATATTTCTACCTTGACAAATGCCCAGACAAAAGTATAGAAATAGTTGGATCCTTCTGTATAAATTAAAAGATTATAGTCATTATGTCTTAGAATGCAGTATGCCTTCCACTAATCTTCATTGGTTCTTAAAATTATGTCTTAGCATAATTTATTTTCTCCAGATAGACTGGTTTTCTGCTAGAATAGCAATGGGACACGATACTAAAAGCTTTTGAAGATATTTGGGCTTTTTTGTTTTGTTTTTTGTTTATTTGTTTGCTTACTTGTTTTTCATGACTAACAGAAACTGTTGGGAAACCCTGCTACATGGGTCAAAGTCTACCATGTTTGGATAGCTCCCTGAGTTCAGCACAAAATACAGGACTTCCTTTCCCAGAAGAGCTTCTCTTCTCTAAGCTGTTTAGAAAGCCTAACCCCTATACTCTACCTGAAGAATGTCACATAATCCTTGACAAAATTACAGGTCCATCTTCCTGCAAAGCCTCCCCATGCAAATGAGGTATACTCAAAACCTTAAACCTCAGCTAACAAAGCTTCAACCTAAGAAGAAACCCTTCCTACTTTCTAACTTTTCTATAGTCCTTGTTCATCCCAAATACAGAGCACACACTGTTTTATTAACTATTGTCGAGGAGAGCTCTTTTCTAAAAGAGCTGTAACACTGAAGGGCTGTAACACTAAAATCTTGGAAACAAATTTTATAAAGAGCTTTATTCAAATTTCCAAAATGGTGGCTGAAGAAACAACTTAGCATTAAACAAGACTTGTCACTCTTGCAGAGAACCAGATTTGGCTGCTGCTAGCAACCATATCCTGTTGCTACAAACCACCAGTACTCCTAGCTCCTGGATATCCAATGATCTCTTCAGGCCTCCAGGGACACATATTCACACATAGCTATACACAATACACATAAAGAAAAGAAAATAAATGTTAACAAATGATGATATATTTCTAAAGCCATTAAAATGCTTCCTGGTGAATTAAAAAATAAATTGTGGTATTCAATTAGTAGTTTTTTACTTTGCGTCAAAATGAAATGAGCTACAAGATATGAAAAAAAGAAATTCAAACATCTATAACTATGCTGTCCTAATTGTTTCCGTATTTTATCTTACTATTTTCAATCTCAGTATATATTTCTGTGTTACAAAAGCAAGCACTGCTCACAGTCTATAATTTGGTCCCAAGTATATTGCTCTATACAGAAAATTGCAACTGAGCCTCCTGGACAAATGACTGTTAGGTAAAAGGTTAACTGAGGGAGTGAGTCTTGATTGTATACTATTAAAATCTTCCATAGTTCAACAATATTTACTTTATTGGAATACTTAGGAGTTTTGATGCTATCATAATAATGATAGAGTCATTAATTTGGGAATATTTACAAAAGTAATTAAAGACAAGAGAAGAAAATGTTTACAAATCAGAACATGACGTGTAGCAAAAACAGTTACATTTCTGTGTATATGTTCACAATTTCACTTAAAATATCCCATAGCAAGATAAATTAAAATAGCTTTTAAAATTGTCACTGATGGTATACAACTTTAATGAGCCTTGCAATTAATTATTACATTAAACAGATAAATCATCCATTGGAGATCATTTCAACGCACATATGTTGTGTCACAAAAAAATATTAAATTTGGAGTTGTAAAAGTTGCATTAGAAGACTATTTTCAGAAATTCCTTATTTGCTATCTACTTATTTGTTTTAATCATTTGTGTGAACTTGGTGTGGTACTTATTACTGACAGTCAATCTGACCACATCTGTAAAAGCTAGGAGATGGGTCTTTACATACCTGTGGGAGGGCTCTCTTCTAGTAATAAATGTGTCAAGATCATGCATGGGACCATTTTATGAACTAGGCTCTGGGACACATGAAAAGGAAGAGGAAGCCTAGTCCACACCTTTGTCTTTTTCTGTTTCATGTTTGTTGGTATGATGTGACCAGCTGTTTAATCTGCTGTCTTGCCTTTTCTGGTATGATGAATCATTCCTTGAACTGAGAACGAAAATGTATCATTTTTAACTTCAGTTGCTTTTGTCAGAATATTTTTGTCACAGCAACAGGAATAGAAATCAAGATCCTTTGTTAACTGAATAAATTCTTTCCTTGTAAAATAGAATTACTGTGTGTTTGGCCTTATTGACAAGAAAAATAAACAAATAGACTCACATGTGGATGTGCTTCTTATACAAACTGGTCCCTTTGGTATTCATTTGGTGTTAATTCCATCTTTAGTCAAAATTCATTCCCAGGGATGAAGATATATAGTATAAGTTATTAGTATCTACCATTTCTTGCTCTAAATTTATTCTGAATGATTCAGTGTTTAAACTTAAACTTGAATTTAAACTTGAAGATCAAAAACTTGAGAATATTATCATGAGTGAGGTAGCTCATAGCCAGAAATACACATATGGCATATACTCACTTATAAACGGACATTAGCAATAAAGTGCAGGATAAAAATGCTACAATCCACAGACTCGTATAAACTGGGAAATAAAGATGTCCCAAGGAAGGATACATGAATCTCACTCAGAAAGGGAAAGAAAATACTAGTCAGAAATAGAGGGAAAGAGAGAATTGTGTAAAGAGGGATGAGGAGGGGAACTGGGATGGTGATCAAGTGTGGGTGGAGGCTGGAGAGGGCTGGGAGTGAGAATAAAAATTGGTGAGGGGTATCTCTGTTGACTAGCTTGAAGCCTTGGATTGCGGGAAGGATAAGAGAAGTCTATGGGGGTGACTCTAGCTGAGATTTCTACCAGAGGTGGATATAGAGACTGAAGTGGCCACCTCCTGTAGCCAGGCAAGACTTTCAGAAGAGGATGAGTGATATCAATCCACTCATAAAACCTTCAACCCAAACTTTGTTTTACATAAAGATAAACAGGATAAAGTTGGAGCAGAGACTGAAAGAACAGCCAAGCAATGACTGTCTCAACTTGAGCTCCATCCCATGTGAGAGAGGCAACCTGAAACTATTAATGATTTTCTGCTATGCTTTCCGACAGGAACCTAGCATAACTGTCTCCAAAGGGACAAATGTAGAGACCAACAACCAAATATTAGGTAGAGATCAAGACTCTTGTGGAGAGTTGAGGATATAATGAGCAAGCTGATCAAGGATCCCACAAGATCTACAGGGTCAACTAACCTAGTCCATGAGAGCTCACAGAGCCTGGACCACCAACCAGGGAGCATGCAGGATCTGGACCTAGATGCCTACATATTTGTTGCAAATGTGCAGCTCAGCTTTCATGTGGGTCCCCTAACAAGTGGAGTGGAGGAGTTGTCTCAATCTATATTCCCTGTCATTGGATCCCCTTCCTACTACAGGGAAGGCCTGGGTGGGTACCAGTGGGAGAGGACCCCTTCTCTGAGGAGAAGGGTAAGGAGCAATGGAGGGATTTGTAAGTGTGGGACTGGGAGGAGAGGAGGAATGAGTGCTTTATTCAGGATGTAAAGTGAATTAAAAATAATAATAAACTATTGGGGAAAAATAAACAGAAATGACATATAGAAGATTAATTTATCTAACAGTCTCAGAAATTCCAGAACATCATGATGTAGAAAACATGACTGGTAGGAGAACTCACATTACGATAAGGCAGGAAGCAAGAGGGAGAGTGCAAGTAGTCATTGTCATGCCAAAGAGCCAGAGCAAGTAACTTTCACCCACTAGCTAGATCCTATTACCTAACGTTTTCATAACTTTTCAAAATTAGTGCCACCACTTGTAGACCAAACAAATAGTAGATAGATGGTAAGCTTATGAATTCTGGTTCTTAGCTGACTTTATTTATCTTTTATTTATTAACTATATTTTAGCCCAGATAGGGAAATAATATGCCTACATTTAAAATAGGTTTTCCCACCTCAATTAACTTAATGTAGAAAATCCTTCACAGACATACCCAGAAGACATAATAAATGCTTTTGCAAAGGAATTTTAGACTGATAAATGGGTGGATGACAGCCCTCATAAAGCCTTATTAACTGTAAAATTGGTGCAACCCATTTTGTTCATTATGTGGGACACATTTTTCGATGAACTGTATGACTTAGCATTGACATGAATTAGATTTTTCAAATTGAACAGAGACTTGAAGAATCATTTTGTAGTAATCCTATATGGAAGAAAAATATTGAATATAGAGCAGAAAAGTATATAATATCATAATCTAGGAAATGACATGCAAGATAGTAATTGTTCACAAAACTAGTAGAACCTTTATGTTGGCCCTTCATTACATTCTTCAAACAAACAAACAAATAAACTCTTTTAAAGTTTCTGCTCACTTTTCTTAACTGGCAAAAATGTCTTCAAATCCCATGATGGTATCCAATACATTTTTTAAAATATGGAAACACATAGAAAAGGTTCCATCTTTAGTACCATTTTTCACTTTCAGAATTTAATATTTAATAAACACACCATTTCTTTTGCAATAGTTGCATTTCCTTCAATCTCTTTCTTCAGCAGAGCAAGACACAGGCAGATGTTTATAGCTCTGGTGCCAAATGCAAATATTGACTCATACTGAGTACTCAATAAATATTTATTGAAACAGTAATAAATGGCATGCCACTTGAAAATGACATATTGGTATTATCCAAAAACCTCTTATAGTTTCCAGAACAATGCCTCTGACTATGTATGTCAACTTCATGGTCTTAAGAGTCATTGCAGACTATAGCTTACTCCCAAGTACAAGTTTTCCTGTTTTATTTTATGCACATGTCATGAAACAACCATGCATATACATGTCTTAGAATGAGAGAGAGAGAGAGGGAGGGAGAGAGAGACAGAGAGAGAGACAGAGAGAGAGACAGAGACAGACAGAGACAGACAGAAAAAGAGGATGAAGCTGAAGAGGAGGAAAATCACAAAGTAGAGATTTGTGAAAATAAAAAGAAGAAAAAAAGAAGAAAAGAAATTCACTAAAAGAAAAAACATACCTGGTGAAGTTATAGAATTAAGATATTGAAATTTAAAATATAAGAACCACATGGATAACAGAATTTTAACTCACACATGACCCTGTATAATTTTTGATAGCAATGTGACCTTATGACATTTCTAAGCAAAAAAATCATTGCAAGACATACTGAAATCTTTGTTACTTTGTATCACCTGATTTATGTTTATTCTCTGATTTGAAGCACATCTAGCTATGTAAGATTACTATAATTATCAAATCAATTTCAATTTATAAAAATGAAGTTAATAATAACACACGTAGCCCTTAGTATATAAGCAAGTTCATTGGCTAAAATATGTACATATATTGATGTATTTTGATGCTTACAAAGTTATTATGATGTGACTATACTTCCACTTATCCTAAAGAAAGCACTGAGTCTAAAATATATGAATTTACATTAGTATTTCATAAGCGCTTGTTCTGCTACTATAAATTGGCTCTTTATTCACTCCTTACTTGCAAGGAAATGGGGAAATGTCAATAAGAGAGCCAATTTTAAAGGAATCTAAAAATACATAGAGTACAGAAGCCTTGTATCAGTTCATAGCTGTAGAAAACCTTTTCGTGCTTTACCTATCACCTAATTTCATGTACATATTTTTGACAGGAAGATTTTTATCATATTATTTAAAACTCCATTGTTTGAGCCAAGTTGTTACAGGATGTTACATATTGCTCTAATACATGCACCACCCATGAAATAGCTTCTATGTAGTATGTTGTTGTTGGTCAATATGTTATGTTGAAGCAAATGGAACTAAACAAATAGCTCCAGGTGAATGAAGAACACTCATAAGAAACATTATGTCTTCTCATAATACTAGCAGAAAAAAAGGCATCGTTTCTCTGAGAGTTAACTATACAATCTACTGTAGGATGTCTACTGTAGAATGTCTCAGAATCTCAGTATTTCAAGATTATGTATTTTAAGTTGGTGTCAACCAAGAAAAGTTCTATCATAGAATAAATTCAAATCAAGATCCTGAGGCTAATGTTGTAAACAACAGTGTTTGGACTTACAATGAGTATATTGTCACACAACCAAAGAGTTCATGTAAGCAATTTATTTTCTCCATGTAGTCAAGATAAACAGGATGCCAAAACATAATGAGAAGCTACTGCACAGTTTCATGAGAACTTGACATATTCAAAGTCTATAAAATCAGCCCCTTGTGTCCCTGTAGGCAGATGTGCAGGAAAGCCAAATCTTAATCAGAATGTTGCTTCATAGACATGAAATCAGATGTAGGGCATTTGGTGATTCATATGTCAAATAGTACAGCTCCCAACACGGTGCTCATGCCAATGAGAACAAATATGCTATAGTAGAGTTTTGCCTAAGATTAATGTCACAGTGGTAAACCATTTTTTCGAAATCTGTTATAGCTTGATTGTGAGGACCAGAAGAAACTCAAAACTAGATAAATGGTAAGGGCTCTTCTCAGCTTCTAATATTTGTTACTGCTGCTTGTTTTTGTTTTCTGTCTTCATTAGCTGTGTTCCATCTTCTGATCCACTTATTCTATGTTTATAACTGTTACTTCATTATTTTGAACTAATATGTCATGGTTTTGCTCTAGTCAGAAACAAAAGCATGTTGCTTAGTTCTCAAAGGGAAATCTTCGTTCAGTAATTTCTTCATTTTGAGGGATCATAATAAAAGGTGCCAGAACCTAACAATAGAGGAAACCTTTCCAAATATTATTTTTTTGTAAAGAGAACTGTTAAATTTTTCCACAAATTATTTTACTGGGTCTTATTCAAAACTTCTTTGCCAAACTCTAAATTTTAACTGAATTTCTTTTTAGTTCTCTTAAGGCTTTCAATCATATTTTATTTTCTAATTTAACAACTTTTATACTTATATAGTGCACATTTTAGTCTGCAAGTGACATATGTTACTAATCATTGTAGTTCCTTCAACATATAAGACAATATCTCCCAAATATAGTGCTAATACATTCTAAAATAATGGACACAATAAAAATTAATGAGAATACACGTTAAAATTCTATTAAATCATGTATATCGGCTCTCCCAAACAAAGAGCTAACCTTGTCTTAGCTAACCTGTTATCAATCTGTCTTAGTCAATACACCACACTTTATACAGAACACTGTAACATTCTTTAATGATAGAAACATAAATCACATTATTCATCAATAGATTTCCAGACACAATGGACTGTTGCACATGTGGACTTACAGATATGGTGGCAGTGTGCACAGGATTTAAGCTAGATGGATTTCCCAAAACTAAGTGAGAAGAGTGGACACAGGGTCTCACACATAACAAAAAAGCTATTTGAAATGAAGACCCACTGGCAAATAGTTTTCTCCACTGGAATCTCATTGCTTATTTCAACCACATTCCAGGGCTGGCCCCATATCCAGGAGTAGTTGGCCAACATAGAACAAACTCAATAGGCTGATTTTTTTGTTGTTGTTTCTTTGTTTAGTTTCTATTAATTTGCTAGACTATATGCTTCATGAAGGCAGGATTGGGGAGTTTCTTTTTTTTTTTTTCATAAAAAATAAACAACTCTGTGCCTAAGGCTCATTATTTACCCACCTCACAAACATTTTGTGAATGAGTTAAGGAAAATAGAATTTCAGAGAATTTCAGAGAACAGTATTTTATCCTTTTGTGAAGTATCTGTAAGTTTTAAAGATGTATAACATTGTTATACCAGTGCTTAATGTTTTGTTAGCTAAATCATTTCCATGGTTGTTTTAGAATATAAAATTAAATTATGGGTAGCTTTGATTTTTTTTAGAAAAAAAAAGATTATCATGGCGGGTCATGACATTTAATTGCAGGGTAAAAATATGAGAGTAAATAAATTATTATTAATCTTCCTTTCTTTTGAGAACCAACTCTCAGAATGCCTGGAACAAGACAAAGAATTTTAGGCAGTGATGGGTCTTATCAAATCTATTCTGATAGCAGAATACAGGCAAACAGCCTTTGGAACTTCAGTGGAAAACTTTAAACACAGATTTGCTCTCAAATGAGAATGTGGAGAAGGGACACTGAGCTAATACTTGCCTTATATTTATGTAGCTGTCCATAAAGGACAAAATGAGAATGAGATATCTACACAGCTGAGACCCCAAATGTATTCAGATGTATTCTTCTTGTTGATGACTCCTGAGACCTTTTACTGTTTATGACAGACTAGGTATTGTGAAGCCAGGTCCTTTTAATCAGTGGCCCTGAGAGATTTGTGTTGCACCTCTAATTGCTGCTTCATAACTGTTAGTGAATAATAATACTAATAGCAGTAACATTCATGCAAGGAATGCTTGCACTTAGACACATCTCTGTACACAATATCTATAGAAGTTCTCACAAAAACCTATACAGAGGACTATCCATATTTTGCATATGAAAAGGGAAAACAAAAGCCAAGAATTGGAACAGGACTATTCCAAGAGTAAGCAATTAGAGAGAGGCTAGTAATTCATACTGTGAGCTCCCTTACAGCTCAACCCCAGAACGAAACCCTTAAGGTGAAGATTAAATAGAAACACAATAAATTAATTCCTCCTTACAGCACTTGGGTTTGCATAAAGTTCGGCAGCAGTGTTTAGATCACTGTTCAAGCAGCTGAGCTACCCTTTTACTGACCAAAGAAGACTTAATTACAAGCACATGGTCAGTTTGATCTTTGTAGGGTCAAAGTACAGTTTACTGACAACACTTCTTTCATTTTCTTGGTCTTACCATTGTAATTTAGAAATAACTGAATAACTTATAACATAATAGCAGTAAATAATTGTAATTTATAAATTAATAAATAATTTATAAACTAATAGTAATACATTAATACTAAAATATTTTATTTCTTTCTATAAATTATTTGGTCTATTTAGAGATTTGATAGTTAAAAAGATACATATATTCATCTCATCTAGCCAAAGAGATGGTTTTCAATCTTCTATCTAACAAAGGTTTCAAGATATAAGAAGTAGGGAAATAGCCAATTCAATCCTTCTTCCAGATGTTTAGGCTTGAAGACAGCCAGTGCTCTTTGCCAGCTGGATTGCAGTTGGATTGGAGAAAGGATGATTTCTACCATGAAACTTGAGTAAGTCATCACTGTAGCCTTTTAGACAAAATATGATAGAGATCTAATCTTAAGTTTAGGAACAGAAAAGGACTTCTGATAAAAGAAGATGCAGGACACTAAAGGTCTGATGTCTTACAAGGGATTCTGAAGATTCGATCAATGAATCACAATTAGTTCCTCTCTAGCCTCCAATAGACGATTATCATTTTAATACTTCAGTATGTACCATATAAGTTGTTGCCTACTTGCTAGACTACCACCGTTTGTCCAAATGAGACTAATCTATCTTAATTTATCTAGCTTACTATTTTTACAGCATTTTAAGCTAAAGTTAGATAACATGTCACCAATACCCTGGAACTCAGTTCTCCCCCATTTCTTAGGCATGGTTCAAATTTTCTTTACATTTGGTATTCCCATTCTTGTTTTGTGAAACAATATACCCAAGACAAACATCTGAAAGGAGAAAAACATGGTTTCAGCTTTCAGTCTTTGACAACTAGATGTCTCTATTGTTTCTAGATCTGTAGTGAGGCAATAAATCATGCATCATGGCTGTGGTAGAGTATTACGCTCGCCTCAGTGTAGACTGGAAGCACAGAGAAGCAAAAGGAAATGTCAAGGTTCCAGAACTCCTTCAAAAAGCATGTTCCCAATCTACTTTCTCTAATTGGGATTCATATCCTTTATCTCCTAACAATTCATATTATTAATCTCAGAGTGGATCAATCCTTTGATGAAATCAGAATCTTCACAATCCAATAATGTCTCAGTGATTGGGTCTATCATATGAGAACCAGGATTTTAACAAATAAATCGTTTAGAGGGGTGCTTCGGAGGAACCTGAACAGAATCCTAGTCCTCTAAAACAGAGCACTAGCTTTGTAATCTCAGACAAGTTGTTGGAACTGAAGTCCTAAAGTGGCTCTTTGCCTGTGCCTCGGGGCAGTTTTGCCTAATCACAGATTTCTTTTAATACCTTCCAGCTGCTTGGATTCCTGTCTCTTGGTCTAGATTTCCATGCCCCTAATAACTTTCTCTAGACATGTCCATTGACATCCATCTCATAATGAATATCATCAACTAGCATTGTGTCAGTCAGTACCTTTATCTTTTGATATGATATGTCCAGTTATGACTTCCACCTAGGGCTGATGACTTTCCTGTACCCAGCTGTCCCCAACTCTTGGTTTACCTCATTCTATTTCATTACAGGACCTTGAGCAGATAAATCACACACAGGACCCCACAAATCCTAACTGCTGAATATGCACACAGATATTGCACTCTGGTCAGTGTGTGTGATTGCACAATCCCACATGCCAAGAGTACTGCTGGCACAATCTCTTGCAGCAACAGCTCTTCCTGGAAATAATGACAAGCAGAAGTATTGTATTTTGTAAGACCCTGGGAAACCACTTGAATTATTCTGTGAGCATGAGGAAGATATCAAGTATCAGCCCTGGAAACAACTTTTGTTGAGAAAAAAAAACACCTCTATTTTATCTTCTTCACATCAGTTTCTTTTCTCATATTTAAGATGAAAGAAGCACAACTTTGTGTTGCATTATATGTCTAGGTGTGTCTTTTTTAATATTTCTCTCTAAATTGTGAAGATCAATGAAAAATAGAAGTGCTTATTGATAGACTTCATAATAATAACAGGATATGTTCTCGAGGGAAATTTTATAATCCTGTTTTTAAGACCCTCATTAATCCTAGAACTTCAGGCTACATTTGATTGTGTTCATCTTAACTTCTGAAAGCTCACTTTGCATAAAGTATTCAACATTAAAATAAGAGTCACAAATTAGTGTATATGAATATATAGAGCTGTGACTACTTTTTACACTTATTTACACTTATACATTGTTCATTTTACAAAAGATGCTCGTACACATATTTCATCACATGCCTTTTTAACCCAGAAATAGGAACTGAAAATGATGTGACTGAGACATAGAGAAAAGCGAGTACCAGATACAGATTTTGTTTTCAACCTTCCTGCAAGTTCCAGAGATTCCCTTCTTCCAAGCTCAGCTCATGGCCACCATCCCTTTCCTGAGTTACTTATAAATACAGAGTATGATATATATGCTTAGAAGAATCAAGTAAACTTCTAACACAGTAAATTATGATGTTTTGACAGTCATATATCACTGAATAATATTAGGTTCTGCAGATAATGTGAGAAGGAAATTTGTATTAGTTTCTTTTATCTGTACTGGGAAAGGAATAGCAGAAAAATCATTGCACATCTATCATTAAAAATAAGAGTACAGATATTTTCTTTCTTGGTCCACTGAGAAATTACAGTTGCACTGACCACTTCTAAAGTACGATGTACTGTCACAGAACTTGGAAGTACAGCGTAACTAAAGGAGGTAATCACACATACTGTTTGCTGTCTATTAGTGACTGCTGCAAATGCTTTTTAGTAGATTTAAAGAATTTTATTGCTTAGCAAAGGAAAACACCACTACTGGAACCATAAAGAGCTTTATGGAATCCAACATTACATAAATAAGAACTACAGAGAAAAATATGTGTTTTCTATGTAAAGGCTTTACGTTGAAAGAAAACTTAAAAAGTAGAATATTTTGCAGCTGCTATGGAAGCCATAGGAAGGCTGTGTTATGCGGAATCACAGACATCAACCTGAGATTTTCTCTTTATTCCAATGGGAAAAATTAAGTAGGGAACTTTCCATGATGTGTGGATGAGAACACGGAAAGAGCTCCTGAAATCTGCCTACTGTTCAAACGGTGAGCCCTGAGATAGTGTTTGACTGGAGCCATTTATCTGATGCCGGGTCTGGCATGGCCTTGGTGGGAACAGACTGATATGGTTCCTGCCCCGGGACAGGCCCACCTGACATGGGCCTCCGTGAGTGTCAGTGGTTGCCATGGTCAAAAGGCTTCTTGATAAAATAATGTACCCATTTTATATTCCTCATTCAAGGATTGTTCTCCCTGTTAACATTAATGACTCCATGATAGTCAGACAGCACAAATGTAGGAGGCGACGGTGTGGCTAGTGTCTCAACAAAATGGTTAAACTCTGGGACCTTCAGGACAGCTCTTAAGGCAATAGAAAAGACCTCTAGAAATCATGAGTTCAAAAATATGTAGTTTCTCAACTATGCAAAATATAAGGATGTGATATGAATTATGAGGGGCCTCTCAAATCTGAAGGAACAGAGGCAGCTGCATTAATGAGCCAGCTTGTCACTAAAATAATGAATTCAAGATCAGCCTCAGTCACAGCTAGTCCAGGCTCAGGTGTGGTAGAAATGGTAATTTCAGGGCTGGCCCCACCCAGCTATCTTACTGTCCTTGCTTAATAGTAGCAGGCAGATTTCTGAATTCTTTTGCAATGTTAAAAGAAAATGTGTGCTTGCTGTCTCCTAAGAATTAAAGGGGCTAGAGTCCTGGGATGCTGATTCATAGGAGCAGAGAGAAAGTGGCTGGAAAACTGTCTCCAGAAAAACATAGGACACCAGCTTGGACCCAAGATTTGATTTGACTTGTTTGTTTTTCACGGCTCCCTGATGCCCCTTCTCTCAGAACCCTCTCCAAGCTTAGGCTGGTCCTTGGCAAACTGAGACTCAATACCAGGAATCAAGGTAAGGAAAAAGAAGGGAGATAGAGAAATGTCATTACAGGGGTCAAGAGTACACGGTACAACTATCAAGGTCTAAGATCGTTCTGACTTGGGAAACACAAGGAAATAAAGTGTGGTACCAGGTAGGAGGATAGCAAGGCTTTCCTGCCTATACTTTAGTCCTCATTTAGTCTATCTTCAATCCTAAAAAAAAAAATAGTAGGCTTTATGCTCTGCAACTTATGCCTTGACCCTCCACAGCGCCTCAACAGATGGAGAACTGAAGCAAATTTAGCTAGGATAGAGAACCATGTACAGGCAAGCTCTTAGGTGGGCCAATTTGATAGAACTGGGATCATTTTTCTTCTCAGAAAATGTAAACCAGCCTATTCTTTCTGGGAGGCATCACTGGAGACCCCCTGAAAGGTGCTATGAATTTTAAGTCATTAGGATTTTGCTCCTTGTCATCTCCTTCAGTGAGGCTGCCTCCATGGTAAATCTGAAACATGCCCGGATCACATCAATGGCGATGGATTCCTGCTGCCTGCTGAGAGGGCAGGCTTTTGAAAGTGGGGGCATCGAAAATGTAGTCAATGGGTTTCCTTTGAATGTCTATGGGGTTGGGGAGGGCAGTGTGGTTGTTATTTGTCCTTTCTGGAAACTAAAGTATGAAGAAACAAGGTCTACCTTCCAAGGCTTCCATCTCTTTTTGTGGTTTAAGATTACAAATGACAACCCGGTGTGGGATGCATTAAGAGCCTTTGTGTTCCCGTATCAGCCAGAGGCCTGCTCAGTGTACACTCTGGCAGTTCTCATTATGAGGAATAATAGGCAACATGTTTCCTTGAGATTTGTTATCTTTTCTCACTCAGCCCCAGCCGATATGTCTCCTGGGCATTTTCTTTGCCTCACTTTGGTGCAGTAATATGGAAGGCAAGATAGTGGAGTGGCCTGTGTTATAGGATTCCCAGCTGCAAGCTTGACATCTGCTGAGTATTCTGTAAGTTTCTTTGAACATAATTAAATGCAATCACCAGTTTTCCCTCAGTCTTCCCCCAAAGACCCCATTAGAAAAAGGAAAGGGGCTAACATGAAACCTACATGGGAGACCTGTAGAGCAATGGGAGTTAATTCCGTCCCAGCTTACACATCTATCTCTGCGGAAGGAAAAACACTGGGTCATTTTCTTATCTCTGCAATTCTGTCCTTCTGTCCTCCTCCATGTCTTTCTTCTTCGCTCCCTCTCTTCTTCCTTCCCTCCCTCCTTCCTTGCCTCCTTCTCTTTCTTCTCTTTTCCCCTTGTTGGAGGAAGGGTGCTTACTAAAGGGCTTAGGTAAACTAAGTTGGAATGTCCCTGCCCTCTCATTTCCTTCCTTCCTCATCCACTCTTTTGATTTTCCTTCCTTCCTTCCTTCCTTCCTTCCTTCCTTCCTTCCTTCTTTCTTTCTTTCTTTCTTCCTTTCTCTCTTTCTTTCTATGTGTGCTCATCGTAGTATTTATGTAATAAAACAAGACAGGCATATGCCTTAATGGATTTTAAGTGGTCATTTAAAATATACTCAAAAAACATAGCAGCATGCTTAGTGGGCAAAAGTTCTGTGTTTGGGGTAAATGTGCCTGGGTTAATGCTCTCAGTCCCCCCAGAGTTCTTAATAATTTTTCCTGTGGCCTTCTTTGCTTATCTATGAAATGGTGACTGCAACCTTTTATCACTAGATTACTGTGACAAATGAAGCAAGTAAGCCCTATCATCTAGGGCAACACATTTTAACTTCACTTATTGTCTGCTTGTCTTAGAGAGTCTCTGAAAGAAGTTAAGCAGCCCTTGTATTGGAAATAAATTAGTGTAAAGTAAATATATAGCCATCTGTGGCTTACATCGTGGTTGTTGAGAGAGATACGGGAGGGAAATGGAAGAGAGGAGAAGGGAGAGGAGGAGGAGGAGAACACACTAATATTAAATAATAGATCTCTGATAACTTGCTTTATCCTTCTGGACCCCCATATCCTAACATATCTGCTGGGATTCACATTCGAATCAGGGACAAACAGTTGAGATGCATATTTTACATACATAAAGCAGACCTGGCCTCTGGGTCTCCCACCATCCCTCAGTGACTAACTGTTATAGAGCATGGCTGGCATACCCTACCTCCACCCTCAATTTTCCAGCCCAGGGACTGGCCTTCCTTTTCCCCAAAAGTTCTTCCCTATATAATCTAGACATTTTGGTGTCTAGATTCTCTCTTTTCTCTCTTCTTTCTCCTTCTCTCTGCATTTTCATTCTCCCTGCATGTGCATGTGCATGTTCTTTCTCTTTCTCTTCTTCCTCCCCTCTGTCTTTTTCCCTGGGCTCACTCCTTGGAACCGATGAACTAGCCTGAGACCTTCTTTCCAATAAACTCATCTTTATATACTTTAATTTGGCCTGAATTGACTCATTTCATTGACAGAGAATACCTATCAATTTCTACCACTTTTAAATAATGCCACTACTTGGGACCAAATATTTGGATGATGAATACCTGGATGAGAGTGTAGAGCCAAACTAATAACACCATCAATCAACATGTTTGTATGTTTGCACTCTTTCTCTTCCTTCTTTCCTTCCTTCCTTCCTTTCTCTCTTTCTTTCTTTCTTTCTTCCTATCTATCTATCTATCTATCTATCTATTTCTCTCTTTGTAGGTTTATGATATAGTATTTGAACTGAATATTAGCACAGTTTGATAGTGTAATGCTGGTCTCTGCACCGGAGGCTATCCACTGAGATCTCTCGCCTGGCCTGGCCTGGTGGGAGCTTTCAAGTAAAGTGAGCGAGCAGGGAGAGGGAAGGGCAACCCCTATCCTTGCCACTGTTCTGGTGCTGCTGCTCTGGTACCACTGCTGCCACGGGCCGCAGCTGCTGTTGTTTTGAGATGCTGCGATGGCTTGCATTAAGCTGAGCAAGTGGAGGGCTGGCTAGTGATTGAGGCGCAGGGGAGCTTCTAGTGGCCAAAGCTTTTTCTGGAATGCAGTCTCCTCCCAGAAAACGTTACAGCTATTATAAAACAGATGCTCTCGGCCAATAGAGTAATTCTCACTCATGCCTTTATTCCTTCTTGATAGGATCTTATGTACAGTTTGGGGGTGGGTTGGGGTCTGATAGCAGGTGCTTACTATTGGGTTGGTCTGAGACGTTAGGGATGCCTCATCTACATGTGGAGGGGCTTAGGAGGAGCTGCCCCTACATGACTGATGGTCACAACTCTCCATGACAGGCTGAGGCTACGTAACAGGGGCCTGGTAACAGGAGCAGGTGAAGCTCCTACCGTCCTTTTGGGTCCCGGGGCTTCCAACCCAGGTCGACCTTACCAGGAGTCCTCTCAAGGTTCCACCATACCATAAAATATCTCCTTGTTCCAACAAGTAGCACCTCTCCTCTCTCAAGTACCTATAAGAAAGCCTACTTAAACTCATGAAATACCAAAACTAGGCCTGGATGGAATGTTTTCTTTGACTTCCATTGCCCTTGGCATTGTGGCTGCCAACTAAATTCCTTCAGTTCCCTTAAAATTTCGAAGAACTTCACAGCTAGGATGAAAGATTCAAAAGCTAAAGTGATACCAATCTGGCAAGAATAGACAGAGCTGGTATATGAAAGAATGCCCTGAATACAGGACACAGGGAGAGCCACCCTGAGCAGGCACTGACTGACAAAGAAGTGTGTCTATGGACTTCATTTTAAAAGCCGTTTCCTCTAGATTTGTTGATTTCTTGGCAGTGTGATTTCTGTTAGAAATGGTATTTAGTTTCATATCAATACATTTATTGTAATTAAAATTAATCAAAGCACTTAGGGGATTTCATGAACCTTGCCTTTTGGCATGAGATCTATGACATTAAAGTAAAGATAGTTGGGTTGACAGATAGACTATACCCTTCAAAACATTATCCAGAACACAAAATTTTTGGCAGGGCAAATAAAGGTACTCAAATCTCTGGCTGAAGGAAATTCCAATAATGTGAATCTGAGTTGCCAAGCCTTTCCTCAAGGGCAAAATGCAGGTAAATTAGACAGGCTATTAAACTATTGAGCTGGAAAATACAGATTTAAGAAGTCATCTATACAGTTTGTCATTATTATTGAATTTAGTATGAAATAATAGTGCCAGTTATCTAACAAATAGATATAAACTTAAAACTCTGACAATACAAATTCATCAACCCACAATTTTCATGATGAGGAGCCTGAGCATAGCTGCCCCAGGTATTGTTTTGCAAGACTAATCAGAGTTTTAGCTGGATGCTGTTCTCATCTGCAGGGTTGACTGGAGACAAATCAGTCCCCGAGATCCCACAGGTTCTGATGTAACTACTTGCCCTAAAGTATATTTTTTAGTCACCACAGACTACCCATAGTTCCTTGACATATGAACATTTCCAGAATTACTCCTTAATTTGTCAAGCTACCCCAGTAGTGCTTCTAGGGGTTTTGGCTGGAAATATGGAGTTGTAGATGCTGTGACCCAACTATTCCATCTCCTCTGCCATATGGCATCAATTAGAAGCCGGTCACTGTCCTCACCCACAAGCAAAAGACAAACAAATCCACTGAATAGTGAACAAATAGATCTACTCAATAACTACAGAATATCAAGTTTGATTTATTATTTTTAATATAAATCCTTTCTTTGATTATGTCTTCAGTTGTAACTTCTTTTCCATTTAATTAGATGTTCGAATTTTACCTATTATTTTAGAGAAATAACTAAAGCTTATGGCATTAGCATATTAACATGTAAGATGAAAATATTCTCAATTGATACATTTGCCATTTAATTTTGTATTTGTTATTAGTTTACAGCAATACATTTTAAACTGAACATTTGTGAACCTAAATACTTCCTTTGAAGATTCTGGTAGCTGCCTTCCCTGATGGACAGAAAAACAAATTATTCATGCATTAAAATGATGGAAGGAAATGTAGGTGTTTATTGGCCAGCAATGATAACAATTAAACTAGTCATGTCGGACATTCTTGAAAGAAACATGCATTATGTATAAGTATGTATAATATGGTGCCTCAATACGACATTTCATAATCACTTGGTTATAATTCCCCATGTCATTTATGCTATATTCACAAATAACCCACATGGCTTAATTATAAAAAAATTATTAATACAAATCCAAGGATTCTCTGACTCTTAATCCAGAGTTTAAATGTTTACTCATTTTATGACATGTTCATATGATGTTTCCATTTCAGTGAAGTGACTATTACGAAGCCTTGAGGAATACTTGGATTGAGTCAACTTAGTGTTTGAGAAGCCAGTGTAAAGCTGCTTTCACTATACCCTAGTGCATGTGGGTATGAGACCACATACTAGATACTGGGGCATATTTTTCTATCCCAATCATTTTCATGCTTGATTTCTGTTTTTTTCTATTTTTTATTTGTTTTTTTTTTTTTTTTTTGTGCTTTTTTTTTTTTTATTGGATGATTTATTTACATTTCCTATGTTGTCCCCTTACCCTATCCCCCACCACCCCCTCGGAACCTCCAATCCCCTCGCCCCTCCTCCTTCTTCTCTGTGGATGTAACCTCTATCTACACCCCCCCCACTCCCACCTCCCCACCCTCAAAATTCCCACCCCCTGGGGCATCCAGCCTTCATGAGGTCAAGGTTCTCTTCTTCCACCTATGCCCAGCAGGGCCCTCCACTTTTACATATTCAGCTGAAGCCCTGGATCCCCCCCTAAGTGCTCCCAGGCTGGTGGTTTAGACCCTGGGAGCTGTGGTTGGTTGGTATTGTTGCTCTCCTCATGGTGCCACAAACCCTTTCAGCTCCTTCAGTCTTCACTCTAACTCCTCCATTGAGAACCCCATGATCAGTTCAATGGCTAGTTGTGAGCATCTGCCTCTGAATATGTCTGACTCTTGAAGGCCTCTGAGGAGATATCCATATCAGGCTCTTATCAGCATGCACTTCCTGTCTTCCACATCAGCATCTACCTTTGGTGATTGCACATGGGATAGATACTCAGGTGGGGTGGTCTTGAGACGGCCCCTCCTTCAGTTTCTGTCCCTCACTTTGTCTCCATATTTGCTCCCTTGAGTATTTTGTTGCTCCTTCTAAGAAGGACCGAATCACCCTCACTTTGTCTTCCTTCTTTATGGGCTTCATGTGGCCTGTGAGTTGCATCTTGGGCATTTCAAGGTTCTAGGCTAATATCCAATAATCAGTGAGTGAATACCATGTGTCTTCTTTTGTGATTGGCTTACCTCACTCAGGATGATAATTTCTAGTTCCATCCATTTACCAAGGAACCTCTCGAATTCATTGTTTTTAATAGCTGCGTAATACTCCATTGTGTAAATATACCACATTTTTTGAATCCATTCCTCAGTTGAAGGACATCTGGGTTCTTTCCAGCTCCTGGCTATTATAAATAAGGCTGCTATGAACATAGTTGAGCATATGTCCTTATTATATGTTCGAGCACCTTCTGGGTATATGCCTAGGAGTGGTATAGCTGGATCCTCGGGTAATGCTATGTCCAATTTTCTGAGGAACCGCCACACTGATTTCCAAAGTGGTTGCACCATCTTGCAGTCCCACCAACAATGGAGGAGTGTTCCTCTTTCTCCACACCCTCGCCAGCATCTACTATCACCTGAGTTTTTAATCTTAGCCATTCTGACTGGTGTGAGATGGAATCTCAGGGTTGTTTTGATTTGCATTTCCCTGACGACTAAGGATGCTGAACATTTCTTTAGATGCTTCTCGGCCATTCGAGTTTCTTCCGTTGAAAATTCTTTGTTAAGCTCTATACCCCATTTTTTAATAGGGTAATTTGGTTGTCTGGAGTCTGATTTCTTGAGTTCTTTGTATATATTGGATATTAGCCCTCTATCAGATGAAGGATTGGTAAAGATCTTTTCCCAATTTGTTGGTTGTCGTTTTGTCCTATTGACAGTGTCCTTTGCCTTACAGAAACTTTGCAATTTTATGAAGTCCCATTTGTCAATTCTCGATCTTAGAGCATATGCCATTGGAGTTCTGTTCAGGAACTTTTCCCCTGTGCCCAAGTATTCGAGGCTTTTCCCCACCTTCTCTTCTATTAGTTTCAGTGTATCTGGTTTTATGTGGAGGTCCTTTATCCACATAGACTTGAGCTTTGTACAAGGAGATAAGAATGGATCAATTTTCATTCTTCTACATGTTGTCTTCCAGTTGAACCAGCACCATTTGTTGAAAATGCTGTCCTTTTTCCACTGGACAGTTTTAGCTCCTTTGTCAAAGATCAAGTGACCATAGGAGTGTGGGTTCATTTCTGGGTCTTCAATTCTATTCCATTGATCTTCCTGCCTGTCTCTGTACCAATACCAGGTAGTTTTTATCACTATTGCTCTGTAGTACAGCTTGAGGTCAGGGATGGTAATTCCTCCAGAAGTTCTTTTATTGTTGAGAATAGTTTTCGCTATCCTGGGTTTTTTGTTATTCCATATGAATTTGAGAATTTCCTTTTCTAACTCTGTGAAGAATTGAGTTGGGATTTTAATGGGGATTGCATTGAATCTGTAGATTGCTTTTGGCAAGATGGCCATTTTTATTATATTAATCCTGCCAATCCATGAGCATGGGAGATCTTTCCATCTTCTGAGATCTTCTTCAATTTCTTTCTTCAGAGACTTGAAGTTCTTGTCATACAGGTCTTTCACTTGCTTGGTTAGATTCACACCAAGGTATTTTATATTATTTGCAACTATTGTGAAGGGTGTCATTTCCCTAATTTCTTTTTCAGTCTGTTTATCTTTCATGTAGAGGAAGGCTACTGATTTGTTTGAGTTGATTTTATAACCAGCCACTTTGCTGAAGTTGTTTATCAGGTTTAGGAGTTCTCTGGTGGAAGTTTGGGGGTCACTTAAGTATACTATCATATCATCTGCAAATAGCGATATTTTGACTTCTTCCTTTCCTATTTGTATCCCTTTGACTTCTTTTTGCTGTCTAATTGCTCTGGCTAAGACTTCCAGTACTATATTGAATAGGTAGGGG
This sequence comes from Grammomys surdaster, assembly GCF_004785775.1. NCBI lineage: Eukaryota > Metazoa > Chordata > Mammalia > Rodentia > Muridae > Grammomys > Grammomys surdaster. Next base: position 32,049,200 of record NW_021604565.1, read on the forward strand.
GAGAGTGGGCAACCTTGTCTAGTCCCTGATCTTAGTGGGATTGCTTCAAGTTTCTCTCCATTTAGCTTGATGTTGGCTACTGGTTTACTGTAAATTGCTTTTACTATGTTTAGGTAGGGGCCTTGAATTCCTGATCTTTCCAAGACTTTTATCATGAAGGGATGTTGAATTTTGTCAAATGCTTTCTCAGCATCTAGTGAGATGATCATGTGGTTTTTTTCTTTAAGTTTGTTTATATAGTGGATTACATTGATGGATTTCCGAATATTGAACCATCCCTGCATTCCTGGGATAAAACCTACTTGATCATGATGGATGATTGTTTTGATGTGGTCTTGGATTCGGTTTGCTAGAATTTTATTGAGTATTTTTGCATCGATGTTCATAAGGGAGATTGGTCTGAAGTTCTCTTTCTTTGTCGGGTCCTTGTGGGGTTTGGGTATGAGTGTAATTGTAGCTTCATAGAACGAATTGGGTAGTGTTCCTTCTGTCTCTATTTTGTTGAATAGTTTGAAGAGAATTGGTATTAGGACTTCCTTGAAGGTCTGATAGAATTCAGCACTAAAACCATCTGGTCCTGGGCTTTTTTTAGTGGGGAGACTTTTAATGACTGCTGCTATTTCCTGAGGGGTTATGGGACTATTTAGATGGTTTATCTGCTCCTGGTTTAACTTTGGTACCTGGTATGTGTCTAGGAAATTGCCCATTTCATCCAGGTTTTCCAGTATTGTTGAGTATAGGCCTTTGTAGTAGGATCTGATGATTTTTTTTTTATTGGATGATTTATTTACATTTCCTACGTTGTCCCTTTACCCCATCCCCCACCACCCCAATTTTTTTTTTTATTGGATGATTTATTTACATTTCCTATGTCTGATGATTTTTTGAATTTCTTCTGTTTCTGTTGTTATGTCTCCCTTTTCAGTTCTGATTTTGTTAATTTGGATACTGTCTCTGTGTCCTCTGGTTAATCTGGCTAATGGTTTATCTATCTTGTTGATTTTCTCAAAGAACCAGCTCCTGGTTTTATTGATATTTTGTATTGTTCTTTCTGTTTCTATTTGGTTGATTTCAGCCCTGAGTTTGATTATTTCCTGCCTTCTACTCCTCCTGAGTGTATTTGCTTCTTTTTGTTCTAGAGCTTTTAGTTGTGCAGTCAAGTTGTTAGTGTGTGCTCTTTCCAGTTTCTTTTTGTAGGCACTTAGAGCTATGAGTTTTACTCTTATCATTGCCTTCATGGAGTCCCACAAGTTTTGGTATGATGTGTCCTCATTTTCATTGAATTCTAAAAAGTCTTTTATTTCTTTCTTTATTTCTTCCTTGACCAAGTCATCATTGAGTAGAGAGTTGTTCAGTTTCCATGTGCACGTGGGTTTTCCATTGGTTTTGTCATTATTAAAGACCAGTCTTAGTCCGTGGTGATCTGATAAGATGCAAGGGATTATTTCAATCTTTTTATATCTGCAGAGGCTTGTTTTGTGACCAATTATATGGTCTATTTTGGAGAAGGTACCATGAGGTGCTGAGAAAAAGGTATGTTCTTTTGTTTTAGGATGAAATGTTCTATAGATGTCTGTTATGTCCATTTGGTTCATAACTTCTGTTAATGTCAAAGTGTCTCGGTTTAGTTTCTGTTTCCATGATCTGTCCACTGCTGAGAGTGGGGTGTTGAAATCCCCCACTATTATTGTGTGAGGTGTAATGTGTGTTTTGAGCTTTAGTAAAGTTTCTTTTATGTATGTAGGTGCCCTTGCATTTGGAGCATAGATGTTCAGAATTGAGAGTTCACCTTGGTAGATTTTTCCTTTGATGAGTATGAAGTGTCCTTCCTTATCTTTTTTGATTAATTTTGGATGAAAGTCGATTTTATTTGATATTAGAATGGCTACTCCAGCTTGTTTCTTGGGACCATTGGCTTGGAAAATTGTTTTCCACCCTTTTATTCTGAGGTAGTGTCTGTCTTTGTCACTGAGGTGTGTTTCTTGTATGCAGCAAAATTCTGGGTCTTGTTTGTGTATCCAGTCTGCTAGTCTGCGTCTTTTTATTGGGGAATTGAGACCATTGATGTTAAGAGATATTAAGGAAAAATGATTGTTGCTTCCTGTTATTTTTGTTATTAGAGGTAAAGTTATGTTTGTATCTTTTTTGGGGGTTGTTGGAAGATTACTTACTTGCTTTTCCTAGGTTGTAGTTTCCCTCCTTGTGTTGGCATTTTCCATCAATTATCCTTTGAAGTGCTGGGTTTGTGGGAAGATATTGTGCAAATTTGGTTTTGTCATGGAATATCTTGGTTTCACCATCTATAGTGATTGAGAGTTTTGCTGGGTATAGTAATCTGGGCTGGCAATTGTGTTCTCTTAGTGTCTGTATGATGTCAGTCCAGGCTCTTCTGGCTTTTATAGTCTCTGGTGAGAAGTCTGGTGTAATTCTTATAGGTCTGCCTTTATATGTTACTTGACCTTTTTCCCTTACTGCTTTTAGTATTTTTTCTTTGTTTTGTGCATCTGATGTTTTGATTATTATGTGACGGGAGGTATTTCTTTTCTGGTCTAGTCTATTTGGTGTTCTGTAGGCTTCTTGTATGTTTATGGGCATCTTGTTCTTTAGGTTACGGAAGTTTTCCTCAATAATTTTGTTGAAGATATTTACTGGCCCTTTAAGTTGAGAATCTTCATTCTCATCTATACCTATTATCCTTAGGTTTGGTCTTCTCATTGTGTCCTGGATTTCCTGGATGTTTTGAGTTAGGAGTTTTTTGCGTTTTGCATTTTCTTTGACAACTGTGTCAATATTTTCCACCGTATCTTCTGCATTTGAGATTCTCTCTTCTATCTCTTGTATTCGATTGGTGATGCTTGCGTCTGTGACTCCTGATCTCTTTCTTAGGTTTTCTATCTCCATGGTTGTCTCCCTTTGAACTTTCTTTATTGTTTCTATTTCTAGTTTCAGGTCCTGAATGTTTTTGTTTAATTCCTTCTTTGTGTTTTCTTCCATTTCTTTAAGGGATTTCTGTGATTCCTCTTTAAGGGCTTCTATCTGTTTACTTGTACTCTCCTGTATTTCTTTAAGGGAGTTACTTAATTCCTTCTTATAATCCTCTATCATCATCATGAGAAGTGATTTTAATTCTGAATCCTGCTTTTCAGGTGTGATGGGGTGTTCAGGGCTTGCTATATTGGGAGAATTGGGCACTGATGATGCCAAGAAACTTTGGTTTCCGTTGCTTATGTTCTTGCGCTTGCCTTTCGCCATCTGGTTAACTCTAGTGGTACCTGCCCTCACTGTGTAAAACTGGAGTCTGTATTTCCAGTTATCTTGCTTATTGCAGAGCTCCTCAGAGTCCAGAGGTCTCTGTGGTCTTATGCTCCTAATCTCCTGGGTGGAATAACTCCTGGGACTCAGGCCACCTCTTGGATCTGGAAATCCTTCTGCTCTGAGTGCAGTGGGTCCTCGATGACTCAGGATTCAGTTTCAGCTGCTCTGAGTGCAGTGGCTCCAGCTGCTCTGAGTGCAGTGGCTCCTGGATGACTCAGGATTCAGTTTCTCAACAGGACAGGAGCAGACCGACTCTGTGTCACCTGCTCTGAGTGCAGTGGCTCCTGGATGACTCAGGATTCAGTTTCTCCACAGGACAGGAGCAGACCAACTCTGTGTCTGTTCCAGCCCAGAGGACCAGGCAGGGGCAGAAGGGAAGTGGAATTCCGGAGGGGCGGGGTTTGG